>NW_008825100.1:1733091-1753133 GCF_000699105.1 Pygoscelis adeliae
TCTTTACTGAAAGAGTGGTTAAACATCGGAACGTGTTGCCCAGGGAAGTGGTTGAGTCGTCATCCCTGGAAGTATTTAAAAGACGTGTAGATGAGGCGCTTAGGGACATGGTTTAGTGGGCATGGTGGTGTTGGGTTGACGGTTGGACTCGTTGATCTTAGAGGTCTTTTCCAACCTTAATGATTCTATGATTCTATGATTGTAAGAGAAGGCAGCAACACTGGTACTAGGTCAGACTAGATCTCTGCTAGCTCTCAGGCTGGAGCATACGCACAACCTAATGGGGTGCCCTTGAACCTGCTCTGGCAGCCGGTGCTGGCCGTGTGGTGCTGCCTTGGGCAGGCGGAGGGAGCTTTCCTGCAAGGAGACACGCGTGTGCCAGTGGCTGAGCCGGCTGTGGCCAGCGAGTGCAGCTGAGGTGGGGGCAATGCACTGTCTGTGTGGGGCAGGTGCTCAGGCCCTGGTATCTGGGAGTGAAGGGGCCATGGACACGTCAGACTACACAGCCATCATGGCCAGGGGGAGCCCAAAGGCAGGGCAAGGCTTCCCAGGGCTGTGGCTGCCCAGTCCCTACGCAGGTCCCCCACTTACCTGCTCACAGGTTGTCCTATACACACAGAGTTCCCCAAGACTTTTCCCCCACACAACACTAAGCAGTGCTACCATCTCTCTTCTTTTCCCTTCATCAGGAACCAGCCCTGAAATGAATACTACTCCACCTGACATGATAACCCCAACAGATGATACAGGTAAGGAGGAAAAAGCCGTCAGGCAGCCCCTCATGAGGACAGGTTGGAGTAACTCAGTCCCAGGGAGCTCTGCATCCCCCACAGGCAGGGATGAGTTCCCCTGCCTGTGTTTCCCCGAGTTTCTTTCCTGGTGGAGTCACAGAGCCCCAGATCAGAGCTGCATCTTCTCTCCGGTCTTCCTCTGGTCTTTGCTGCAGGGGGTATGTGTTGGTGAATATTTCAGCAACCCTGTCCCCTCCTGCTTGGTGCCTTTGCTTCCTTGAACAGACCCCAAACTCACGTCTGTTTCACACGTCCTTGTGATGCAGGAACATTTTCTGCATCACAGTTATACCCACAGACCCAGTGCCCAGACCAATCCCATGACCGGGCCCTGCAGGGAGTTGTTCCTATGGCTGGGGGCCACAGCGTGGTCCCTGTCAGCAATCCCCCATGCCCTGCCAAGCCCTGTCCCAGTGGGATGTACCAGGGGAGACAAAGAGCACCTGGTCAATACTGTGTCTCCCCTCCACTCTTCCCTGCTGGCTTTTGCTGCAAGTGGAAAGTGTTGGGGAGGATTTCACAAGCTTTGTAAGCTTTGTTTCTTTCTACCTGTGGTCTCTGCCTCCAGGAAAAGAATTTGGCTTCAGTAGGACCTCTGGAAAAACAGTATTTGGAGATAAGCCCTCTAGCCAATGAAACTTCATTAAGTGTTTTCCTTTCCACTTTTGGGGGGATGAAGGAGAGTTACTGTATTTTTCCTTTTGGCACAGAAAATCTCTACCTCACCTATGAGAACGTACTATGGAGTTAAGTGAAAAAAAACAGGCAGGGTGAAAAGCAGAATTTGGTGACTTGGAATAGAACTGTAATTACCATCCTATATATAATGTATATTGAAATATAACTTTTAATTGCTTGTTAACTAATAAATTATGTATAGATTTGAAATACATACTTTAAAATCCTTACAGAATATATAATTACTTAGAGAAAGTCTAACTGTGAGCATTTTAGGCAAAGAGCATACCCTATAAAAAATTAAATATAATTGAGAGTATTCTAATGTCCTACTGCTCCCTAAATTTCTTTCTTCTGGTGGATTTGCTATCACACCTTTCTAAGAGTTTTCTCCTTATTGCTGTGCATGTTTCTAGGCTAGACTCTCACACGTTGATTTTCAAGGAAGGATTAGCTGGAATTTTTCCTGTAGTGCTACTAGTCTTCCAAGTGTTTAAATATGTTGGAGTTGAAGAGGACCTGGGTTGGCTCAGGACAGAGGCATAAATCACAGGATGCTCTGGATACACTGAAGATGCTGTGAAGGCGGAAACAAGAACCTTGCCCTGGTCTTGGGGTAGCAATGACAAGCTTGGCATCTGGGGAGAGGGAGAGATGTGAGGAGCCTGCCGAGCTTTTGGACAGAGAAAATTTGCAGGGAGAGAGAGCAAATTAAGTGGAGAGAGAGGTTACCAGAGAAGAGATATCACAGGCAGGCATGCAGGGTAAATCACACTGAGCAACAGGTTGCAGGAAATAAGGGCAAGGCACTGGCTAGAGTACAGCGCAAGGTAGAAGCAGGATTGGGAAAGGTTTTGAGGCATCATACCATGCTGCCTTTGATAGCCTCAGCATAACCAAAGCACTAACAGGGCTGACATATTAAGTTATTTTCCCTTTTCCAGGAATGAACACAACATCAGCAACAATTCCAGCAAGTAAGTAGAAGGCAGCAGTCAGCACAAATCCGCAAAGTTTTGCTGCTGTAGAAGTATGGTATAGCGGCCAGTTAATATAATTAGTCATATTATGGTGACAGCTGTAAGCCCTACAACAAATTCCTTAGCAGCATACTCTGATATCTATTGAGGTATGTATACTATAATGATTAACTTGTATACTATAATGATTAACTTGGGAGTTTTCATTTTATTAATGTCTGCAGTAAAGGACCCTACCACGACACTGTATTATAATATAAGGCAAGTACCTACCAGTGCAGTATTAAAGACGCACAGGCTATTGTAGCCTGCCTTTTTCTAACTTAGTCACTGATTTTGGCCACCCTCAATATACTTTTTTTTGTTTGTTTTGGTTTTAGTTGTATTAAGTAGAGTTAGATTGGGAGTGCTCAGTATGACAGGTAATGAATTTCAGCCTTACTCTGTGTCCTCACTGTGATATCCTGCTGGATTGGGTAGGGAAAACAGTTACTCTACAGACATTAAGCAAGCAAGACATAGCCATGTGCTCTCTAATTGCATCTATGCTCTATAAAACATACCTGGTAGTTTCCTTTAGTAGAAGTATGTATGAACTATTTAATATATGAACTACTTTATATATGAACTGGCTATTGCAAATTCATAGAAATCCTGACGTCAATATCTTGCATCTTTGTATCAGGGGACTTGTGCAACCCAGACCCTTGTGGAACAAATTTGGCTAAATGTGTTGCTTTAAGTAGAAATTTTACGTGCCTGTGCCAGTATGGATTCTATTATAGCAACAAGGATTGTCACAGAGGTGAGTTGCAGAAGGGCAATCTGTATTTTTAGTCACTTCATAGATAACTGCTCAGGTGAATTTTTCTTCCCATATCCCTTGTTCTCATATTATAACTGAAAACATAATCAGTCTGGGAAAGTGACTGCTGAATAATGCCTTGCTTTGCAGACAGCCACTGCTACAATGACCTAGATTGTTATCTCACAAAACAGTAACAGCCAAAAGAGGCTAATGTGCTAGGAAAAGAAGGCAAGTTCTCTGTCAGGGGTACTGGAGATTAAAATGACTGAAAAGCAGGAAAAAATGCAAGTGTAAACCTGACATCAATATTAATGTCCAGGATTTAAAAAAGCCCAAACCCATGAAGATCTCTGAACAACCGGCTTGATTTTCCCTATTGCTAAAGACTCATCACAGTCCTGTTGAAGTGCGTCTCTGAGATGCTGCTAACTGCCAAGCGTGTGAGCGAATGGGGCTTCTTATTTAAGTGCCAGCAGGCAGGATTTTCAAATTTACTTGTAAGCCTAAAGAAGCAGGTAGATACTGAATCACTTTCCCAGATATGGTGAACCACGTTAGCTGCTTAGTGGCTGCGACTGCAAATTTGAAGTCCTTAATATAGGTATTTTCTCACTAAATGCTGTAACACCTCAGATGGACTCTTTTGTTAGCTTCAGGCCATGCTTACAGTTTAACTTTATTCAGTTTCATAGTCTGGCCAGTTTGGTTGAGCCCAGTATCCTGCCTGCTTCCCAGTTAGCCAGAGTATGTCCTGAATTGTGGCTGAATTGAATGAGCAAACATTTGTCCCCTACTGATTCCTCCAGAATATGAAAAATAGCACTGATTGATTTCTGCATTGTATTTCCCCGTCTCTGAAGGCTGGAGAACTCTAAGGTGAAACTCGACTTACTTGAATGCTTTCTAATTAATTAATATTCTCTGTTCTCATTCCAGGAAAAATATTCCCAGGGGTCATTACACTGAAAGAATTTTACAGTAAAAGTGTTCAAACTATAAATTCTGTGCAGTATGAAGAGGTGTTCCAAAAAATAACAGATTTTGTGAGTGATGATTTTTTAAACCTTTTCTGTGTATTTAATGCTTTCCTGAACGTCATGCAGACAGAGTGTATACATGCTGCCTTTAATGTGGAGCCTAGGAGAGTTTCACTTGAGAAATCTACTTCTTTCAAAGAATGCCTCACACTAGTTTAGACCTATTCATAAAAGACTTGAATTTTGCCCTCAGATGAGTACATGCATGGCTCTTGCTGAAGTGAAGGGAGGTACCTGAAATAAGTAATATCTGCATTTTATTCCCACTTCTATTCTGGGAACTTCTCACATAAATTGCTCTGTATCTTTCACCATTCCCTCTCCAGAAACCATGGGGCTGAGCAAAGTTTTCCAACTCATTTAGTTTCTGATCTCTGCTGTTTGCTGAGGGCTCAGTAATACTCAGTGGTATGAGTAAAAATGAACATTTTTTTTTTTTTAAGGAAGCCCTCATTTCCACACAGCACAAACTTTTCAGAATGGCTGTCCAGCTATGTCTAAATACCTAAATAATAAGCCTCTTCCATAAGCATACCAGTATTAGTATTTTAATGCTATTAGTGAAATGGATATTACACATTTTGAGCATTTTATGATTATAAATAAAATCTTGTAATGGATTTCCTGGAGAAATAAGATGAACAGTTTAATTTATACTGCCATTTTGAAACAAGTGGATTTGCTTATGTCGCGTTCTAGAAGTAAGGAAGAAGAGATATGCAACTCTACCAGACAGCTGATCAAAAAATATTCACCAAATATTACTCAGAATTAATCAGAAATGGTTATCAAATTCTTCATGTTATTATATTGCTTCCTATGAATGTTTTATCAGAAAGTAACCAAAAATTGTCCCTCCAGAATGTTAAAAAATATTTTCCTCAATTTTTTTGTTCAACATTTTTTCACAACATGGCTACAAAGTCCATGATATGCAGCACTAGAATAGATATGTAATAGTATGCAAAAGTGAAAATAGCATAGAAAATAATTTTTATTTTATTACAAAGAAGGATAGTTTATCTTTCATTTCAGCTGACTTAGACATCTTATCCTTTTCTTATGGTGTCTCCTGCTTGTGTGGCAGTTGGAGGCAGCTGCCTCCACCAGTTGTTCCCTGCTTCACATGGGATGAGGAAGAGCAGTGACTTTTCTACTGATCCCATCCAACCCCCAGTGCTTTCATCAGTGCTGTGCTTCTCCCCACAAGATCAACTCCTGACAATCCCACTTCACTGCATCTTAGGGATACATGCCATCTGTTAGGATGCCTACTTCTCCCTCTTCCCTCTACTTGTACGTAGGTTGGTACCGCAGAGATGCCCTTCTAAGCGATGAGTCTGCAAGGGAGTATCTGTACCTATCCAGCCAGGCAACCCTAATGCACTGCCTGACAGTCATTCAAATCGTGTCTCTCCATCCCTCCACTGCTCTCCTATATTCCCTGTTTTATAGCACCATCCCACCACTCCTCTTCTGCAATACCTTGCATGGTGGATGTGACAGATCAGCTTGCTTTATTTGTACCTATAGTAGCGTGTTCTGGATTAAAACTTTACAGCTGAAGCCTCAGTCCTTCATGTGATGTTGGTCTATGTTTCTGTTTGCCTTTAACTCCAATTCATTTATCTTTTACAGTTTACAGATGCCTTCAGTAATTTAACAGGCTTTGGACAGACTGTCATTGTGGAAATTGAGTAAGTTTGCCAGTTTGGTTTTTGCACAGCGCGTGCTTCCCACACACCTAATTTTAATCTGTTTCCCACGGAGTACTCAGTTCAAGAAAGGACATGGAATGAGTTCAGTTCAGTACGCCTCCTGTTAAATGAGGGCATTCTTTTTGTATTTTTAAAGTTTCTGGGATGCTGGCCCCGTTTTTACCCCATGGATTTCCAATATGCCTGGAAGGGGGCTGGCTGAGACAGCTCCACCGTGGATCTCCCACTTTTAGCACCATGTAGGTTATAGCACTGTGCTATAACTAGCAGTCCTGTGATATCTGACATGTCTCTGAAATTGTAAGTTAACTCTGAGGTTCCTATGAACAGGTCCTACTTGGAGTCCCAGTTTAATTTAAGAAACACCCTCATTACAGAAACTCACTGCATCTCATTGTGCATTTACTGGTCTCCTGATGGCTGGCTGAGTGTCATGGTTTAACCTCAGTCAGCAACTGAGCACCACACAGCCGCTCGCTCACTCCCCCCCTAGCCCCGGTGGGATGGGGGAGAGAATTGGAAGAGTAGAAGCAAGAAAAACTTGTGGGTTGAGATAAAAACAGTTTAATAATTGAAATAAAATGATGATAATAATAATAACATAATAATGATAATAATAATATACAAAGCAAGTGATGTACAATGCAATTGCTCACCACCCGCCGACCGATGCCCAGCCAGTCCCTGAGCAGCGGCCCCCCCCAGCCAACTCCCCCCAGTTTATGTACTGAGCATGACATCATGTGGTATGGAATGTCCCTTTGGCCAGTTTGGGTCAGCTGTCCTGGCTGTGCCCCCTCCCAGCTTCTTGTGCACCTCCAGCCTTCTCAGTCAGTAGAGCATGGGAAGCTGAAAAGTCCTTGACTAGTGTAAGCACTACCTAGCAACAACTAAAACATCGGTGTGTTATCAACATTGTTCTCATCCTAAATCCAAACCACAGCACTGTACCAGCTACTAGGAAGGAAATTAACTCTATCCCAGCCGAAACCAGGACACTGAGCAAAGATGTTATTGAATGGGCTGTGGTGACTGTAGCTGTGGGCATAGGTCCTTTGCTCATTTAGGTGGACACTGTAAGATGTCCCTCTCTTCCCATCTCCATGTGTTACAGGTTAATGTCCCCAGAACTCTGCCAGCTTCTCTGTGAGCGCTCCCTAACTCACATCAAGCAAAACCTGGCATGCTAGCACACACAGCATGAAGTGTAAACCCTTTCAGTGAACCCCATGGATTAAGCAGTTAAGCAGACTGTTGTTCTAGCAGAGTTGTGAGGCAGTAACTTCCAGCAGAGCAGTTGTGACAAACACATGGGGCACAGTAACATCTTAAGGCACTACAGCAATCTACCACTTAAAGGTATTTTGTGTGCATATCCCAGCAGCACAAAGTTCAGCTGAAGAACAGGTAGTCACTGCTGTTCTCCATCTCACCCCAGGGACATTGCTGTCCAGCTGAACCCAACCCAGCTAGCATAAAGTAAGCATAGATACCTCTACAGTGCAAACAGACCCTTCTGAATTCATTGCAGTCATACTCTGAATTATTGTCACCATGCTTCAGGATGGGTTCTCCATGTCATGCCTGGATGACACCACGGGCTGATGTGAGCATGTAAACATTAGGGTCTAACAGATGGGGTCTTCCACAGTGCAGCTGGCTTGAGGTGAGCCCAGTAAAAAAATATCAGTTGTGTGCCAACAGCACACAAAGGAGTGATGTTGTCAGCATTAAATCCAACAGCCTTTGCTTACCAGCTACCTATTTACATCTGGATCTACTGGAAAGATGGCCATTAATGTATTCCTAAGCAAGACTTGAACTCATTTTCGGGTGTCTTAGCAACTGCCTACATTGTGGGATGAAAGAAGCTGGGGGAGAGAGAGAGGTTTGGCAGAAATCTTCTCTTGTCCTTGCATCTAGCCTGCTATCCATATGGATTATATGAGACTTTAAAATTATGCTATCTGTACTTTTCAGAACTCTAAAAGAAGAACTGAATGTAACAGTGACAAACCTGTTTATGGAGAACTCAACTGTAAACAAAGTGGCAGTTGATTCTGCAATACAAAATGCAGGAAAAAATTTGCCTTTTTTCTCTGGGTACAGAGGTATGTAATTCCTTACCGTGGAAGTAAATAATCAGTAGAAACAGAGCTGTTTAGAACATTTCTGTGTGCAGCAAAGCCCATCAGAGCATAAGCCTTATTGATTTTAAGGAGCTGAATGTTCAATCTTAGGTAATTTTGAAGACTCAACCATTCAGTGCTGGGCTTTTTTGTCGTATTAAGGCATTCTACTTCCTGTGTAAAGAAAAGAAAGAAAATACTTATTCCCAAGTATGCAATGGCATGTTGATTTTAACCTGCTGAGTGTTAAGTGGCTGGAAAAATCAGGACAAATATATACAGACATATATTGTGCTTCTGAGAATAAGCCAGTATTTTACTGGCAAAATAGGATGAAACTCTCTTTAGACTTCTTCTTCCATAATTAAACATGGTAATTGAAATGAGGCCTCACTGATGAGCTACTGAGCTAAGTGATTCATTGGCCTAAACCAGTAAAGTCTTGCATTACTAAAAGTCTAATACTAGGAGAACGATTTTCTAAATAAAATATGGATTTTTTAATCTTTTTTTAAAATATGCTCCTATTTTGAAATCAGTTTTCACAAAAGGCATAGCTAATAATTAAAGGAGTCCATTTCATGGCTTATAGCCTGAGTTTGGTCTTTGAAGGTGACTGTATCCACCTCAACCATGACATTTCCTGTGGGCTAGTCCTAAACGTGAGGGGGAGATGATAGAAAAAACCTGAGCGCTAACAAAGCACCAGTGCAATCACATCCCTCCACTGCATGCCACCCACTGAGCTTTGTAAACCATTGCCACCACTGGGACATGGATCTAAAGAGCAACATGCTGGGCAAACAGCATACTAATATTGCTCATGAAATGAGCTGCATGCTCATAAACATTTATATCTATGTAGAACTGTATGGGATCTGGGCCTCACAATTCAGTTGTAGAAAAAACTAAGGGAATAGTGCTGGGGTTTTTCTATAGTTTTTTTAAGGTGAGTCAGAAAGCCAGTGTTCAGAATATGATCTTATGGGTAGAATTTCCCTCTTCATGGACTGGGGGGCAGGAAGGTTTGGAGGCAATTGTAGGAGGCTGAGAAACAGAAGGTCAGAAGGTGGGATGGAAACAGGACTTTAACTGGTAAAGAGCAAGGGAAAAGAAAGGGCTGGTCCAAATGCCTGCAGTATCAATGTCCCCAAAAAAGTTTTTTTTCAGAATTGTTAAATAATTGGTTTATGATTTACTGAGCAAGTGCACCTCTTTCTATGAAATGATATTTACTAGTACTCAGTTTGCTTCCTGGCTGTTTCTCTTTTAAAGAAACAACCTATTGTGCTGTTTTTAATTGTGATACCCAAACCACAACCTGCAAGGAAAATGTGTTTCCAAAATGCATATGCAAAAGTGATTTCTCAAAGACAGAATGGGATGATCGTTCTTGTTCAGGTAAGAACCTTGCTATTTTATCTATCCCTGAAAGGCTGACCTGGTTATTCCTTGTCTCAGTTCCTTTTTGAAACAGGCAGTCTGCAAATGTGCTGATCTCTAAAAATCAGGGAATGTGTGTCTTATTAAGAAAGCCATAGAAACTCATTCTCACGTTTCACTTTAAACACATCCCTAATTCTATTCCAGTAGAATAAACTACTAAAGCCTGAGAAAATTATCACTGAAACCAGTGAGTGATCAACTCTTTAAATGCATTGTTAAACTCTTGGTAAGAATTGAAACCTAAATAGGCAAAGGATGGAACAAATTGACTCCTATATTCACAGCCTTCTCTGCTAGGACATATTTTGGGAATAAATTCTACATGCTACCTGGAGGCAGCTATGGGGATGCTGACAGAACTGGAAGTCTCATGATGCACTACAACGATCTGTTAGAGCTCTGGCCCTTGTTGGTAGTTCTAGGATTGCATTACCTGTGTTTAGACTGGTTTTTGTGGGAAGAATGATTTACGTGATTTTTAGGAACTGTTAGTTGTTGGGGTTTTACTTGCTTGTTTCTTTTGAATCTCTTAATGAGTACTCTGTTTATGTTTTTAGCTATACTTCACAGCCCTGAGAGGTACCTTATTTTCTTCTTATGAAAACTAAAATTTTCACACCACAGAAAAAAAGTCTAAGATATGAGATTTTAAGAAAAACAACAAATATTGCACACACTCATGATAAAATCATGAAAGCTGGCTACAGTAAAGGCCAGTGAGATGTGATCCAGTGTAGGCCTCTGTGGCCCCTAACCTGTCTAATCTGATCCAGTTTTAGATCAGTGGCAATACAAATCATCTGCTGTGAGATCAAACTGCAGGTCATTGCTTGCCTATGTAAGATGCAGTCTAGCCAGATTTCCATTCTAATGAAGCTGGATGGTTTAAGCAAAGACCGTTTACTTTTAATTTTGTGCTTTTGTATTTCAGTTTCTGTTCTACATAGGTATAGCCCTAAAAAAAACCCATTCTGGTGCTTTGAAGCACAAGAAAGTTGTGTGTGTTCACAGTGCAATAAAAAAAAAAGAGGGGGTGGAATTTTCTCCAATGCTGATCTTTTTGGGGCTATCTTCAATTCACTCTGTATTTTTTCCCTCTGAAAAATACAGATTGCAATAAAAACTGTTCTCCAGAAGAAAACAAGTACTGTGCAAAAGAAAAAGGGACTCCAACATGCAAATGCATGCCTAACTTTGAAAATAAGAATGATAAATGTGTACCGTGAGTACTCAGCTTTTTCTTGCGTTCCTGTATTCTAGGCAAAGATAGGGGAGAAGAACATCTAACACAGGGTCACCCTCAATCTAGAAGAACAGCCTGCAGCTATGTGAATCCGAGAGGTGCCTAAGGTGGTTAGCAGGTGGACACATTCCCGTGGTGTCACAAGTTATGGCATTTTAACTGCTTGGCATTAGCCATTGGTGTGCACTCACAATACCTCAGAGGAAAGTCAAGGAGATCCAAGATCATCTGTGAGTCAGTGGAGAGGATAAACTGCTTCACGCTTATTTTGTGGGTTGCGCACATAAACATAAACTATTCCCTCAGAGTAATTGAGCCATGGGAACTGGTATGCTGAAGCCTTTAGTAAGCAGCAGGCATTAGAGCAAGACTTGCCTCAAATCCCTGGAAAGTTTCCACTGATATCAGCTGGGGACTCTGTTTCTTGATAACTTTCAGACCTATGTTATTTTGTCTTGGTTTTCCCTCTGCGGGTATTTCTGTCAGCTCAGGATCAGAACAGAGCAGTGTCGTTTGCTGGTGAAGTTGAGTTGGTGACTGATTGTGCTCTGCTACCGTGGATAAGCAGAGGGACCTTACTCCCCATATCCATTAATTCAGCTCTTTTTGTAGTTATTGCTGCTACACACTGAACACTTTTTACTGTAAAGTCAAAATATTTTAAATATAAAAAACTAGTATGGGAGGAAGATAAAGAGCTGCCAGTCATTACAGACCTTATATTGAGGCTTTTGATAAAGACAGTGGGTAGCAATTCCAACTGGCTCAGAGGTGTAGGGCTTAGTTCTTTGGAGAAATTAGGCCTTTTTAACATTTTTCAGGCTGAGAACCTGAAACCTTGAGTGTCCAGCTCACCAATCATTCTAAAAATCTCAGATTGTTTTACTCTAACAATGAAACTGAACAATTCAATATTAAGATAGCTTTAAAGAGGAAACCTGTAATGAACGCACCTTGCAGAGAAATTGCTGATAAAAGGTGGAAATATACTATTGTTTTGTGATCATCTGCTTAATGACATGATGTTTCTTTTCTTTCTTTCCCCTTTTTTCTCTCATGTAGTTGTCCAGTGGGCTACTCTGGAGAGAACTGCAAGAACAGTAAGTACAAGAATTTCTGATTTTTAATTACAGCATGGAAAAATACCCAGTAATGTTTAATCTGGCTGAGAGAAAAAAAAAAAACAAGTAGTAGCCTTTAGGGGTGCCACCATTCTGTATAGATAGCAGGATGTTAGAAATGTTAGAAAAAAATGAGAGAAATTCCACTGTTGTCTGGAAGGAAAAATCCTTCTTGAAGCTCACATTCAGACAGACAGTAGCCTTTCCTCTAATGACCTCTACATTAAGGCCAGTAGTTTTTAGTCAAACACAGGCTATTTGATAGAAAAGCATTTAGTCCTCATCTAAAGACATGCAATGCTGGACTCAGCACCACTAATGGATTAGTTTCTCCTGTAATTAATCATTCCCTCTATTAAAACATCAGTGGATTATGTTTCTGCTTTAATATCCAACCACTGGTTCTTGTTTGTGCTTTACCTTGCAAGCAAGCATTGCATAGTATCTAGTATTCTATACTGGTGAAGAGATGATAGCCCCAACTGTGCTATCCCATAATTGTAATCATCTGGACAAACTAACCAGACTGGCCTTCCAAAGCTTTTTCCCTTTTCTGAGTCAGTTTTGCAGCTGTTCGCTGCACCTTCTCCAGTTTCCGCCATCGCATTGATTAGGAGAGGACATTCTTCATACCTTCTAGTGTTTGCATGTGCCTAAACTCAGAACATATAATACACTCAAAGGCAGGTTGAAAAATGAACAGTTATGGTTCTTCACTTCTCAGAACTCCTTTAGCTTCATTTGAGCAAAAGATATGTCCTCATGTGGCCCTTTGGAGTCTCACACTGCTGCATTCTTAAACTTATACATGTTTAACATGCCTGTGTCTGCAGCTGTGAGATCTTCAAGTGTTTTCTCCTGGTTTTGCCTAAAAGTTTGGGAGGTTGGCTAACGGTAGTTGTAGTGCAGCACAGAGAATCTTGCCAGGTGTAAATGTTTGGCAGGAAGGATATTTTTCATCACATGGAACATATTTTTCTAGAGAAAGTTTTGGGAATTTTAAGGCCTTTTTCATAAAGCAAATGAAAATGCTAAATCAGCACAAAATCAACACATTGTGAATCTAAACACAAATTTGGGACCTGCTAATTATAACACCATTAATAGGCTCATCTTCTCCATATGGCACTTGGTGGATACTGATGTAAAAAGTTTGCTGAGCAATAACCAAGGATACTTTACACGTGTTTGGCATAATGTTCTTTTGAGAAATCATATTCCCTGTTGTCTCACTGTATGCTTCTGTGATTAAATGTGCTGGATTGTTCTGCTGGTAAGGGCACAGTTGGTGGTTTCATGTTGTGTGTCTCCAGTATAGGCATTCAGTATATTAAATGGCAGACTCATAAATCCAGACTGGAATCTTCAAGTAGGTACCACCAGTAAGGTTGGCTAGCTCAAGAGACTCTTACTCTTCACACGCTTATCTTGAAATTATGCCCTTCAGGACACAGTTCTTCTTTTTTTTTTTTTTCCTTACCTTATGCAGAGCTAAGACGAGGTTTTAGTAGCAATTCCATTCACAGCTGAAGGAAGATATACAGAATGCAGGTCTTCCTCCCTTAGTCATTCTGGTTCTGCAGCAAGATCAGTGAAAATGAATTTTCCTTGCCAAACATTTATTCAGATATGGGATATTTATGCAGTGTTCATAGTGCCACATAATTGACATCTCAAATCAGTGTGCCTTATGTGCCTAGAGCATGGGTAGAGCCTATCTGACACCTAACTACATATTTTAGCAGCAATACTAGTTTAAGCAACCCCTATGCCCTCCCAGCCGTTCCTGTCCTTCAGCTAACCGGAACAACTCTGTGTGAAGCCATTCGGTGCATGGGATTAGGAACCTGAGCTGGGATCAAAATAGCCATCCAGAAGACACGGTCTTTAATGCAGATCAGTTCCTCCATTTACAACTTTCAGTGTCCACAGATAGTTGTACTGAGACAGCACCAGAAGCCTGGGAATGAATAACATCTTTCTTTCTTTCTGTTTTTTATTCTCTTTTCTTCTCTTTTCTTTTTTCTTTTCTTTTCTTTTCTTTTTTTTCTTTTCTTTTCTTTTCTTTTCTTTTCTTTTCTTTTCTTTTCTTTTCTTTTCTTTTCTTTTCTTTTCTTTTCTTTTCTTTTCTTCTCTTTTCTTTTCTTTTCTTTTCTTTTCTTTTCTTTTCTTTTCTTTTCTTTTCTTTTCTTTTCTTTTCTTTTCTTTTCTTTTCTTTTCTTTTCTTTTCTTTTCTTTTCTTTTCTTTTCTTTTCTTTTCTTTTCTTTTCTTTTCTTTTCTTTTCTTTTCTTTTCTTTTCTTTTCTTTTCTTTTCTTTTCTTTTCTTTTCTTTTCTTTTCTTTTCTTTTCTTTTCTTTTCTTTTCTTTTCTTTTCTTTTCTTTTCTTTTCTTTTCTTCCTTCCTTCCTTCCTTCCTTCTCTTTCTGTCTGTCTGTCTGTCTGAAGAGACAGGACTTGGTTTGCAATATTTACCATGAGTTTTCAATTGCTGTTTCTTGTTTGTTTGTTTGTTTTTCCAGATAGTGAACTCATCCTTATAATAGTGGGTACAGTGTTTGGAGCAATTATCCTGAGTTTAGTGATAGCAGTCTCTATTGTTTCAGTAAGGTAAGATTATTTCTGACAATTGAATAGAAGCTGCATTGCTGCATGTTCCTAGAGAATTAAGCAGAAATTTAGAGAGGGGCAGGGCTGTGAATGTGATTGCATGCCTAGTTGGGCAGACAAGTTCATTTAAGTCATGTAGCCATTATAATTTGGTTTTGCCTGTGTGCTCTCCCCAGAAGTATTTATTCTCTTGCTATGAATCTGAGCATGAAAGCTTCAGCCAAGTCTTTCAAAATACATACCTGACCCATTAATCCTACTCCTGCCCTAGCCAGTACCGATATGGCATCTGGATCAGGCTGAAGAAGCACCCCGATATCAGAAGACTGTGTGGCCCAAATTCAGACCCTCTGCAGCTTTCCTTGCTAGCACTTCAGCTCAAGGCCTGGCATGCCCCTTTCAGCTCAATACAGGTGCCATTTCCAGCCAAGTATCTCTTTAAAGCTTGCTATTCCTGGTGTACTGGCGAATTCCCAATTGCAGTGGCACCTCCTCACTTCTCTCCATACAATAAATATAGAAACACTCAAGCAGCTCCTCTGCCTTTGCTCCCAGTGCAGCCCAGGTAAAGATGCCTACAAGACCATGCATAGCAAGCACAGCTCGCCAGCAGGTGCACAAGCTGGTGCCGAGTGCGTGTGCGATGTATGGACTTGTGATCACAAGCAATTCAAATGCATCATTTGAGTGTCCAACTTTGGCTGCAGGCACGAGGGCAACTTTTCTTAACTGGGCCTAATTAATGCCTCATTTCTTCCTCTGAATAGTCAGAGGAATGGTCAAGGAAACTCCTTCACCCTAGGAACTAGCTGAAAGAGGCCAAAGTCCCCCTTTGTCTCTCCTGGCAGCTTAGCCTCATCTATGATAAGTGATGCCAAACTTTGCACTCTGTCATTGATAACAAGGGTTTTGCAATAGGTATGCTAGAAAAATCTGTTGCATGTTTCAGAACAGGACTGAGCATTCAAAATAAGGTGGGAGTGGACAACTCAGTAAGTTGGACTTACTCAGTAAGTAAGGCACACTAAAAGGTCTTTTAAAACCTCCTTTGTTCTTTCATTTCCTCTGAAGAGCCAAACACAAACAAGATCCAGAGAAGAAGAGCCTGATAAAGTCACGATATCCCAACCCAAATACCTCTGATGATAGAGAGACCACGATGTTCCCCAGAGTCCGGACCACTTCTGGCCATGCGAACCCCGGATATCAGCCAAACAACCCATATGAGATGCGTTCCTCAAATAAAGGTCGTTTTCCCAAGAGTGATTATGATTTGGTAAGTGTTTCACACAGGCCTACGGGAATTGTGTTTCTGAACTGTAGCACTGTGGGCTACAGACATTGTTGGAAGCTAAATTCCACTCTGTCCATCCTCCCTTGATCTAGAGGGCCAAAGTGGTATAAAGGCAACCAAACAACTGTAGCTGCACCTGAAAAAATTTCCCTAATACAGAGATCAACACTCACCTTATGAAGACCTTTCTAAAGCCCCAGTACTCATCCTTGAGTCACCAGAGGGAAACGTGAAAAGCAAGGGTCAAAGCAACAGTTTGGCTGCCCAGTGGTCTGCTGTGTCATAGGACATTTGTCTGCATTGACCAAACACATCCTTCAGCATAGGCACGCATGCAAGCACCGCAGGCTGTTACAACCCGTGCTTCTTTTAAGCCAGCTGTAGTGTCAATAGGTGCTGCAGTGGCACTTCCCAGATGCAGCTTCATGCAAGATTCACGGTCAGCTTAAGCTGGAACAGCTGCCCAGAGGGTCGGTGTCCTCCCACCCGCTCTACCACTGTCTAGTTCACAGCAAGAGCCTCTGCAGGTGCTGAAGCATTGCAAAGGGGTAAAGTGTAAAGTGCCATGAAAAGCTAGCACAGCTTTTGCATTGATATAGCCTGGAGAAGCCTGTTCACCAGAAGCATGTCATTAGCTGGAAGGTGTGTTTTGAAAAAACTGCCTGTTTTATCCTTGAACTCTGCAAGGGAGCTGTGGAGGGAGCAGGGGCTTGAGAAGTGCTACACTGTGATATGATTGATTTGCTGGGTTCTGCATGCATCCAGTAAATGGGAAGCACATTGTCCATTCAAAAATCATTTACATGACATTTTAGCTCCACCTCTGTGGTGCAAGAAACTACCCCTGTTTAGTGAAGAAAATCTGTTTAATTGTAATACACTTATGTGTTTTGCAGAATTGAGGCCTAAACCATGATAGAAGCAACACAGAAACCTGAGGTTTAAAAACCCAAAAAACCTACTTTTAAAGAGCTGCCAATTAAAAGAAGAAAAAATGTTAGTTGGTTGATTGATCAGATTCACATGGATTTTGGCATTTCTCACTTTCCAAAGATGTCAACTTTTCACTGATTAAAATCTGCCTGTAAAATACATTTGGTTTTCCTTGGGGGCTGGTGTGTCACTTACAGAGAGGGCTACCATGTGCTGAACTATTCTGAGAAAGGAGCTTTCTGACCCAGAGCTACTCTTTATTTCTTTTCTTGTCCAAATTCTCTGTAGTACGAAATATCACGGGAGCCTGAGGGCTTTAGGACACAGAGCAAATACTAAGCGACCAGAGCGGTAGGAGGATGGACGGCCACCACGACAATGGGTCAGACCAAAGAGTTTCACAGCCTCTCACCAATGCAGTTACTTCAGCAGAAGAGACAACAAAGTCCATAACCCCAGATTCTCTGAAGATTTTCTAAAGGAAGACCCCTGCTTGAAAGACATCATGGACAACTCTCTGAAATAAGGGAAAAATGAAGCAGAGAGTAGGGAGAAGAAGAGGACTTTTAAAAGAACTAACAGGCTCCAATTCTTTCAGGAGGCTAGTATATTGGCAAGAGAGTGAGTGTAGACAAGATAGCAGGATTTTAATCCTGCTGTTTTTCAGTTCTTCTGGAAGACGGTCCAGGCAATATGTGTGTTGCTGAAAAATGTCAGCACCCAGAGCTTTGCCTGTTATTGTGCTCACACCATTTCAGCTACAGGCAGCCTGCCTGGCTTTGGGCAGCTCAAAGTGAGATCAAAACTGTTCTTCATGAGAACCTAACCTGCTTCTCTTTACTGTATCACATACAGTCTTTTTCCCCTCCTCAACCCCCCAATATTTCCCATCTGAAAGCATTCAGTTCAGATCTCTGCTGACATGCATTGTGTGAGACAATGGTACTTGTCTGACCTTTTATGCAGCCTTCCTTCCCAATACAATGACAAGAAACAGTATCTTCAAACAAACACTATTGTTCTCTATCTTGCACAACTATGTTGATTTTACATTCTCAGCTCCTATGGAAAGTGTTAGCACTTTTTTTTCTCTTGCACTCTTTACATTTTGATTGAACCATCTTAAGCCTTTTAATTTTTCATTTCTTACCTACACTCAATAAATCAGTCTGTAAAAGAATCCACATTTACCGTATTTTAGTGGGCGTGCATTATCTATTGACTAGCATTAACATTTCCTTATATATAAAAAAATATATATGCACAAATATGTACATATATTTATAGATTAAGTTAATTTAAAGCATCATTTAATTCCATGTTATATTTTGTGTTTTGGTTTTTATATATGCAGATTAACTTTTCCTATTAAACATTACTGTCTCTTAGTACCAAGGCTTTCTTATATTGTTGCCCAGTGGTGTAAGCGGTTTTTTTACAACTCCAGAGACTATTTTGTGTTAAAATTTGTGCACAGTTTAGATGCAAATGTGCACAGACTGGTTACATCAGCACCCAGCTTTCACTCGGAGGTTCTGATCAGAAATATTAGTAAATCTTAATGAAGCTAAAATATTTATTGTTGTAGGGCTGACACCAATTTTCTGTGATTGCTTTCGATGGGAATTGTGTAGTTAGTGTAGCTGGGTCTTCTTTGAAAATGCTGGAAAAGTTTTTCTCTGTGATGGCAGCTTTGTGCATATCAGTCTGTTAATATCACACAGCTAAAGAAAGAAGCATCTTCCAACTTAAATGACAAGTTTAGGGGCCAGTGGTAGAGAACACTGTATGTGGCTGTAGAGGTTACCAGGATGTGCATGCACACAGGTTGTTCCAGTGCTCTCAGTGATCAAAACCAGCTCCCACTCGCCAGTTATGCGGTTGAAAACTGGGAACTCAACAGTCCTGAGCTTTCTCATGTGGCTTCTCTAGCAAAAGAAGATAGACCCTGCTTTCTCTGAACCACCTGCAATGAGGAGTTCAGAGAAGTAGCCTGGTGAGAAAAAGTGCAAGTTTCTCTCTGTTGTTTTCCTGGGTTTTCACTGTTAACTGGCAGAATTTCTTCCAATTGACTCCTGTCACCTTTGCTGCTATCACCTGGCTGCACAGCGCCTGCCGTTGGCAGGTGTCCATAGAAGACCAGGTTCTGGTGGCCTTAGCCACCCTCCACTGGCTGTGTGCATCTCAACATGCACAAGGCGACCTTTACTCCATATGAGCAGGGCTAGCTGGATTTAGCTAGTCATAATACCTTATTCAAAGGATGGTAGAGATTTGGTCTTATTTTCTTGACTTTTCCTCTGGGAGTACTCACCTGTGAGGAGTGAAGCAAGGCATGGTGGCTACCCTTAGCACAAGAGGCAGAGAGGCCCCGTCCTTCCTCACGCTTGGAAAGCCCTACAAGGGAGACCAGCTCCCTTCCGCAAGTTTCATTAATGTATGGCCTGCTGCCCCCTTCTTTTTCTTTGAGCCCTGTGTGTCCCCACCATTCCCCAGGTGAAGGAGGTGCTCCCTGCTTCTAATCCCTCTGCTAAGCCCTTTCCCTTTCTCCTTTTTAAGAGGGCTTTAAACTAGGTTTGAAGGGGGAAGGCGATAAAACCGGGCTCACTAGAGATGAGTCGAGGGGTGGCATGTCAATGCTGGGGGCGAAATCGATAGCCCAGCTCAAGTGCATCTACACCAATGCACGCAGCATGGGCGGCCAGCAGGAGGAGCTGGAAGCCATTGTGCAGCGGGAGAGATATGACTTAGTCGCCATCACAGAAACATGGTGGGGTGACTCTCACGATTGGAGTGCTGCAATGGATGGCTATAGACTCTTCAGAAGGGACAGGCGAGGAAGGAGAGGCGGTGGGGTGGCCCTGTATGTTAGGGAGTGTTTCGATTGTATAGAGCTCAACAATTGTGATGATGATACGGTTGAGTGTTTATGGGTAAGGATGAGGGGGAAGGCCAACGAGGCAGATATCCTGCTGGGAGTCTGTTATAGACCACCCAACCAGGATAAAGAGCCGGATGAAGTATTCTACAAGCATCTGGCAGAAGTCTCATAATTGCTAGCCCTTGTTCTCGTGGGAGACTTCAACTTCCTGGACATCTGCTGGAAATACAACACAGCAGAGAGGAAACAGTCTGGGAGGTTCCTGGAGTGTGTGGAAGACAACTTCCTGACACAGCTGGTAAGGGAGCCTACCAGGGGAGGTGCCTCGCTCGACCTCTTGTTTACAAACAGAGAAGGACTGGTGGGAGATGTGGTG
>NW_008825100.1:1754410-1760905 GCF_000699105.1 Pygoscelis adeliae
ACATAAGGAAAAATTTCTTTACTGAAAGAGTGGTTAAACATTGGACCAGGCTGCCCAGGGAAGTGGTTGGGCACCATCCCTGGAGGTATTTAAAAGATGGGTAGATGAGGCGCTTAGGGACATGGTTTAGTGGGCATGGTGGTGTTGGGTTGACGGTTGGACTCGATGATCTTAGAGGTCTCGTCCAACCTTAATGATTCTATGATTCTATGATTTTTCAGCAGCAGGAAAAGGTTCTGCTGCCAGCAGAACACTCCAGAGAGTTTGCACTGGATGAGGCACTGAAAAACGGGTGGGATACAGGCAGAACAGATGGCAAAAAGCCATGAAGCTCAGTGTAGACTTCTACTTTGTTCAGCTGGCTGATTTTGCTTGGATACCCCCTCCTCCCCTTCTTTGTATGGCAGACCGAAACTTGGGTTTACGTGGAGTCTAAGAAAAAGATTTCTCTATATGAAGAGTAACAGCCCATGCATCATGGTCTTTCACTGAGGTAAATTGCCTGGTTCCATCAGCTTACTGCAGAGGATCCTTAAAATACATGTAACAGGAGCCTGCTACGGAGGCACATGAAAAGGCTTTTAAGTGTTATCTCTTATTCTTTCCCAAAGCAATAGGGGTTGGAAATACAGCTGAAAGCTCAATGATAAACGAAACTTCAATGCAGTAGAACTTTATTGAGGGTGGGATATCTAGACTTTCGCAGTCATTGATAATAAAAGCCACAAAAGTAATCAGGTGTTTGCGTCATTTAACTGCAGAGGAATTTTCATTGCTCTAGTTCAAAGCTAATTTCTGCAACTGCAACCAGTTCTCATTTAGTCTGTGCTGGGGAGGGGCTTTCAGATACTACTGTAAGGCTACTACTCTTTAGCATTTCAAAGGCTGCTACAGCTATTTTATCTGGACTGAAATTCTGTACTGAAACGGCAAATTCTCAGATATTTCACTTCTGTTTGGCTATCAGCAACATGTGATTCTGTTGGGAAATGTGATCACGAAAAATAGCTCTTTGTGGTGTTTTATGACTGCTGCTGCTTGGCTCATGCTTTGTTTCAGCTGCCCATCCTTCAAAATCCAACTGGGCATGGGAAACAGAGCTGAGTGCGACGCTCACCCATCAGTGTGAGAGAGGAGGTGCCTGCAGGCTGGGTGAGAGGCTTCAGAGAACAGCCTCCACTCATTTTGCATCCTGGGATCTCCCGTCCATGCGCTCCCCCGAGATACAGGGCGTCCTGCTGGCACGTGACCCACAGAGGAGGTTGGAAGATGGTGCCACTCAAGTCTGCCACCTACTTTTGTCCTGACCAAAAATGACACTAGAGAGATTGCTTGGCACATCTGCACAGGGTGTACTAAAAAACGCTGAATGAGCCAGGGACAGAGGTTTGCATGGTTACAACACATACTTGTATGGGGGTATTGGGATCACTTAAGTCACGTGGCATTCTTCATTTATCTGGATACACCTGAGCGTATTCAAGCAATGCGGGGTGGTAGGGGAGAGGTGCGGTGCCGTGGATGGCTGTGGGGTAAGAGCCTGGGTCTAGGCAGCTGCCTTAGAGGAGCTGTCACACAGTAACGTGATGGGACAGTGAGGTAAGGATGGTCTTAATCAGGCCTGACAGGTCTCGTGCTGTTCGCACTGCTTATGCCTGAAACCAGCCTCAAAAATGAGACGTAAAACCTTGCATCCAAACACTCCCCAGCAAAGCCCAGCATCCAAACTTGCTCGTGAAAGGCAGCACCTTTCAGGCCTTAAAGCAGAAAGCATTTTGCATTTTTCTGGTTACCTGCTGGTGAAAACCACTCCTTGTTCCCTTTATGAGACTGTTTTTACATACATCCTGCATGCGATGTGCCAGGCTGAAGGCATAAACAAGTAAGAGTGAGCAATGAAGGTAAGACACTGTTGCAGACCTGAGGGCTTGACTTTTCACTTCTTGTGTACTTCCTTTGACTTTGACGGCTTGTTGTTTCCAAGGTGAATGATAGCACTCCTTCCAACAGGAGGAACAGGGGTAAGGGAAAAGAAGCCTCTCCTCCAGCAAGAAGTGCTCCCCTCCTTGCTAGGAACAGCTTCCCCAACAGAAACCCCCGGTACGGAGAGCTTTTAGGGAAACTCAGGTGAGGGCTGAAGGAATTCAGGCAGATGCCCCGGTGAACATCACTGTCCCCAGCTGGTTTTGGGGAGACCACCTTGGCTTCATCCCAGGCTCAGGAGGGTGACTGGACCCTGGCACAACCCAGGGACAGAGGATCCTGCTTGAAATCTGGGATTCATTAGCCCAGGGCCACAAACCACAGAAAGACAAGCAAGGCAAGCCTAGCACTGCCTCATCCATCTGCCACTCCTGTGAGAGGAGGACTGTCATTTGTCAAGTTTGGCAACTGCAAAGTCATCAATTGCTATTTTTTCCCAGTTTCCCACCCTTCACCTTTTTTTTTTTTTAAGCCCAGTAATGCTCCCTGTTTCAAAGCCTTGTGTCTGGTGTTTGCAGATGGAGCAGCTTTGCTTATTAAGTGTTCCCAGGAGGATTAAATTGACTTCTCCCAGGTTTTGGGGTGTGAGCTGAAGATACTGATTTTTGCAGCAACTAGTCAAAAAAATCCCCAAACCCAACCCTGAAAGTCCAAAGCGGTCTAAGAACAGGGAAACCCATAAAACACGTCAGGTCACAATTAAACAGAAAATAAATAGGGCTAAAAATACGAATCTGTAAATTGCCTTGCAAAGGGTGCTCTAACTGCTGATAAAGGGCTCTTTAAATATATCAAAGCTGCAAAGGCAGCTAGGAAATCGGTGGGAATGCTGATGACAAGGGTATAAAAGGGGCAGATGGGGATGATGAAGATGTAGCAGAGAAGTCCAGTGATTTCTTTGTGGCTGTTTTTACAGCTGAAGCTGTTGGGGAGCTTCCCACATCTGTCACACTCTGCAGTGGATCAGCCGGAGGAGCCAGAGGAATCAGAAGTAAAAAGGTAACATGGAGTAAAGAGGTAGCAGGAGTAAAGGAAAGTAAGTGAAGTAACTAGGTAACAGGAGGTATAAGGTCAAATACATAAAGTGGTTGTTAATAAGTGACCAGGGCCAGGCAGTGCTGACCCAGGGGACCCAAAGCGGTATGGGGGGGCCGCGGTACCCAGCTGTGTTCCCAGGCACAGCCAGTCCATCACACCCTAGAGATTCACTGGTCTCTGAAGCCATTGACTTGGGGTGGCAGCCAAACACCCACCAGGATTTGCGGGTATGCAAAGCTAAAGGAGGTCAGCGTAAAGCAGACAGAAAAAAATACTTCACAGGCACAGGTGGTGAACTTGCTGCCACAGGGGGTTGCGGACGCTGTATCTGCACATTCAAAAAGAGATTAGGCAAATTCAAGGATGCAAAATCATGACAGAGATGTACCCTCTAACAAGAGGATGAGAAAGTGGGGATGCTGGAGGAAGGGGCTATAAAAGAAGCCAGGCCCCCAAGATAGCCCCTCCTGTTACAGCCCCTGCAGCAGAGCCTGGGGCTGGATGGACAGCCTGGGCCAGGGGGACATTTCTCACCTTCTGAACTCATTGACCTGCTTTATTCAATGGCAGCAGGGGCTGAAAGGTGATGCCTTGTGTGTGCGTACATAGCATGTCTTGTATGCCCTAATTATGACTAGGCTGTTCATAAACCATGGAGAGGCAGGGTAAGGTGCTGTACACGGGGTCTTTACTGTTTATGTAAAAACAGCCTCATAAAAGAAACAAGGGAAAATTTTTGCAAGCAGATAACTCAAAAAATGCAAAATGCTTCCTGCTTTCGATCCCGAAAGGTGCTGCCTTTCGCACGCAAGCTCCAAAGAGCAACCTCTGGAGAGCAAAGTCTATTCCTCTCCTCTCCACGAAAAGCAAACCAAGACCAACAGCTCCCATCCTCCCTCTCCTGGTGGAAGCAAAACAGCTTGCGAAGGAGCTGTGCCTCTCCTGCTTCTCTCTGTCCCCAAACCCTGGGCAGTGTCCCCCATGGTACCCACCAAGGTGGGCGACATCGAGGGGAACGGAGATAAAATATCTGTCCAGCTGCTGGCCCAAACACAGCAGAGATTTCCCCAAGGGAGCTGGGAGACTTGCAGGGCCAGATAAGGTGGAAAAGAGAAAATAGGGCACTGAGAGGAGTAAGAAATTTTGCCCAGGACTCCAGAGAGGGCTGTGGAGAGACCAACATTGCTTTTGGTGGGCATCTATGGCAACCGAGCATTTTCTTCCTTTTTTCGCCTGTTCTGAAACACTAATACCTCTGCTAGCACCCCGAGGGACATTTGTCCCAGCTGGTTTCCCAGTTTGGTCATTGCTTTGGCAGTCAGTTTTCCAAAGTGACATTAACAGCTTCCCAGAGTAATGTCCATCACGTCTCGGTGGGGTGGGGAGGGCAAGGAAAGCTCTCAGCTCTCCTGAGATGGCTCCCCTAGACCCTCACCAGTGTCATTGCTGCCTGCCCCGTGCTCGCTGACGTGAGCCTGGTTAAACATTAGGGAATCTCTGCCTCTCCTTTAGTCATGGATATCCGGCTGTAGCTGGGGAAAGAAAGTCTGCCACATAAATGAGACACTGGAAAAAAGGCTTTCTCTGAAGTCTTTTATCCGTAGAGATCCCTTTATGGGGTAAATCAGCCAAAAATTTAAAAAAATGTTTCATATCTGGGACAGTCAATGAATTCAAGAGGTTATTATAGTGCTAAGGTACCTAATTCCCTCTCAAGAAGAGGAATGTTTAAATTGGTGGGAATCAGGGGTCAAGTCCAAGCAGGTATTTCAGTGCCTAACTTGTACCGACATTAATGGGAATAAGGGTCTCCGGGGAGGAATTGTGGACCTGGGCCTATGTATCATTCTTATAAATGAAACAGGGCTTGTGTTGCAGTACGTTATTATTCTTTTCAAAGCAAGGTCTTTCCTTGTAGACTTTTCATCATTTCTCAACCGTTTTTTCCTTCCAAAGTTGGTGTGAACAGATTCTGCAGCAAGCTCATGCTGGGCAGAAACTGTTTGCCAGAAAAATAAGCAAAAAACCCAGAGTCCAATGATTTATTTCAGATAGTGATTAAATAGCCAAGTGTCACCTGAGATTTGAAAAAGCTGCATGGGGTATTGGGAAGCCCGAACTGCACAGATCCAGGGTGAATTTCTTGGAAAGCCGTTTGTACCTCTGGAGCACTCTGCTCGCCCAGGCACTTGGGACCTGGGCTTTTACTCCATTCACTAGGAACTTTGCCAGAGATCTGAGTGGAGCCGAGCCTAGCTGGCTCTACCTGCTGACATACTAAATCATATTTAATGATGCTCCGCCCACATGCACACATACGAAGGGAATCTCTTTGGGCTTTCCATTCCACTTGGGTTTTATGAGAAACCCTCTGCTAGATGCGCGCAGTAAATGCTCCTGGCTTTTGTGGCTCTCCCAGAGTACTAATCAAAATGGGTCCAGTTTATTTGGGGCAAGATGTGCAGGAAGAGAGAATATTTCTTAATACATGGTGTAAGGCAGTAGGGATGGACCCTTCAGGCTCTCAAACCCTCCTCCCACTCCCTCCTCTCTGCGACTTGGCAGAGTCCCTGGCCACAAGATGGAGCTGGCTCTCTGCAGTTGCAGGACAAGCCACGCGGAAGGCAAAACCTTTTAATGAGCACATTTTAATTGGGGCTAACCATTAACAGGGACCACAGGCAGGTTTCCAGTGAGCTGCTAATTTTTTTAACCCTCTCCTGTGTCACAGCCTTGTGCATCCCCATGCCCATCCCTTTGATGGCATGCTCCTTAACTCCGGGGATCAGGGCATATTTTTCAGGGTGGCCCATGGCTGGAGACATCCATCACCCATTTCAGTTCAGCACATCAGTAAGCCCCTCCTGAAAACAGCCGCTCAGGCAGCCAAGTGTCCCCCAGCCTGCTCCAGGAGCTGTATGAAAACCAAAACTTGCCAGGTTTGGTCTGGCACCATCGCTACTGTTTGAAGGACTCATATTTATGCACCTTAAAGGCACGAGGAAAATCTCCCCTGTGTACCTCCCTTGCTTTCCAGCCCAGCACCTTCAGGCATGGACTTGCATAGAGATTTATTCTGAACCCTGCCTTTTTTCATGCAGGAGAGGGACAAAACTTGGCAAGAAGACTTTAGGTGCCGTTTTCTGCTTCCCAGCATTATTGCAATGCTTCCCCTCAGCAGGTCGGGAGTGGTAGCATTGCTCTTGAGTAGCTGAGAACAGAGGTTGGTCTTCAGATGGTAAAAATAGACATTTTTATACCTATTTTTGTAGCAGGCAGCAGCAACATGAGCAGCATCTTTAGCCAGAGGATAGCACATACTGTTTCAGAAAGGATGAAATTCATGATTGTCGTTTTTTGGCATGCGATTGTTGCCTATTACTGACAAGGATTTGGTGTGAATTGGAATTTTTTTGTAGCTTCCACAGAAAAAGCAGGAGACAAACTTTTTCCATCCTTGTGAAAACCGCAGCA
>NW_008825100.1:1760942-1765253 GCF_000699105.1 Pygoscelis adeliae
GGGACAGCAAAGCCGCACGGTGCCCGCGGCGTGTGTCTCTCTTCCCGTCGCGGCGCAGCCAGGAGGACCCAGCAAACAGCATGGTGAGGGACTGGAGAGGAAGAGGAAGTGTTTTCCTAATACCAGCACTGTTTGTAACATGGTGGAGGTCCCCAAGGTTCAAACGAGTTTGCCTTTCATTTCATATCCCTGATCCTACGCCCCAGCTTGACCCTAGCTCCCCCCAAAACTCCTTTTTATTAAAACCACAAATCAGGATCATCATCTCGGTACCAATTTTGCGCATTTTTCGTTGTATGGAGAGCTGCTTGGACCAAAGGACCGAGGGACGTTCAGGACCTGCTGTGCGCCGGCAGTGCCCAAGGCCAGGCTGCATCTGGATTCCTCTTCCAGCCATCACCGGCTTCACTGTGACTTCGGGAAATGGGTAATCTCAGCTGTTTTAGCTGGTCTTTCTGGCACACTAGAGAGCTGTGCCTGAGATTCTATGGCTTCTGAATTGACTGCAGATATGGTGGTTGAATGAGTTATATCCGATAATGACTTTATAACGAGTTATATCCAGTCAGAAGATGTCTCTTCCAGCTGCAGCTGCTAGTAAGTAGCAACCCTAAACTTATACCACAGAGTCTAGAAATGGGAGAAAGTCGGAGATGTCCCAAGATTTTACTGCAGGATCAAGGCAATAGTTTGTGAAACTATTGGTGGAGTGGAGGTGGAGTGCCGCCCTGAAACAGGCTGTGGCCGTGGTCTGGGGCTCTGGGGCATTTTACCCCGACTGGTGCAGAAGGAGGAGTCATCGTTGAAAATCTAGAACCTCTTCAGTGCCATGGCAGACATCTAGATGTGACTCAGACGCTTTTATCCACCCTTCCTGCCACAAGGAACATATGACAATGAAAACCTATCTTTAAAACACCCAAAGTATCTCTGATAAAGCATTTTATTTGTTTTGACTGATAATAAAAGAGTCAAAGAACTAACTTACAATTGCATGGTTTGCAAATGCACGCCTAGGTCAGATACACTGGGTTTATGTCCTGCTTTGACCATAGCTTTAAAATGCAAGTGATAAGAAAGCAAGCACAAAGATCAAGCCTTTCCAGCCTGGGGGTTTTCCTCTCTCTGTTCCATCAGAACTGTGCAACGATACTCAAAACCCAAGTTCAAGGGCCTCTGTGGCACCTGAATACTTGAAGGAACCTGAGGGATCTCAGTCCCATGGACTAAGTGATCCTCAAGAATGGCATTTTGTAGACAGGAGACATGATGGTCAAGAGAGAAAACACATGGGCAGTGATGGTGGCTGTTCCTGGAGATCAAGAGTGATTTTGTTGCAGGTCATCCTTTCACAATCCCCATGAGAGAGAGCCCTTCTTTGGGTTCTCATCCCAAAATCGTGGTGCTGCCTCAAACTCATCTTCTGCTGGTTTGTATCATCCCTTTGTCCTTAATAATCTTGTTAACACATGGACACTAAAACCTTTTTTTCTCAGTCCCTTATTCAGCACAAGGGAATCCCAGGAGGAAGATGAAGGGCTTATCTGGTTTCGTACATGGAGGCAACCTTCTTTTCAGGCATCTGCTGTCACCCCATCGCTGAATCTGGAAAAACAGCCAGCACACAAAATCGGTCCGGCACCCTCATCATGGGTAAGCAAGAAGGATTAATACAAACATACAAACACCCCCTCTGGGGACCTCATTTCAGGCCACACATTGCTTCTGCTGATGCTTCATTTCTTGGTTTGCAGCCGACCTCAGGGACACAAGGCTGCCTGCTCTCTCCGGAGCTGAGCTGCCCGCCCCATGGTGGGTGCATTCCCCACGTGCAACCACGTTCAACCACCGCAAAGTCCCCCTCTTGAGGTTACAGCTGCTCGCTTGGTCTTTAGTGCAATTACATCCCCTTTTTTTGCTGCATGTGGGGGCAAGAGCACAGCGCTGGCTTCAGAGAAGGGTATTAACGTCGTTCTCATCGGGGAAGCCGCGGCACTTCCTCCCCTGCAGCGCTGCGGGGTCTTTCCCTGTAGAGCACTGGGCCCACACCGTGGTCTGTGGGTCAGCAGTGGTCTACTGGGATGAGATATACAGCCTGTGAATCTGCGGGACCTTCACAGGGGTTTGGCTTGAAAAATACAATGATGAGGGTACATGACTGATAGCAGATGTTGAGCACCAACAACAGCCCACGGCTCAAAAAATGTGTAGTAGCAGCTCCTGACCTCCCTTCTCTCGGGGGTTTCTCGTGGGGGCTGCGCAGCAAGGTCAGAGTGGGCACGGCAGGCACTGGGCGCTCGTGGCGATGCTGCAGGCACCCACGGAAAGCGAGGGCAGGCACTCGACCTTGCCTGAACCCGGCTAAATATAACTGGTGACTGATGAGCTCCTATGCCTCGCCTGGCTCCGGTCCTGCAGCAATACATTCCTTCTGAAAGTCGTTCCCCTCTTCCTCAAATCCTCTTCTCTGCTACTTGAGATGCCACAGTCGAGTCTCACAAGGTGGTTTTCTTCCCTCCGAGTAGTTTCCTCCTCCCATGACCCCGCTTTTCCTTTCTCCCTCTTGCTCATTCACCACTTGCCCCTGTGCATCTGCTCCTTCCCCCCAGCGCTCCCCGGGCATGGCAGGCCACAGGGACAAGGGATGAGGGATGAGAGATGAGGGACGAGGGATGAGGGTCTCCCTGCTCCTATGACCAAGGTGATTAAAGCTCTTACACACAAGTGTATCTATGTATGTTTGTACATGTGGTTGTGTCTCGGGGTGCTTGGGCATGGCCAGAAGATCTGAGAGGGGACTTCTAGGTCTACATGAGGCTTCTCTGGGCACTAAGGCTCGCATCAGGCATTTTATCTCACGCAAACATAGGATCTGCATTTCATTTTCTTTCTCTTCACAGAAATACCAAAAATACTCCGCAGAGGAACAACCCGCTTTGAAGTCCCCACACACCACGTCTTGCATTTCCAGATCAGTCACAATGTGGCCAGTATTACTTTTATTATTAATAAAGGGTGACGGGATGCACCTTATTGGGCTCTTGCGATAAGAGGGATCTCTGATGCTGCCCCTTGCCCACGGACAGCTGATGGCTCGAGAGCAGCCTGGTCCACTCACCACGTTCCTACCACAGCAGATGTTTTGGTGAGGCATTCAATGGTGGTTTTACACTGGTTACAAGCAACACCCTTGTGACGCTCCTACAGCCACGCCAGGAATTACTCCGGTTTAGCAGCACCAGGACAGTTAAAATGTTACAATTTTTGTATGCGGGTATTTCCTAAGACAACAAATAGTCACTTTAAACCCAAACCTGATGTGTCTCCCAGGGGTTTGGAGAGGCTGAAGAAATCAGCAAGGTTTATGAAAGCAGCATTGGAAATCAGTGCAAGGAAGGGGAAATTTTGGCAGGTGGCATTACAGTTAATCACTCCTTTCTGAGAACAGCAATGCAACTTATTGGATTGAGGGTATGTGTTTCAAGCAAAATCCAATGGTGAGATTTAGTAGACATTATCAGTGGCATGAAGGTCTGCAGGCCACGGGTAGTTAACTGTTACTATAAATGGCCTTTAAAATCAGCGATCAGCTCTACGGTTGATTTACGATTTCTTTTAAAAACAGAAGAAAACAGAAAGCTCCCCAGCAACCCCAACACAATCATAAATCTGCCGTTTCCTTTAGATCTGAAGTGTCGATGTCCCATTGCACTGGGGACAGGCGGTGGGTGTGTGGACGGTGCCAAAAAGCCAGCAGAGAGGGCAGCGCTGCCCGGATGCCCTTGCCTAGGGAGCCCTTTAGCAGATGGACGCAGTTTGTTTGCACGGAGAAAATCCCTGAAGCGGGAAAATGCCACGTAAGAGCGGGCACTGACCCGTGGGGACATCAGTGCAAGCCCTGCTGTGAGCCAGGAGGGGAGGGCGCACATTATTCGCGTGCCCTGGGGTACATGCATGCATGTGTGCCGGCCTGTGCATGCGTCTGCGCACGCGGTGCATGTCTGCCTGTAGGTACGCATCCGGGTGCGCTTGTGTATATGCACCTCTGTGCCTGCGCAAGTCATATACGTGTGTCTGCATGTGTGCATGCATCCGTGTGCAGGTATATGCAGGCATGTATGCATATGCAGGCGGGCGTATGCATGCGCGTGTATGCGATGTGCACGCGTGTACACGTGATGTGGACATGCACACGCGGGCATGCACGTATGCACGCGTGCTTGTGTGTACGAATGTGTACGTGTGTGCAGACGCGTTGTGTGTGTGTGTGTGTGCGCGCGCGCGTCCCTGTGCACACGCATCCACACGTGC
>NW_008825100.1:1766083-1781484 GCF_000699105.1 Pygoscelis adeliae
GCCCGCTGTGCCCCCAGTTGCGGGGCGGCGGGGACCCGCGCCTCGGCAGCGCCGTTGGGCACGGACCGCATCCTCGGGCTTTGCGGTGCGGGATTTTACACCTTCGCATTACAAAGCGTGGAACTGCTATATATACACCTCTCTCTCTATAGATAGAGTTTAATGCAACAGCTATAACCACTGCTATTCAGGGAAAAGCACTTCCCTGGGATGTTTGTCTGAGCGGTGCGTATTAATTGATTGGATGAGGAACAGCAGCATAAAGCCACGAGCGTCCGCTCTGCCAGCACCCGATCTCCACGCTCCCACCTTACAGCGTTCCCCCGCGTAAGCTTTGTGCCCAGGGAGCGGTCCTTGTCCTCCTTGTCCCCGGCGGGGATGCTCTCCTGGCTCCTGGACGCACTCGGAGACCGCGGTGCAGTTTGTGACTCTGCCTCAGTAGTGCTGGAAATGGGTTTTCTCTCCTCTCTCAGCACTCGGGGAAACTTTTTATATAAAAAGGGAGCCCACAAAGTGCCTGGGTCCACCATTCTGGTACTCACTCTCAGCGCTTAATGTTTTAATGAGTTATCTTAACAAGAAGCTCATCTTAGAGTGCTGTGGCACGCAACTGCAAAAACTCTGAGGAGTTTTTCTTAGCTTTTTTATTTATTTATTTTGAGGGTCTGATCCTAGAATCGATGATTCGATAATGCAGCAGACCTTCTCAGGGAAGAGGCTGTTAGAATGCTTATTGTAAGCATAAATAAAATGATCTTTTTTCACTCTCAACTGGATAAAGAATAAAGTACACCACTTCCCCCCCCCACCCCAAGCAAGCCAGTACATTCATCATCTCAGTTTGAGGAGCTGCCCAAACTAGGATTTCTTGCAGAACAGGTTTAAAATGAGGTCTGGTTGCCTGGAGCATCTTTATGAGTAAATTGGTTGAGTACCTTTCATGAGAGTTTCCTATCTTGCTCTGCATCAGTAGTTTTATGTATTAAAATCTCAGCTGTCTAGTGGGATGCACTGTCTTCCTCTGCTTTTTTGGGCTCTTCTGTGGCTCAGCCCAAGGGAAGGATGTTGTTTTGGAGATGCTCTTCACGCCTGCTGGACACTGCTTTGCAAAATAAAATAAGGTGCAGGGCTTAGGAGTCAGCGTGAAGGACTGTATGTGGGATGTGGAGCTCAGTGGTCCAGGAGGGGTGGATTATTTTCCTCCTGAGTAATCCCAACTAAATCCTGGATGGAATTTTCCCCATTATAAGAAATTTAGTCAAAGTTTAGGAGTGGTTTCATTATAAGAAATTTAGTCAAAGTTTAGGAGTGGTTTCATTAAATATATCAGAATGAAGGCGCAGACTGAGTTTCTTCCAGTCTTTCCTGGTGACTCGCCCCAGGATCTGGAAGGATCTGGACTAGCATGAGCATCTTCAGGTCCTTCCTTTGCCCAATTCAGGAAAGACTGCGCTGAATCAAGCACAGCAAAGACTTGCATCTGGAAAATCCTGCGTGTTTTTACTGCAAGTCAAAAAGCTCAGATTTCAGTCCAAAATCAGAGGGCTTAACAAAGCTCCGTTTTCACAACAATGCTGGAAACGGTTTGGTTTTGCTCCAAAGTGGAAAGAAAAGCATACTTGGAAACTTCAAAAATTGCCACCAGGAGGAATGTCACCCCGTGGCCGGCCACGGAGCATGGGCTGCTTTGGTCATGGCACCCGGTGGACGTAGGACACCTTGGTTTTCATTCAGATACTACCGTTACTAAGTAAACTCTCAAAAATCCAGCAGTCAGGAATGGAGGTGAATATCATCCTATTTCTATGCAGATGGGCGAGTGAAGCCGTGGGAGAGCCAGGGCTGGGTAGCCAGGCTACAAACACAAGTGTTTGCTTTATAAAGCCCATTATTTTTGCTGTGTTACCCAGCACACTGCCACCAGAGCAGCAGCTCTTCAGGAAAAGCTTCCAGCTGTGTTGTAGGGTTTGGAAATGCAAGTGTTAATCTCTGTGCAAATTATAACTCCGTCGAACAAGTTACGTTTTACTTTATTTTTCATGTATGTTTTGAGCTCTTGCAGTGTTCAGGAGCTGGAGTGTAACTTCTGAATGTGAACAAGGAATGAAACGGCTGGGTTGTGGTAACAGCCAGCGGAAAAAAAACCCTAAGAAGGCTCTTGTTCGGTATGAATGAGCCCAAGCAGCCTGTCTGAATGAGAGCCATAGAGAAAGTCTAGGGCTTCGCGCTCCCGGGTTAGAGTTAACCACCTTGCAGGCAGTAGAGACCCATCAGTGCAGGGCTCTGACACGGTCATGCCTTGGCGATGACTGAGGATTACTGACAGGACCTACTTACCCTCTTTTTGCTTTTAGCCTAGGGCACACTAAGTTCTCCAGCTGTCCAGCTTGATTAATTGCTTCCTGCGCTCACAGCCCAGCCCGGCACGGGAGCGACCCAGGCAGCCACTGCTTTTCATTTTTTGGTGAAATATTCACACGGGATACAGCAAAACTCCCTTTTCCAAAGCTCTTGGGGCAGAAAGTTCTTGGGACAGGGGAAAACTCCATGTGGCTCTTCAGCAGCCATCAGCAAGTCTGCGCAATCTGCAGATTATACCCCGCAGCAGCGTGGGGCAGTGGGATCTTGCAAGCAAAACTCGCTCGGTACCCCTTGTGCTGCTGGACACCAGCAATCCAAGAGCAAAGAGCATTGCTGCTGCCCTGGTCACTGCTGCCTCGGTGGGCGCAGAGCCCTGCCAGCATCGCAGGCAAAGAGAGCCCTCGGTCACGGCATGGTGTTTTGCACCCCGGCCAGCCTTGGACGTGCCCCAGTGCAAACATGCTGCCCAGCTTAACCTGGATATCCCGTGGAAATGACTCCTGTAATAAAAGTAATTTTCTGTAACATGAGTCCACTATGGAAGTCACCTGTGTGGAAGGGGGAGACAAGTATCTTCCAAGGCTGCTTTAAGATGAAAATTTTGGGGAGGGGCCTTCCATATATTCAGCTGGAAAAATTGAGATGTGCCTAGTTTGAGTTTAAAAGTCAGCATCCTGAGGGATTTTGGACAGACCCCTCTGTATTTCAGGCTAATCAAACAGCTATTGTGTTCTGTCCACAGTGATGAAAGTATTTCGTTAGGAAGATGAATAGATGAACTCTCTGATTAACAAGAAACCACTGAAAAAGAGGGAAGAAAAATCACCAAAGTCGTATTTTGGTGGCTCTCAGTCCCGCCCCAAACTGGTTTCTGTCCTTTTCATTTTTCTTGGGGAAGGAAAAGAAAACGAGAGCTCCTTACAGGTGAAGAGAGGTTTATTCCTTCTCCAGCCTTTTAAGCTCCCAGGAGATTCTTTGCTCTTGAAACTGTTTGAACTTACAGTATGTTTAGCATTAAGAATATTTCAGAAGACCCCTGAGCACTGTTTTGGAGTGAAGTAACTGTGCAGCCCACCCTGCTCTCTGTCGTTCTCTCTTGTCAAAGGTCTCAATCTGTGCACGAGTGGAAGCGCCACGTCCTGCGAAGAGTGTCTTCTCATCCATCCCAAGTGTGCCTGGTGCTCCAAGGAGGTAGGTGGGCAGACTTCGTTTGTCTTGCATCCTTTTTGTAATGCAGAAAGGGAGCTATTCCCCCCGCCTTGCCTGTTCCTGACACCATCCCGCGCCAGAAGGGGTGGGTGAGGGCAGCGGGGGCTCCCAGCCGAGCGTAGTTTGGGCGTATGTGACTCTCCAGCTCTTTGACACTGTAGGAAATGAGTCTCCGACCCTGCTGGCCCCCGCGCATCCTCAACAGAGCAGCACTGTTCCTTCAGTCCTTCTGTCCCTTCAATTACCTTCTTGTTTTCGGTGGGTGCAGGGTCCCTGCATGGGCTCTGTGTTGCAGGGAGCCTTGCTCGAAAGCTCTCTCCCTAAAAAGCCCCCAGCCCCCGGCTGGTGTCCTGCTACGTGTCCCTTGCCGCGTGGCCTGGCATGGCACAGGCTCTTTGTCTGTAACAAAGATGATTCTCCTTTCTGAATCTATTGTGTCATTTTGGGAGCTGACCCATACTTCTGGCGTCTGTGCCGTGCAGTGGCGATGAGTTACACAGCTTAACTGTGCGCTTCGGGGTGGAAATGCATCGTTATGTTGGTGCTGAAGCTGCTCACCTGTAATTTAATTGGGCCTCCTTGGTTTGTGAGAAATTGCAAATATCTTTCCCTGCTCCCTAAGGACTGCTCGTGAGTTAGCGAGAGAAAGACATCTTACCAAATATACATCTTATCATGTAGACTTATGATTTCTAGAGACCAAGGTGTGTGAAAGACCTGATAATGTCCGATGCCTATGTCGCTGTTGTCTGCTTAGTGCCTGCATCTGTCCTAAGTGTTTAAGAGAGAAATACGGATGCTTACAGATGCAGGGAAAGACCCTGCCTACTTGCAGGCACAGCTGCTGTGCCAGGAACCAGCTTTGGGCTGTGAGAAACCCCAGAGCGGTGGATGATCTTGAACCTCTCGACGGGCATGGCCAGGAGTGATGCTCTCCTGTTCCCTGCTGACCCTTTTTCCTCTGGTACGGCCGTCCCTGTCCCGGTCCCGTTTTGGGGGAGGCAAGCTGTGGGGTTGAGCCCACACTTCACCTTCCAGATATAGCTAGTGATGCTGAGCTGAGGATGCAGGCGCTGCCTGCGTGCCCCTCTGCTGCTCCCATTCCTCCTCCTGCCAGCCCTGCCTGGGGCGGCTGAAGCCCCTCGGGGCAGGGGATGGGGCGAGGGGGGCTCCCGAGCCCCACGGTTTGTCTGGGTCTCGGGAGGTACCCCAGCCTCTAGCTCTCCAGGTCTATTTTACTGGGTTTTCACTTACTTGTAGGCACAGTCGCAGCTCTCCAAGGAAAACCTCCTAACGCTACTAACACCATGCTTCCTGACAGCGTAATAGCTTTCATGGGTTTTTTCCAGCAAGGCGAATGGTGTGCAGAAGGGAAAGGGTAAAGCAATAGATCCCGCTTTTGAGACATCTTGTAAACAGCTGTAAGAGCTTCTCTTCCAGCCAGCTAATCTGTGGTGGTGAGATTGGATCCACGAACGCTGGCTATTAAGCTATGGGTACCCAATAGCTTGCTTTTTTTGCCGTTTTTTTTTTTCTTCTTGGCATCAGAAGACAACTTTTTGCAAAATGCTGCCAGTGGAAATGTTTATCTGGGGTCGCTGTGACCACTAATTGTATGGCAGCCCATGGGACTGGCAGCCTGACTCTTATCTTGCAAACAGGAGAGTTACCAAAAAAAATATTCCTAAATGGAATGGGGGGGCCAAGAAGGAAGACGGGTGTTTACAGGGAAGTGCGGTAATACTTCCTGACCTTTAGCCTGCAGCAGCTATTTAAAAATACATTTCAAGGTTTTTCGTGCCAAGAGCTACGTGTTTAAAAGCTGCTGTCCCTGTTACACACTGCATGCTAAAACTTAGCGCGTTCTTATTCTAATTCTATATATTTTTTTTAGAATTTACTGTTTGAAACTCTAATTATTTCTCTTTAACTGAGATCATCAGGTGAGGTAATGGGATTGCGAAAGATATCTAGAGGTTTTCGACTTCAAAAGTTTTAAAGTAATATTATAAACTCTTAATATCCGCTTTCTTTGCCTAGTCATTTCACCACCTTATTTCCCTTCCCTCTGCCACAGCCTAGTCAGGTACCGTTATTAAATTGCTTTTAGTCTGTTCTTCTCTGTTTCCATTAGCTGTCATTCACAGCAGTATGTTGCCTGGGAGTGTATATGCCAGTCAAATTCTATAGCTCTGCTGCTGCTTACGTATCAAGCTAATATATTGGAGGGTTTCCGCAGATGCTAGTTATGTTGTGGTAGGAACACGATCAGCTGATTAGTGTGTATTTTCTGCTCCCTTTGCATTTACTTAACAGGTTTGGGAGCAAATTGGGCCAGCTGTTGTCATCTTTGTAGGCAACAATTAATAATTTTGTCAGGAAGTATATATAATAGAAGTCTATAAGTATATATAATTCTATATATAATTATTTATATTATAATATGCATATATGTATTATATGTACAGGAAGTGGAGAGATGTATATAATATATAGAATATATATACACACAAAATATATATATTATTATACCTTCCTGTGTATATATGCCTTCTTATATGTAATATTCCTTCCTTTGGGGAATAACATCACTTGTCGGTGCCATCATACCTGTTTGTTCTTTGCCCTCTGGGTGCCCGGCAGTGCCCATGCTGTGAGGGACATTCCGGCTGTGGGAGAGGAGCAGTACGAGCAGGAAAGCCATGCTGTTTCCCAGAGATGACCATGGTTCATGCAACCTCCTGCAGTGTGGCATCCTCCTCCATCACCCTCTGCACTCCTGGATCCAGGCTCGACGTGACTGCAGAGGAGCAGTCTCTCAGAGAGCAGTCTCAAGTGCTCCTGGACTGCAAAGAGGGGTTAGGAGTGCACGAAAGCAATTCTGCGGATACAAGGAGACCTATCCCGATGGCTTTCCAAGTGGGATAAGGTTCCTTGTATTTACATTGTCTTGAATTGTGAGGGTAAGAGCATGCATATAGATAGATGCTTACAGTAGAGTAGTCAACATGCTGTAAATTTATAACTACCACCTCCTAACCTGTTAGTACAGGGTGCATCACATCTCCTTGGCTTGAATTGGCCTCTGTTCGCTTCTGCTTGTGTTCAGCATCTCTGCTGCCATCGGAGAGGGTGATGATGGATACGTTGATGATAGCAGCTTCTGGTATTCGGCAGCCCCGGAGCCCCCAGGGGCTCCTGAGCTAACCACAAGTCTTTGGGCTGTCAGAAATTTGGAAGCAGACATCAATTCTGTTGGCTCATGGAAGAATACCTTGAAAGGCAGGACTTAAATGGGGTGATCTGTTTTAATGGCACTTAAAAGAGGAGGTATGTATGTGCGGCCTTAACTGTCGCCTGAGCGTGCCTTGAAACAGGGCTGTCTGGGGGAAATGTGTGACTCTTGGGTGAGGGAGACTGCTGCAGCCTTTCCATCCGTGCTGGAATCTGAGGAGATTCCTCAACTTCTGCAAGCTCCAGAAGAAGCTGGCAATGACTAGAAATTGCTGACACGCTGCTGGTAAAAGACTCTGGCTGGAAACTGCACGCTGGCCTGTGGGGTTGTTGTGATCTCTGCGGCAGCCTGGTTTTTGTGGGTGGGAGAGGAGGATGCTTGTTGATTATTTTTTTTTTTTTGCAGTGGCTTCAGGTTGCCCAGGCTCAATGGGGCTTGTTGGGCTTGCTGAGGAGGGCAGGGAGCTCTGGAAGTGGCTTCAGCACTGTCCTCCGAGCTGCCAGGTGGGGTGTGATAGACAGGTGGGGTTTGTGTTCATGATGAATCAACCTGGAATGATTGCAGGGGGGTTACTCTCCAAAAGACCATTCAGGAGTACCAGTATGGGGGGGGAAATTATGTCATTACGTTGCTGTTATCTTCTGTTTGCTGCTTTGGGGAGCAGTGTACCAACATGCAGAGGCTCCTCTCGTTTGTTAGGTGTGTGTACGCTGTGTGTTCATCCCTGCGTTACCTATGTGGGTGCATTTATATGTGTATGTGCCAAACAGAGATGCACATTAATTACATTAATTAAACTGAAATTTCCTTTTTGACTAATTGAACTGAAATTTTCCCAATGGCACCCTCTGTTTTCCACGAGGTTGCTTGTACCTCATCCTCTCCCATCTCAGGAATGTGTGCCTGGAGAATGAGGAAGGAAAATCAAGGATGTTCCTAGAGGGAACATGTCAATTTTTTTAAATGGAGAAAGCAGGCATATTTCAGACTGAATTAATGCAGAACTGGACTGATTAAAGCAAAAAATGGTAGGGATGTGTCTAGTCAGGAGTTAGATATAGTCAGTTAGATACAGTCAGTGCTATTCTCCATTTTTATGGCATGAACCAAGCAATTTGTCTTAAAACTGTCAAACTGATGAGCATGTAATTGTCACACTGTTGCCTCCATTCACGTCTGGCTGTTTGCGTCCATTTGCTTTTGTGAGCTTGTTAGTGCAGAGGCCAGACCGCAAAGGGCCCACCGGGCTGCGAGCAGCCAGCGTTACTAACAAGGACTAGGTGGGATCTTCCCGAACCGATGCTTTTCTGTGGGGTGGTTCCTGCTTGCTGTGGGGTAGGTGCTGCCTTTCTCTCCGAAGCAGGCCTGCAGGCAGATAGTCAGCAGGTATTTGGGTGCACCGAATTGCTTAACTAACTGCGAGATGTCCTCTGCTCAGGGGAAATTGGGGTTTGAACCGGCATGCCACGTCTGAGCCACCGTGGGGCCGCTTTTTGGCATGGTTGCTCGTGAATTATTTGGACCTGCGTGATATCCTTTACTCCTCAAATCTTCTCATCCTTTTTTCCTTTCATTTAACCTCCGGCAGCCTTGATTTTTCTCTATCACAGAAAACTTTGTGCTTGAGTTGGACGGTACCTGGTAGCCACAGCTTTGGCTTTGGGTTTTGACCTGCGGGTGCACGTGAGGGGTGTTTGTTTGCAGGGTGCTGCAGCCATTGCTGGGGCTTTCCCGAGGCCACTGTCACTCCCCTGCTCAGTGTCACCCTGCCTGGGTTAGAAACCGAAGCAGAAGCAGGTCTTGCAGCCCCTGGGTGCGGCGCTGCACACCCTTCCCCAGGGCGTTTGCGCCCCTGAGGGGTTTATTTTCTTTCACCCTGGGTAATGCAGCATTTCACCGAACAAGAAAGGGCCTGGATTTGATCTGAGCTGCAGCTTGTCCTGTGGCAAGTCCTCTGGGCCACAGGACAAAGTCCTCTTTTTAGAAGAAAGTTTAAGAGAAAATAGCTGGGTCAAACAAGGGGGACTGTGCAGAGGTGCTGCTCACCTGACAGCTTTGTGCAGCTCCCACCAGGAGTTGTGTAGGGGCTTTCCCCTGACCTCCCGGGCTTCCTTTGGAGAAATTTTGTCCTGGAGGCTGCAGAAAAACACATTGCAGCAGTAACCGTTTCTTGCCGCCGTGCAAACGGACAGGCTTGTACATGCACAGGTGCCCTGCCCCAGAAAAGCTCCCGGTAGGTCCCACACGGGTGTGCTCCTCACCCCATGTGCCAGCACTGTCTCGTCCTCGCTGTGTGGATGCTGCTTTCGTGTACAGCCCTTGCTGGGTTGATGAACATCGGTATAAACAGTACCATACCCAGAGCCTTCTCTCGTGGTGTTACGAGCTCGACTGCTAAAGAGTAGCAGCTGGGGGAGGAAGCCGCCATCCTCCTCTCCCCGGACTGCCCCCCCGTCCTGGCTCTTGTTCTGCTGCCCCAGCCAGAAAATTAGCCCTAATTCAAAGCCCTTTGAAGTCGAGTCTTTCCGTTCACATCAAGAGGCTTTGGAGCAGACCCCGGGGAGGACTGGAAATGCCTGATAAAGACTGCAGTTGCATGAGCAGCCCTAAATATCGTCCTATTTGGATACTTCTCTCCAGTGTTAATTCCTCGGGAATAACTAAAGGTTCCCAGCTGCACTCGTGGTGCTGTTTGTGTTGCTTTTTGCACAACTAGAGTGTCCTTTCTAATAGGCGGACAGCAGAAATGAGCTGGCAGAGGTGCTCACGTGGAGCTGTGGTCCAGGCACTGAGAGAGCAGGAGAGCGTCTCCCCATGGGTGCCCTGCTGCTGGGCGGACCAGCCCAGGAGAGTGCCTGGACCCCGCCGGCTTTTCACTGGCTCTAGGTCAAACCACATCCAAGATAAACTTTTCTCCAAGGCTGCCCTAAATATGCTGCTCTGAAAGGCTGGGCATTGTTTTTGGTTTTGTGAGGGATTCTGATTTTTATTTTGTCATGCTGGAGATTATTTAAATAGTCCCAGTCCTCCTTTCTGGAAGTTCATCTGTTTACACGACGTGTTCCAAGAAATTCGTGTTCGCATCCATCCAATGTGCCGTCTCCTTGGCTGGACCCCGGTGCTGGATGCTGGAATGCAAATCTTGCATTTTTCAAATAGCGTTGGGACCTCGTAGTGAGAAAATGCTGCAGAGAGCCTCTGTCTGCATCCCCAAGCCCTGCAGCTGAGGCTGTCTTTGGGGGACCTCTGGAGCACCCTGCGGGGTGCAAAGGCGAGATCTGTCGGATGACCTCTCCCTCCTCGATGTCTCTCCCATCCTCTGCAATGCTGGAGCATCAGCAAAAAGTGGGGTTTATTCAGCCCTGCTCCAGTTTTTGGCTGTGCAGCTGAAGGAGGGGTTGGTGTGGCTGCGAGCATCTTCTCTGCATTATTTCATGTCACTGTAGTCCATCAGCCCCGGAGCAGAAGACGGTTGTCTCTATTGTTATAGTGCAGAAATAAGTAAGAATCGGCTGTTGAAAATTCAATATTTTGGGCATGCGACTCGCTCCCTTTGGCCCTTTTGGGAAAAAAAAAAAATAAAAAAAGACATTCTAACAAATGGGCTCTTTGCAAAAGGCTGCATTGTGTTCCCGAGCGCCGCCCTGCACAAGGCTGCATTGTGCACCACGCACGGGGCTCACAGCGAAGGCTGGAGCTCTGGGCGCCGGGAGACTCCCTGCCATGGCAGCCCGTCCTCCGGGGGTGAGCGGCTGCCTGCGCCTCGCTGCCTGCAACGGGCATGGGCTGCCTTTTGACCGCCTCCCATGCTGGCTCTCCCACCTCCCTTATCCTCCAGCAAAGCTGCCCAGGACAGCCTGCCCACGTCAAACCGCTCCGGCTGTGCTCCGCCTCAGCGGCCGCTTGCTGTGGTCACTTTTTTTCCCCATGTGATGGCGTCATGCCAACGCCTGCAGTGCAGAGGCGTGAGGGAAGGGGGGACACACGGTGCCTGTGTGGGGACGTGGGGCGTCTCGCCCAGGGAGGAGGGCGCAGGTCCCTGGAGCCACCCAGCCTCAGTCTCCAGCTTCACATCTTGGCTTGGCTTTCTGGGTTGGTGGGTTTGTCCTGCTTCCTGTGATGCCATCTCCTTGTCCTCTCTTCTCTCTTTTGCAAAGCTCCTTCAAGGCGATGCGCATGCAAAAAGTAACAGCTTCTCGCCTTTTCCCCTTGAAGAGATGGGAATCGGCTGTCCAGGCAGCACACCAAACACTTTGCCCTGCTTTCACAGGGCTGGGAGCAAGTGCTGCTGCTGTGGCTGGGGTGAAAACCCAGGCTTAGCTTTCTGCTGCGGTGGTCTGTGAGCAAATTCAATTTTCAAACCCTCGCAGGATTTCTTTTTTGGTAGATCCCTTTGACAGGCTTAAGGCTCAGTGTGGGCTGCTTTTGAGTACAGCCACCACAATTGACACCAGCTTCTCCTTGTCATCTCCTGTTTGCTACAGATAGCAGCATGTCAAAAAAAGCTCCTGCTGTGGGATTGATGTCTCTCCCTCCCCTTCCCTTTTGTCCGTTCTTCATCCCCCAGGAGTTCGGCAGCACGAAGTCCATCACGTCACGGTGCGACTTCCTGCAGAACCTGATTGCAAATGGTTGTGCCGGAGCCATCGAAAACCCCAGCAGCAGCATCAGCGTGGTGAAGAATGTCCCTCTGAGCAGCAAGGGCTCTGGACAGACCCACCTGGACGTCACGCAGATCACGCCTCAGAAGGTCGCCTTGAATCTTCGTCCTGGTGAGTCCCCAGTGACTCTGAGCCATATGCTGGGGTATGCTTGTTGGGGGTGAGAAAGGGTGGCCGGGACATGCCGAGAGCATGTTATAGCCCATGACCTTGTAGCCTGCTAAAGAAGGTTGCTGCTGGCCCCCTCCAGAGCCCATGAACTTGGGTGGTGCATCACGAACAGGTTTGGGGCTGAGGTGTATGTTCTCTATGAGAGGAGACTGCTGTTATGCAAGGTCAATCAAATCCCACCCCAAACCGTTGTTAGTACTAGTCTTAACCTTTGCGTGTGCAAAGATGTAATCACTGGGTGGGAGGAGTTAAAATAACTTTGGATCCTCCACCAAGCTGACAGTGCTTGACTCTAAACTGAGACAGCTCCTTCTATAAATTGGAAACAAAACCGCATATCTGTTTTCTGTTGGTATGCAAAAGAGACGTGGGATCAAGGCCGAAGATGGAGATTTGAACTTGTGACTCAGGCCTTGGACTGTGGCCAGATCCCTGTTTCATTCCCCTGGGCCATCACTTTTCTTCAATCTTTTCCTTTTAATTAAAAATTAGAAGGGAAGGGCTAGGCTGAGCCATGCGAGTATGCTTGTTATCAAAAGTTTTTGCATGGTGGGGGGAGGCTTTAATGTGGGTTCAGTATTCTTGCAAAAATTTGGCAGCCAATATTTCTGAAGGCGAAAAAAACCCTCTCTTTATTGCAAAGTTAAGAAGCAAATATAAAAGCTCAATTCATTGTAAGCAATTGGTGTGGGTTTCTAAGGCTTACAGTTTTGTGACAGCTCTCATGAGTGTACAGAAAAATGAAATACGATGTTTTGCCCAAGAAAAACAGGAGTTTGAGCTGGTGTTCATGCTACCAGTGCTCTCTGAGAGCCTACCAGTTGCTGCAGGATTTTTTGTTTTAATTCTATGGCTTGGATAGTCCTCATGCCTCTTAATTAACTCTTCCTAAGGAGTATGACTGCTGTCATCAGTCAGACCCTCAAAGGTAAAGAGATTTTGCTTCAAAGCCTTAAAAGCAGATACCTGAGGGTAGTTGTCACTGGATGTGTGGCTAGATGCATGGCTTCTGCAACTGAATGTTGCTGATGAAACAGGTTTGCTCCCATAAAGAAAAGGGAGTTGTTATTACTCCTGCTTCTTGAGGCAATTCCTGGCAGAAAGGGCTGGCTCAGCTTCGACATCTCGCCTCCCGCAGACCCTCCTTCATGCACAGTGCCTGGTGCTCAGCAAATTTCCCTTTCCCAATCCCTGTCAGTTTTGCCCAGGCGGAGGCGCGGGTGCCCACCGCTCCGGTCTGCAGCAGGGCATGGGGGTCCGTCTCCCTGCGGCTTCCCGGGGGCTGTGCTGTCGGATGCTTTTGGGCTGGGGAGTTCCCCTCCCTGTGCGCCTGTTGCAGAGCATCGGAGTCGTTGCAGGAGGAGGGACATACCTAGATGTTTTTAATAGTATCTCCTATTTTTGCTCTCTTTTTGATGTTGGGAAGCACTCCATCTTGCTCAGGGCTGATGACTTCCTAAACCCTTGTATTAGCATCCCCAGTTTAAATTATCCATTAGTCCTTGAGCTTGAGAATGGGTCCTGAGGGTTTCAGCCTGTGAACCCAAGACAAAAAGGAGACAATGTTGACTTAATTTTGGGCACGAAGAGTGTACTGTTTCAAAGATGAATTCACACAGCAGTCTGTGGTGATGGTGATCTTTTATTCTTAGACCACTAAGCAGAAGCAGAAGGGAGCGCATTGTCAATTGTTTGCTGATCCCACCCAGCAGTTTGATCTAAGCAGCTCGTGGCAGAAGTCACATCCCCAAACCTCCATGCCCACAGCTGATTTCCAAAGGCCTTAAATTGATGTCCTTACAGGGTATCTTTCAGATCGAGCATTTCATTTTTATAATACTGCTTTTTAATCTTGGGTCCAGCTATAAAGCAGTGTGTCCTGGTTAGGTGAAAAATATGAATAGTGTAGAAGGAATTAAAAAAAATGAATAGTTGCAAGTTTTGTTGCCCATCAAGCCGTAAGCCTCACCGAGCAGAAAGAAGAGATTTTCATGGATAAGTGATTGTCGAGTTTGTGTTCTTAAGTTGGCCAAAAACAGTTTTCCAGTTTCTGCACTGCCTCTGTGTGACAATATCCAAGAAACATTTCTGAATACAGTTTGGAGTTAAAAACTTTTCAGTAAAAGCCCTAAGGAGAGGATGGTGGTGACAGTACGTGGGGAAGGAGCGTGCTGGATTGTCTCTATTAGTGTGAGAGTAATCTCAGGCACAGAGAATAATAAATTCTTTTGCACTTACATCTGCATACATTAGCGATATTTTCTCTGAGGTAATGGATTTGTGCAGTTAGGAATGACAGAAGAACCAGGCCTAGGCTCCTGTAATTTCTGGTGCTTCTCAGGGACTAATAAATTCATAACTATTAAGAGAAGAAGGTTTCATTAGAGCATCCCAAATACCCTTTCTGGCACCGGAATTCCCATCTTAGGAGCTGCTTGGGAAGAAGAGTGTTTTGGAAATGGAAATGTTGGGAAATGCAGAAGGACACATCCTCTTTTTCTGAAAGGGTTGGGTATTCCAGTGGGAAAAATATGTAGGAATGAAAAAAGTAGGCATGGGAATGAATTTTCCTGGAGTTAAACACATTCTTGCAGCACTGAATTAAAGTCAAGCTTGCCATCACCGTTTCTTACCCTGCAATCAGCGGTAACACGTACTGCACTATATAAACGATACGCTCCTTTGTTCCCCCACAAAATGCCAGGTGCCAGGCACAGCGTCAGGCCCACCTGATTTAGCTGAGCCGCCTCGATCGCTTTGCTTACTGTAGGCCCTGTGCTGAGTTGCATCTTGCTGCATACCACATCTCAGTGCTGTGCCGGGAAAGTCCTGCTCCTGCCGGAAAAGAAAGCTGGGGAGAATAAGGAGGAATGTTTATGTCAAGTTTCCTGCTTCCTACAGCCGGTATCTGGGCAATACCCACGTGTGCACGTTTGTGGATGGTGCCTCGCAGCCCTGCCTTTGCCAGGTGGGGTTGTAGCAGACTGCAGGGGGAAGCAATTAACTGTAAGAAAGAAGCCCTGGCTTCTTTGGAAGCCTTCTTCTTGGAAGCCACCCTTGATCTAAATGTGCAGGGGAATCATTAAATAGAGGGAAAGTCTTGGTTTAGGAGCTGTAGCTGACTCCTCTGGTACCCCAGCACTGAGCTGGCTGAGATGCACAGAGAACTGGGGGAGCAAAGAGCGCAGACCCGGCTCTAAACCCTTCACAGCTTTGTTTGCAAAAGAGGCAGGCTCTGACTTTTATGCGCATCCCCCTGGGTGCTGGGACCCCGGCTCCTTCGCCGAGGGGGTGGATGCTGCTGGGCCAAAGCAGTTGCTGCAGAGGGCTGGGAGAGGGTGTCCGCTCACTCCCCGCACACAGGGGCGGCTGCAGGCATCACGGCGAAGCAGATCCGGGAGCCAGGGAGGGTGTTTGGCCCTGTGTGAGGCTCGGCGCAGCGTGACCCCAGGCGCCACCTGGGGCTGCTGCCTGCCGGGCTGCAAAGCCCCTTGTGCCATGTCTTGCCAGCACAGCGGTTTTAGGATGCTGCTGCTATGTGTTGTTGGGCTGGAAGTAAGTGGGAGCAGCTGTGCTGCTCCAGACAATGGGGAGAACAATAAAATGGTTAGGGAAATGTTTTTACAATACTAAAAAATGTGCATTTCATTTCTGGGGAAGAGGAGAGGGAAGTCATGAGCATTTTGCAGAACCTGCCAGTGCCCAAAGTTCAGCCTCGGCCATGAAGAGCTGGGAGGGGTGGGTGGGAGGGGGCGCTCGGTCTG
>NW_008825100.1:1781911-1806609 GCF_000699105.1 Pygoscelis adeliae
GGTCTTGAGAGGATCTGAGTCCCTGGATCTGAGACCCCACTGAGCTGGAAAAGGGGCTGAGGTGGCAGCTGGGGACGTGGAATCTCCAAACCAGCCTGGGGTTTGAGAGTGCCGGAGTCTGTGGTTTCCATTTAGACCCCTCTCAGCAAAGCGTAAGGCAAACATTTGCCACCTCCTCTCTGGCTCCACTGAGGTCCGTCTGGTGTGAAGTTGAGTTCACTCTGAAGCCACTTCACCTTTTTCGAGGCGTGGGCAGTGCCAGTGGTGGCCTCCCCTCCCGGGCACCCCTTCTGGAGGGCATCTCTGAAAGCAGTTTGGCAAAGGGGAAGGTGAGGGGAAAAGCTTTCCTCTGCTCTTCTTCACATTTGTGCAACCTGTGACTCAGCCCTGTCAGCTCCTTCCCTTGTGTTCATCACTTCAGGAAGCTTCATCTCTGCTTCTGTACTTCCCTGGGTGACCCTAACAACCTTCTTTTTCCAGTTCACTTCCCTTTTGCCCTGCTTTCTCCTGAATGATGGTGGCACGGCTCTTTTTTGGGGGAGAGGTCCTTTTCAAAGGTGTTTCTTCTGTGTCTGCTTCAACTTGACTTCCCTGCACAGTTCAGAGGACATCTTGCATTCATCTCATGCCGGCTGTTTTCTCCTGACCCTCCTCCTTCTCCTGCTCCACCTCCTTCTCTCTTTTGTGCAGGACTTCTTGGACTGCTCCTGGTTTGCTTTGAGGACATGCCCAAGTAAGCGTGTACAGGGTCCCTCTTTCAGTAGTCCATGAAACATCCATGTGAGGTTCACTCTGTTTGCTTTTATTTCCAGTTTTCTGAGAAAATGCCCCTAGACTGTACACAGTCTGGGGCAGCAGCATTTTTCATGTGTCCCCCCTTAGACGTTCTCTCAGCTGAGATGGAAAGACCCTTTCCCATATCTCCAAAGTGAAATAGAGACATGCACTCTATAGATGTGTCTTTTTCTTGCCAGCCAGTACACTACATAGCTTAAAAGGACCCAAAGTCATTACCTGCTTTCCTATTAGTCTCCTAAGGGATGGATTTGGAAAAGCTTATTCCCCTCACCCTCTTCTTTGGAAGCGATCTGTCTGTTCTGCAGGGGGGGGCGGAAAAAAGCCTGCGGTCTGGATTTTATGTGTGCCGAGAGTTTCCTTTTCACCGCTCTCAACTCTTGTGTGTGTGCAGGTGACCGGACCTCCTTCCGAGTTCAGGTTCGGCAGGTGGAGGACTATCCCGTGGACCTCTACTACCTGATGGATCTCTCCCTGTCCATGAATGACGACCTAGATAATATTCGCAATCTGGGGACCAAGCTGGCTGAAGAGATGCGAAAGCTCACTAGCAATTTCCGGCTGGGGTTTGGATCTTTTGTGGACAAAAACATTTCTCCTTTCTCCTACACGGCACCAAGATACCAAAACAATCCCTGCATTGGGTAAGTGGTAGGTGTACCCCAAAGGGACAAGCCCTGTGTTTGCACAGAGCCTGGCTGCAGTCTTCTCTTCCCATTCTTGTTTTAAATAATGAACCACACTTAAGCCCCGGCTTTTGGGAATGCTGATTAGCCACGGCTGTTGCTGTTATGTTCTAGAGCGATTCAAAATAGGACAACTTCCAATTTTGCAGTGGCTGTTGGGAGATCTCTGCATCTAGAGATGAGAAACTGTTGTATCGGAGCCTGAAGCTATTTTTAAGTACCTGAAGAGGATGCAGACATAGCAGGCTTTTTTACAGACTTTAAGAAAAAGGAGCAAGAGCCAGAAATTCCTGATTTCTGATCCTAGCTCTGAGTCATAGTTTGGCCTTGAGTAGATCAATTAAGCTCTTTGTCTCCATTTTACAGATAAGGAGACCGAGGCAATGTAAGACCTTCCCAACAGAAGTGTTTGGGGGAAGTGAGATTTGTGAGGGCCTGTAGGACTGATTAATGAGTTCTTGCAACGTGTTTTGAAGATGTCAGACAGGTTTTTTCATCTTAATTGCTGTGGAAGGAAAGCAAACTGGCAGTCGCAAAAGACACAAATGGTGCGGTTTGCTTTGCGGTGGCATCAGTCTTCCTCTTTTTTTTTTTTTTTTGCTAGAGTCTTTTTGTTTGCCCTTTAACCGCTGGAGTCGGGATCAAGTCCATTGAATCAAGGATTATGCCGGAGTGAAATTGAGTGTAGTGGAGGGTGTCCAGGCTCAGATGGGTTTGGATGTTGGCAGGAAAGGATGGATACAGCAGCAAGTGCTCTCCTGGGAGAATGTCACTGTTGACATTTACCTTCACGGTGCTGTCTTCACCTCATCCATCCTTGGGGTGCTTCCTGGTCATGTAAGGGCAGTAAGGTTAGCACTTTTGTTTGAGCCATTCGTGGGTACTTACATTGTAAGATCACAGCACAGATGGATGCCAAGCTCTGCAAGTGTGCATCCTTTAAGTTTTCCATATGAGAGGCAGATTAAAGGGAGCTTGCATCAGCTATGAGTTTCTAGGCCAACTTTTGGCATTGACCAAGCATTTGGCATCTCATTGCACATTGACCATTGACCAGACAAAATTATCTGTATTCTTTTTTCACCAGTTCTGTCCGAAGAGGAAAATCAAATAGATTTTAACACTAAAAACTCATGCTTTGGCCGTGAAGCATAGCCAAAACTGACCATGCTGACTGAGCCAGGGAGGTGGCTCTCTTCTGCCACGGCACCATACACCACGCTCTTCATAGCACTTCCTCCCAAAAATTTGGCGTGGCCTCAGACGGATGCGCTTAGTCATCTGTGTCCTCCTCAGTCTCCATCACCTGCTCATGTTGCTCGCGGGCAGGGACAAGGTTTCGCTCCAGTGGGGGAAATCTCGGAAACATTTTTTGGCTGGTGTGTGACTTAATTGAAGTGACATGGCTTTTGCCAAGTGAAATAGGGTGAAAGGAGCAGGAGGGGAGGGCAGGGATGAGAGAGGAGGAGAGGATGGAGCTGGACAATTCTGCAGCGAGGCATGCCTGAAACTGCTGATGCTCTTTCATTGAGGGCATCCAGAACTGTTGCCTTGTCTTCTCCCACCATGATCAGGCTATCTGCATGTCTTTTTGACTTTACCCAGGTGGTTGCTATTCTGTTTATGGGTTACATTAAGCCAGCCTGGTCTTGGGAAACCATTTAGGAAGGATTGCCCAAGGCAGCTCATCTGGTGGGCGCTCCCTTCCAGTCACCATCTGTCTCCTCTTCATCCAAACCAGGGGTGCTGGCTCCTCGTTGTTCTCCAGCGGCGTTGCCTTCCCCTGCCTGCTCTGCAAGTGGGCTGTCGCTGCTGCCAGGTGGCTCGCTGATGTGGCAGCGAGGTGGGGTTTTGTTTGCAGCTATTTCTGGTGTCAAAGCAGACTTTGTCCAGTGGCCTGCTCGCATCTGAAAAAAGCTGCAAGTAAACATGAGCTGTGGTGGGTGTTTTTTGTCCCCAGTCGAGGCTCTCTCCTCCTTCTCTTCCTCATGGTGATGGCCGTCTGGGTCAGGTGTGGCTGTGTTTTCGTGTGGGGTCTGGCTGGGATCCCTTGTGCCTCCTCCATCCCACCCCAGTTCACTGCTCGCCCCTGCTCCTGGCTCAGCATCCCAGCTGGGACCTCCCAGGGAGCCAGGATGTGGCCTCTCACAGCCACGGTGTCATTGAAGAGATAATACAAAGGAAACAAACACTAAATTAAAAAAGATAAGGAAGGCAGAGAGTTTGACTGAACGCCCAATTGCCCATCTATCTGTGATACGACTTGTGGAGGTTACAGCCTGAGATAACCCACCCACACTGCTGTGTGCCCTTGCGTAGTCACTCAGCTATCCATCGTCAGTCCTGCTGCTGCCTGCAGCTTCTGCCAGCAAACCTGGAGTGTAAAACAAACAAAAAAGGATTAAATTATACATCTTCATGGGATGTGGGACCCTATAGTGTGTCAGTGTTTTCTTCCTGGACCAGGGCTCTGGCAAACCGAGCACCCAGATGTATCGTATGAGTTAAGGGCTGCTTACTGAGACCCTGCAATGCAGAGGTTTCAGACATCGTATGCTGCTTGCCTTGGCCCTGGATGCGAGGGGGATGCAAGTCTGAACGTGGGGCTGATCACAAGGGATGGCTCTAATTGCCAGCCGGGCCCAGGGCAGTGGGACCTGCCCCATGGTTAGGTGTGTGCATGGCTGTGCGGGTGGAAATCCCTGCTCTGGGTCCCTTATGAGGGATTTGAGGTCCCAGCAGTGGTAAATCTTAAATACTCCTTTGTGTAAAAAGCCTCTTACAGCTTACCCATAGTGGGTCATGTGTCAGCAGAGGCCTTTAATTGTTCTCCGGGTTTTATCTTTGAAGATAAGAGTGAATTAGTGCCAGCCCAACTCCTTTTTAAACACATTTTCTTCTTAACACTTCTCGTCCCTCTTCCCTGCACACACTCACTGATTTCCCATGCCGCAGGAGCTGCTCTATTGAGCTCTCCCATCCACGTGGTGAGCACCAAAGCTGCCTCCCGACTGTTTTGTGTGGAAAAAGAAGTTTTCCTGGTAGCCTGCCGAGGCATTTCTCTGCCTTAGGATGCCACTCCTACCTTTCCGCTACAGCGGCGCTCTGAAAAGCGGAGATGGTGTTTGCTCACTGGCCTTGCAGGGAGAGTGGGAGGATGCATGAGTTGGTGTTAGTTATTAACACATCTCGTGGTGTGCAATTGCCAGGTGCCTGGTGATGTGCAGTGGGTACAGGGTGGCACGTATTGCTAAGGAAACTGGATGACAGAGTGAAAATGCATGTTGAAAAATAGGGGAAAAGTAGCTGTCGGCAGTGATGCTCCTGCGTGGTGCCCTTTGACACCAACCTGCCATCCTGGGCTGCTGGGGAGGATGGCTCTGGCCCTCCTGCCACAATGTGCCCCCTGCATCACTGTGGGTCGCATCCTGCACTGCAGACTTCCAGTGTGAAAACCACTTTATGGGTGCTGAAACTCCAGAGCTGCATGGCCCGGGGCTTGGTGTCTCCACTCGGACCTTACGTGGAGAGAGACGTTTGGTCCTGGTGAGATCTCTGGAAACTTCAGCTGCTCAAAGACCCTGGGTGGGGAACCAAAAAGATGGGCTCTACTGTAGAGTTTTGTAGATAAATAGTCAGAAATCAAAGTGTCCAAAACATGAAGCCTTGTGGAAGTATTTCATCCCTCTGAACAGAGGTTTGGAGACCAGCCTGGTAGAGTTAGGAGCTTCTGCAGCTCTTGGCTGCTGGTGGGGTTCCTCCTACCTGACCACTCCTCTGTTCCTCCTGCAGTTACAAGCTGTTCCCCAGCTGCGTCCCATCCTTTGGCTTCCGCCACCTCTTGTCCCTAACAGATAAAGTTGACCGTTTCAACGAAGAAGTTCAGAAACAGAAGGTTTCCCGCAACCGAGATGCTCCAGAGGGTGGTTTTGATGCGATTTTGCAGGCTGCCGTGTGCAAGGTGAGTCGCTCGGATTTCTGGGGTTTAAAGGCAAAGCAAAAGAGGAGGAGGTTTCTTCTGCTCTGTTCTTTGACCAGGGTAAGGCTTCAGTATGCCATTTCTTGAAAGTAACTACTAAATTTTTCTTGCAGAAACCATGAGAGACGCCTTCAAAAGTAGAGGCTATTGTTTTCATGTGCTTTTGTACATGAAAAGGCAAAGGAAAAAAGGTTAATGTCTTTTCTAGTTTAAAAGGGTAAAAACAGAGCTTTTGCAAATGCAAATTTAGGGCTGAGATTTCATTGTGTGATTAGACTTGTAGGTGCTGATCCCTGAGCACCTGGGATGAAATCCTTTAAGATTCATGCACACTTGTGTGCAGCAGCAGTGTGTGTTGGCTTAATGCGTTTCTTAAGTGTGTGTCAAACACATCTTGCATCAGTTGACCCGTGTTGAGGGTTGGAGCTGGTTCCTGCTGCTCTTACCCGCCCCCTTGGGCGTGTGAGGCTGGATGATCCCACCTCCAGGCACTGATAGCCTGCCCTCCCTTATTGTCAGAAAAACTGGAGCTGTGCACAGTAATTAAAGACAGAGTTCGTTAGCTTAGTGCCATGTTAGCCATGTCCTTAGGGTTTTTGGAGATGTTTGCTTGAAGACCTTCAGGTGGGTTGCTCTGTATTCCTTTGTGTGTCAGGGATGGAAGTGTTTGCTCCCCTCTGCCATGTGGCTGAGCTGCTCTGCTCGCCAGAGACAGCTCTGGTTGGTTTTTCCCCTCTTGACATACAGTTTTGTTTTTGTTTGCTCCAGCCTTGCATTGTCCTTTTTGATGGGCGTGTTTTCTTCTGAGTCTGGATTGTGGGAGCCAGGAGATAGGCATCGTCTGCAGGAGTGCTGGGACGCAGGCTTGTGGGAAACCAGATCTGCCCTCACCTGGGTTGGCTGCATTTACGCTTCATGTTCGTGACAGGATTGAACCTGCCCTGTTGGATCTGGTGCCACCCAACACTCATCTTCCCTCTCCCATCCTGGCACAGATATTGTTGTTGGCGCAACTACAGTGCTGCTCCCGATACTCATCTGGGTATAAAGTGCTTCTCAGTTTTGGAGAGGTGGCTCTCATGGTTAGAGCAGAGACATCTCAGGATGGTGACTCAGATGTGCCACCCACCATGTGGTTTTTTGCAGTCCCTTCCACCACGTTATTGCAAAAATGGGACAACGTTTCAGAAATACTGCGATGTGTATCACCAGGGCTCATTTTGGAGGTGTTGCTGGAAGGCAGGAGACCTGCAAGATATTTCCTGCACATTTGTGCCAGTCTCAAACTGTTGGCGAGGAACCAAAATCTTTGTGGTTCTTGAGTGCTCAGCCTGGTCCCTTCTAAATTCAGAAGATGAATTTAGATGCTGGTGCCATCTAAATTCAGGACTGAGCATCCTCTAGGAAGGGTGAGCAGAGGTGAGCATGTGTGCTTGTGTGGCCCTTGGCGTGATGTGGCAGGTCATGACAGAGGAATTTCGGCAGCCGCGGTGGTTAATTAATTACCGGAGCTTGGGGGTGGCAAAGAAAGTCCATGGGACTGGCGTGTGAGGCAGGAGAACTGGCTGCACCGCAACTTGTGCTGCCTTGGCAGCCCCTTGCTGGCGGAGCAGCTGCCTGGTGATCATAGGCACGAGCAGCAAAGGTTCTGTCCATCCAGAGTTAGAACAGCCAAAATTTTAGGCCAGCTGATTGACCTCCTAAGCCCTACAGCCAAAACAGGAGCTTTGTGATTAGTTTCTGTCACAGTGGCCGAGTGATGGCCCAGACCAGTCGGCGGCTGCGGGTTGTGGTGGGGCTCAACACCATCGAGGCGGGTGAAGGTGGCAGACATCTGGGGTGGCAGTGAAGTGTCACTTCCTAGTGAGGATGCTCTTTGCTGCAATGAATGGTGCTTTGCATCCAGTGGTGATTAATGAAGTATCATGGGGACTAAACCCTGCACGGACAGTACTTTCTGGTAACTGAGGAGCTGTTTTCCTTGGTGCAGGGTGACCAGCATACAGGTACCTTGGTGCCTTCTGGGGTGGGTTTCCTCATCACTACTGTGGCACCCCATTGCCTCTCTCTGGCATGCTCCAGCTTTTTCCAGCTTTCACCCTCTCTACCATATTCAAAACCCAAGACTTAAGGCAGTTATGACCTTAGAAAGTCCCCTGCCTTCGGGGCAATGCAGCGTGTTGACCGTGAAGTACTTTGTGCTCAGCAGCAGAGTTTGTGGCATCAATGGGGGCATCCCGGGGAGAGCTGGCGGTGGCATGGCAGAGCCTCACTATTTCCAAGCCACGGTGTCCGAGTGTGGTCTTCTCCCCTTCAAGCGCTGAGGTGTCAGAAACAATACCTACTCTGTTGACTAGGTATTTTTATACTGTAATTCATATCAAGCATTTCTTCTGCATGAGCTTTCTAAGAGCTCTGTAATGCACAAGTCATTTTTTGGCCTGGTTTTCAACCCGAGGAGTGGGGAAAGTTTGCACAGCTAATACAGACTAACGAGCAGGCCCGGGGTTTGGCTCCTTTCTGAAAGATGAAGATATGGTAAATGTTATTCTGGAGGCAATGAAAGAGCCAGAGACAATAAGCCTTTATCCTGATGCTAAAATGGTTAGCCAGGAATATTAATCAACCTTCTGCAATTATATTTTCCATTTGCAGTATTTTGGTTTTCTGCCATTCTTTAAGTGCAAGCATCGTATGGCTTGGTGGTATATATAAGTTTCAGATCTTATATACTAAGATGCAGCAAGGAGATAATGCTGGATTAGAAAATAAAGTGTCTTTTGAAAGAGTTTTGACGGGTGCTTGCTACATGGAGATGGCCAAGACATCTGGGAGACACTGAGGTGCCTTTCAGAGCGATGCAAAACGAAGGAGGTTTTGGCTTTTAATCTCTAAGGCATACTTGTCTTGCACCTGTATCTATTCCTTGCTTCCAAAAAGGCCTACACCTGAGAAACTAGTGGGGTTTTAGACATATTGATGAATCCAGGGGGGTCTCCTGGCAGTTGATGTCTTGGCAATTGAGCCCTTTTTATTCAGCACCCAAAGCATAAATTTAGATATTTATTTCAGGCTTGGAAATACTGATGCAGGGTTTTGCAGCCTTTTCAATAGGATTTGGAGGGCTGGGCTATGCTGAGATAGCTGTGGCAGTTTTGCCAGTCACTGTTGGCTGTAAGGAGTGAGAAGCTGGCCTTTCAGGGTATGGGAGGCAACTGCAGCTGGTCGCAGGAGCGTGGATCTGTAGTGTGCCCAGCCCTGCGGAGACGTGTCTTCCCACGTCACTCTGCTTTGGGTCAGGTCCCACCCCTGCTTTCAAAATCCTTTTTTATCCCATGAAGATCAAAAACCAGACGAGGGGGCAGACGTCAGTGCAGGTTTTTTGTTCAACAATCCCAGTCCAGTAAAAATAAATGAAAGTCTTTTTGGTTATTTGTTTTAAATGGAGCAGAGTGCTGCTCTGGGTTTTGCGGTGGAAACTGCGTGCTGAAGAGCTGTATTTTCCAGCGCCTGCAAGCTGCTGGCGGAGGCAGCGTGAGATGCGGCGGCTCCTCAGTGCGCTGGCCTCTCCGGGTGCTTTTTCCGTAGGTCTCCAGCTCTTTTTGGTGTGGCATCGGCACCGGCTCGGCCACCTCATCTGAGACACCCTGGTCCGATGCTCCAAGGCATCAGATGCTCTCAGTGCCCTGATATTGGCACTGATACTGTGGGAGCTCGTTGCTTTTTGGAAGCGAGTTCCTGAACTGAGCAACCAAAGCTTTTTCTGATGTTGTTTACATGGGAAAGTGTGTGTCGGAGACACGGAGAGTTTGTCTGGAAAGGGGTGCTTAGCCTGAGAATTAAAGGTGGGCTTAGCAGGCAGGTGAACAGAAGCATTATCCCTGAAGTGGCTTCATAACTGCTGCTTGAATGCAGCTCATTTTCTTTGTGCGTACCACATTTCTAAGGAAATGAAACTCAAATTAATCCTTTTAATCTCTTCGGGACTTTCTTGGCCTCAATTGTTTAAAAAGAAAAGAAATCAGCTTTGGATACACAAAGGAAAGTGAACTGGATGGGCTTCTGTCTGGTGGCTGAGTAGACCAACAACTGCTTCCCGCATTGTTAGAGTCGTAATCACTTTTGGGTTGACTTCTTAAGACACTACATTTTGGCATGAAGATTTTGCCTTTTGTCCAGTGGGGTCACTTCAGTGGAACGACTCCTGCTTCCCAGAGCAAAAAAGTCCTCGCTGCATACTGAGCTGGACTGTAATGTGCTGGTACACGGCAAAGGATGTGTGTTGCCAAAGATTTCTTCCTATGGCCTTACTTGCATTGCGTAGGTCTTTAAAATACCATTAAAGAAAGAATATCTTCTGCAATAGGGAGGAAAAAGGAATCTACCCTGGAATAGTGTCCCTGAAGCAAGAGTTATATTTATCAGAAAGATCAGCAGGCTTTGGGCTGTGACTCACATTTGCAGGCAAAAATTGCACTGGCAGCCGTGATTCTTCATCCTTCTGCCTGCTCTGCCCTCTTGCCCTGCCCACACCAGCGCTTTCTATAGGAAGTGTCTTTGCAGCTGGGCTGAGGCAGCTCGTAGGCTAGCATCTTACTGTGGAACAAGGCAGATGTCAGATGTTGCTAAATAGGCTGAGCAGTGAGCTCTGGAGGAGTTGGGTATATTCATCTGCCCTGCCTTCCCATCAGTAAGCTTTTACCAGCTTTTCCCTCATCCCTTTCCAAGGGATTTGCGCTGTTGCTCTGAGCCAGGGGCTGGAGGGATGCTGAATGTGTGTGGGGAGGGAAGGCGTGGGGCTATGTCTTTGCCGGCAGATGGGCAGGGTGGCCAGCCCAAGGGGAAGCTCTGGGAGATGGGGCTTTCTGGCTCCAGTCTCTGCCGCGGCAGGATCTCCCTGCCGTGGTTGGCAGGTGGGACTTCAGCCCACCTGGCTTGGCACGAGTTGGCAGTGGGAGCAGCCAGCGAGCCAGGGGAGTGTGCTGCAGCGCTATGGTTTCCAAATATTTCCTTTGGGCTTCTCCATTTCCTTCCACTTCCATTGCAACAAACTGCTTCAGTGTGCTGTTGTAGGCGCAGATCTGCTTCTCGAGCCGATGCAAAGCCGGAAACCTGGGGAAGCTCCGTGGGAGGGAAATGTTTATCGTCTAAATCTTATCCCTTTACTTGAAAAAAATCTGTCCCTGCATCTCTCTCCATGCAAAGATGGTAATAATGTCTGGTCCTTACTCAGAGGGACCAAGGAGGGTTCAGAGGACACTTCCTGTGCTGTGCTTGACATCTCAGTGCTTTCATAGGGACCACTAGAGCATGGCTTGGAATTAGCATGTTTTTAAATATGCAGAAGTTGCTCACAGCAGAGCTGTGCGGGGCAGTTGTGCGTGGATTAGTGCAGGCAACCACTGCCAAAGCTCCCACTGCTGCGCTCTGCTCCAGGTGCGTGTGCCCCTGCTCTTCTGGGCTGTGGTGCAGGGGGATTGAGCTGTTCAGGGCACGCGTAGTGGTTGCACAATGAAATTGCAGGAGGCTTGGAGACACCATCGCTTCCAGAAGATGTGTGCAGAAGGGGACTGGGGCAGAGTGCCTGTGCATGCATGTGCATGCATGTGGGTGCACCAAAGCCAGCACCCTCAGGCAGGGACCTCACTTTGTGCATCACAGCTCAGGAACAGCCTTTATGAGCGGGCAGTAATGAAAATGCTGAGCGGGGATATTGCAGCTCTTGCTGTTGGCTTGGCCGCTCTGCGGAGCTGAGGAAACAAGGTCAGATTAAATATGTGTGGAGGAATTTGGCAGGTCTCCTTTGGCTATAAAAGCAGCTGAAATTCTTATTCTTGGATCTGGGTAGAGAAGGTCTGGTGGACAGTCCACATACCTCCTCAAGCCTTTTTAAGTAAGTGTGTTAGAAGATGTTGGGAAATGCTAGATGGGCCCCTGACGTTTTGTTTTCTTGCCAGGGATGGGTGGACAGGAGCATGGTACTCTTCTATTTAGTGCTAATGGTCTGCTGCTGGATGGGAGCGTGGCTGGGACCACGTGCAAGGCAAGGGGCGAAGCGTAGGCTTGGCAGGGGCAGACCGACTGTCTCACAGGGTTTGTTTTCCCCCAGGAGAAGATCGGCTGGCGTAAGGAGGCGTCTCACCTGCTGGTCTTCACGACGGATGACGTGCCCCACATAGCCCTGGATGGGAAGCTGGGGGGGCTGGTGCAGCCCCACGACGGCCAGTGCCACCTGAACGAAGCCAACGAGTATGGCGCGTCCAGCCAGCTGGTGAGGGGGAACATGGGGGGCCAGGCCTCAGAGACTTTGGGGTGTTGGTGGACCTCTCTGGAGACCAGCCACCCCCAACTCCAGCAGCTTTTGTCAAATGTAGCCTCTGACCAGCATGGTTTTACCCAGTTCTGCAGTTTGCAAATAAAATTTGCCGTTCCCCTTGGGCATCCCCCTGCAGTGAATGCTTCTGTGATGCTCAAAAATAGGTTAGGAGCTTAGCAGGTTTCTTCAAGGCTCATTGCAAGGGAGGGAAAAGTAACTTGGTGTCCTGAAGAGCATCATATTTGCTGCAAAGTGTAGAGGAAACATCAAATATGTCATCTCTTTTCTAAAATGTCCAGTGAATTGTCAGCTTCTCCCCGGGGAAGCTGAGCCTACCTTGGTGTGGCTACAATAGCAAGCACAACAGGACGCTCCTCCCATTTACAGCCTTTGAGCTCAACACTCACAGAGGTCTTAAAAGGGCCCACTTGTCTATTTATTATTAATTTAAACTCAGTGGAGGAAACTTCTGGGGTGAATGAGCACTTGTCTGCCACCTAATTATCACATCCTTCTGCAGAAGGGTGCTTTATTCAGCAGGTCACAAGCACTACTTAATGATTTTTGGTCCTGCAGGGATGTCGCCCCCTAAGAGGAGGTGTTTCTGGATGGCTGCATTATGGCCAGAGGCTGGGATCCTCAGATAAACCCTCTTTCCACCCCCGGTGCAATCCTAGCAAGTGTATACATAAGGGAGCACAGCCCTCGTACTGACGTGGAGTTACGCTGGGTAGCTGGCATGGGGATGCTGCCTTGCTGTTTCCATGTTTGAGTCTTGGAGGCTCTCAATCAGCCCTCCAGTCTGCAAGTAAATAAGGTGTTTTTAAATGAGGACAGCGCTTCAGAAGAAGCCTGGGGTTTTAAACTCAAGCTGGTCTCTTGAAAGTGAGCCCTGGTTCATTATTCTGTTGCTTGTGGGTAGCTAGAGCAGTATCTTCCTGCCATCCTCTCTGTCTGGGAAGTCTGCAGAATTAAAGAGCTTATCGTAATCTCTTTATGGTTCCAGTATGCAGAAAGAGCAGGCGATGGGTGTTTCTGCTTTGGGAGAAAAATCATACATTTCCACTTACTGCAGTTCTAGACCTCCTTGCGTCGCATCCCTGGAGATAGCAGCCAGCTTATTACACACGTGTGTCTGCTGATGGCAAAGCAGAAAGAGGAAAGAAAGAAATCCAGCATTTCAGGTGTTGCTGTAGCTAGTGGTGTTGTCAGTCATATATTCTAGTGAAAGGCACAGCAGAATTACTTAAGGGATGACAGAATTTCTACTATTTCAGATGGGATTGTGCTGGTACGTCAGGGACTTCATCCTGCAGCGAAACATGCTATGTGTCTGGAACGAATTTTGCTGTTGGGGGGAGAAGAGCAATGAAATTAGTCTTTGTTTCTGTGTTACGCATCAGTCTTTCTGCCCTTTTTGTGCCCCTAGGATTATCCTTCCCTGGCGCTTCTTGGGGAGAAACTTGCTGAAAACAACATCCACCTGATTTTTGCTGTTACAAAAAGTCATTACGTCCTGTACAAGGTAAGCGCCGCCGAGCCGCCCGGGCTGGGGGGAGATTTAAATGCCTCGTGAAAGCATCTTCCTGTCAGCACCGTGGAGCGGAGGCAGCCGCAAGCGCTCATGTGTGCGGCCGCACGCACAAGCGCACGTGGCCACGCGCTGCCCATGGGGCTGGCAGGGGCAGGCAGATGCAGGCAGGCGAGGCTCAGCCCGCCGGCCCTCCCCGCTAGTTGTTTCAGCGAAAAGCACTAAAGCTTCTTAGAGCAAAGAGATATATATGTTGGTGAGCATGTGAAGACCTAAAATAGACTCCAGCTTAATCTTGATGTTTGGGTGGCTGCCAGCCGTGCAGCATGCGAGAGAGCAGAAACCTGTTCAACCCATTCTGCAGTGACTTAATCCCATTACCTAATCGCACGCAGCGTTTCTGCCCAGCTGTGTTTTTCCATCACAGAGTCCAGGCCCCCGACGCGCCACATACAATTTGAACTCCCTCGAAAGAAAAAGGTGACCCAAGCCGCAAGGGCCGGCCTGTGTCTGGAGCTGTCCCGTGGGGTTTTGCTCCTCTGCGGATGTGGGGAGGTGTTTCAGGCGGGGTCGCTTTCGGAAAACTCTGCTCCAGCTCTCGAGGCTCGAGCAAAAACAACAAGCAGCCGCGTTGCTACAGTCGAGACGCTGCCGCTCACCCGTGGAGAGCGGGAGGGCTGAGCTCATTCTCCACCCCCTCTCCAGGGATGCTCGTGGGTTGTGAGGTGAGACGGGGCAGCTGCACCTCCCTCCCCACGGTGCCAGCTCTCCTGAGTGCACAGCAGCTGGGTTTTGCCTCCCTTGGCAGCAGCCCTGGGTCCGTTAGTCCCCATCCCGTGGCCATGAGCTTTGTTTAGCATTTGACGTGCTGTGTTAGCAATGCTTTGCTTTCAAAAGCTTCACGTTAATGGGAGCCAAGCTGACCATGTACACCATCGGACGATGGGGCAGGGGTGTGGCTGGTGTCCCTGGTGTGGGGTCGGTCCCTCCTCGCCCTCTGCTTTCCTCTCTGCATCTCAGCATTTTCTTTCATTTTCTTTTTTTTTTCCCAAGAACTTTACCGCCTTGATTCCTGGGACAACAGTGGAGATTTTGCACAAAGACTCCAAGAATATCATCGAGCTGATCGTCAAGGCCTACAACGTAAGTGCATTTTAATACTGCAGCTGCTGTCATGCGAAACACCAAGAGCTCAGCTGGCTCGCCTCTCCCTGGCGTGCTCCACCCGGCTTGGCCACCTCCCTCACCGGTCCTCCACACGCTGGCAGAGCTGGGGCATCCACCCTGGGGAGGGAAACAAGCTGTGTGAGGTGGAGAAGGAGCACGGGGATACCCAAGGGAGCCTGCGGTGAAGCAGAGATTTCACCTCACATCTCTCATGTGCAGAATTACCCTCAAAATACAGCCTTGCTCTAAAACAATTCTCTCTCGGAGCACCCTACCAGTAAGTAAAATACATTATTTCTTTGCTGTCTGATGTTCAGAGGCCTCCCAAGGATGTGACCAGGCTCCAGCTAAGGTCGCATCCTTGCATTGGTCTCCGTGCAGCACAAGTTGGTCCTCAGCACCCCATGAGCATCACCATGTCTCTTGGAGCCCAAAGGAGCCCTGCCTATGTGGTGTTGCCAGTGCAGCCTGCCCTGCCACAATGGGGCCCATGGAGGACAGCAAAGGACCTGCAGTTGTACTGCTGACCTGATGTTGTCTATCTCCATGGAGATCAGGGAAGCAGATCAATTAGAAGCAGCTAAATTGCACGTTCGTTGGGTAGTTAGTTGTCAACATTTCTGTTGACTTCTCCCTGAATTCTTACGGGTCGATTTTTCATGCTCCTGGAAGAATATTGCTGTTTTGGTGCTGGGCATGGAGATCTGACCCCGTAATGGGTCAGCCTTCAGGTAGGGTTCTTCATGCATGGGACCTGTGAACACAGCTTTCGATGGCTGCAAGCTCTACTTGGTAACTCCTTGGTTAGTTCAAGGGAGTGAGGAAGGACTTCTTTGGAGGAGTTTACAGATCCAGAAGTCACCTAAGGATTGTGCTGTGCTTTGCATGACCTGTAATGTTCATCTTTCTCTCCCCCACAGCTCCCTGCAGTTAAAGCAGCATTTGGTTATGTCCTTGGGAAGAGTGGTTCCCAAAGCTTCACCCTCTGAGGAAAGGCAATGAGCAGCTAATGCTGCTATCAAGGCCCTGGAGATGCTGCAAAACAAAAGCCCGGTTGTCCCAGTTTCTCCCCTTGAGGAAGGAGGGTCTTGTGGCTAAGATGCTTGGCTGGGGAGAAAGAAATGAATGTTCACTCCACGTTGACTTTGCATGTGGTCTCGCCACCATCGCATGAAAACCTCCCTTTGCCTCAGTTTCCCAGATGTAACATGCATATGTGCCTCCATTTCACCACCCCTCAAGCTCTTGCAGATAGATATAAGCTGATGAAAACCTTTGGGGATCTGATGACCCCACCCCTGCTCCCTCCCTCTCTTTGCTTGTGAGCTTTGCAGTGCAGCTGGCTGGAAACCACCAGGATGCTGAGACCAAGGTGCCCCACAGAAGGAGCATCGCGGGATGAGCTGCTGTTGAGACAGGGGCTGGTTTCTTGCCTGTTCAGCTGGGTGGTGGGTGCGAGCTGGGACTCCAAGGTGTGCTGCCGGGAGCTGGCAGCTCCTGCCTGTGCTGCGGGCAGCCTGGGGACGCGGGAAACCTGGTGCCTGCCCAGCCCGTCTCCTCTCAGTAGCTTTGTTTTTTTCCTGAAATGAAGGAGGAAATTATCACTGAGGGAGAAGGCTAAAATTTCTGTTCCCCAAGTGGGAGTGAACCTTTTTTTATTCCTCACGGAAACGAAATTCTGAGCCTGGAGAAACCCTTCATCTGCGACAGGGACCGTCTTCTCCTGTGGGGTGGCAGTGGCTGGTGCTCTGGGCCTGGGCTGGGCCTCTCCCCTTCCGTGCTTTGGCCATCTCTGATCCTTTCTCGTCTGCTTCCCTCCACCGATGCATACATCAGACTTGGTCAGGGCTTACGTTACCCTCAAGATCGCTTTCCACCATCTCTTCATCTTCCATTTTTCCCTTTTTCTTCTGCCCAGCATGCTGTCGCCTTTCCCTCATCTGGGGGGGGCGTGAAGCAAAAGAGAACAGGAATGGCTTTTTTTCTCTGTTCTCACTAAGAAAAACCCTTCCCCCAGACCTTGACACTCCTGCGAGATGGAGAGGCTCCTAGGGGGGCTGTGCCCGGGCTGGCATAGCACTGAGGGTCTCTGCCCGGGCACGCAGGCTGGGTTTGGACTGAAGGCAGCAAACGGGATGCTGGTTTAAAAACCACTTTCCTAAACCCAATCCAGGCAGGTCCGGGATGTGTTTCTTGTTACAGCACCAATGGGTTTCCCGTGACAGGCGGTGGGTGGCCTTCACATCAGCTGTTCTGGAGCTGCTGCCGGTTCGGGATTTCCTTGTTTTTACACTGAAACGATCCATCCTTTGAATTTCCCCCAGGCTATAGCAGACAGCTTTATTTCAGGCAGAGACATTCCTCCATCTCAGGGCCAGGTCCTTCCTCTAGGTCTCTCCAGCATCCTCCGCTCATCCCTGAAGGCACTGCAGGCTTGGGGGCCACCAAACAAACAACACAGCAGCAAACTCGGCAGTCGCCCTTAGCAGAGGCTGCAGTGCTGTGAGAAGGTATTGCTGTGTAACGGTGCAAAGTGGCTAATAATAATAGCATTACAATTAAGCTAATAACATTACTATATAGGGCTAACAAGAAATCTTGGCATCTGTGTAAAAACATAGGAAGAGCCCACGCAAGGTCGTAGCGAGGTCTGGCCTGGTGTCCTGTCTTCTGCCATGCCCCAAATGAGATGCTCTGGGCAGGAAGACGGGAGAGCGTATCAGTGTGACAGCTAATTTCTATGGGATAACTTTGGGCAGAGCAGTATGTTCGGCTTTACCGACACACGCGGTGTTCAGCCCGCAGGCGATGGATGCTTCGTACAGTCCAAACTGCCACCCCATGAACGGCTCCTCCGTTACAGTGGAGAGATGGGAAATTACTCCTTTTTTTCCTCAAGGGCTGTTTAATTCACCCAGCCAAAACTCACTTATTTCCTGCCCGTTTCCAAAAGCGTTAGCTCTTTGCTGGTGCGTGAACCCTGGTTTTGATATCACATGGACTGGCAAGAAGTCCAAATTAGCGCTTTTCCTTAATCTGGCCACTTCAGTGAGGGATGGGGACAAGGGGGAGAGGGATGAAGCTGCAAGCTGGCTTTGGAAAATAAATGTATTTGTACAAAAAGCTCCATTTTGAAAACCTTTGTCTTTTTTGGACACCACTCATAAAAAAAAAAATCAGTTCCAGCCATTGGAAGAATGAAGCAAAACAACCTCATTCCGAATTAATACTTATAAACTTCATTTTGTTTTGACTTTAAAAGTCTGTGTGTGCAGCAGGGTAGAGAGATGAGAAGCAGAAGAAAGGGGGTAGGAGCATACCAAAACCTCGCTGATGGAAAACATTTTTCACTTTGAAAAGTTTCACAAAGGAAGAGATTTTTCTTTTTTTTTGCCCCATGGTGGTGTTTCCAGCTGATGCATCTGAAAGGGTACTTTTTGTCTGGCATTTTCTCCAAAGAGGGAAAATACATTTTTCTGACAAGTTGGGTGAAATCAAGAAAGAAGGACAGAGTTAGTGCAGGTTTACACCTTCTCTATGCAGTACAATGGACGTCACAGGACAACTGCCAGTGGAGAATGAGGCTTTGTGCTTTGCTAAGGGGCTGGTTGATGGGGAGGAGGAGGTGCAGATGTGTGCACGAGGCTCTGATCTTTGGCTCAGAGGTGCTCGATTTGTGGTCGAGAATGTTTTCTTCCTTCCTTTTCTTGTGCATCCGTATCTTTTCAGTGCTGCCTACAGTGGTCATCACGTCTGTCCTAGAGGGCATAAGCCACCCGCAGGGGTGGTAGGCAGCTCCCCGTGACTCTAGTTGCATTCATCAGAAGTCTCCTGAGCTGTTTAAGTCAAACTCAAATGTCAATGTGTGTGCACAGGTGATTTTTTTTTCATATAGGTGCACAGATGTCCTAGCCTCCCTCTGGAAACATCAGGAGAAGAGACTAAAGCAGAGGAAACCCCCCCGCCTTTGGGAACCTGACAGTTTGCTTTCCCGTTGTGTTTCTAGAGTATTCGGTCCAAGGTGGAGCTCACAGTCTGGGACAGCCCTGAGGACATTGGCTTGACCTTCACTGCCACGTGCCAGGACGGTTTGTCCTATCCCGGGCTCAGGAAGTGCGGAGATCTCAAAATAGGAGATACGGTGAGTCTGCCATTCAGTGCATCCCCTGGAGAGGCTGTTTCACCCCCCGTGCAGCCGCTTACCTCTCTCAGTGAGTGGTCCCGGGCAATAAAATACAGCTTTGCTCATCTTCCTCTGCTGTCCTCATGCCGTGCCACATTAGTATGGAAACCCACTGAGAGCGGCTCTGCTAAAAGTGGCTCTGCATGGTATAGATCAGCCCAAGGTCAGCTGTGAAGAAAGAAGCAATACAGGCGTCTTGTCTACAGCACCCTGAGCCAAAAGGTCTTGATCAGGCAGCGGGATGCAGTAGTCAAGAATGGGCTTTTTTTTCCCATAATCCAGAAATTCATGTCACCCTCTTACCTGTGAAATTTTTATTGCTGTGGTCTGCTGGTCTTTTCCTAGTCTGTTAAATATTCAAGGTTTTCTTCTTATTGTTTGAGAATCCTGGCTTGTATTAGCATCCTGGCCTGTATCAGCAATAGTGTGGCCAGCAGGAGTAGGGAAGTGATTGTGCCCCTGTACTTGGCACTGGTGAGGCCGCACCTCGAATACTGTGTTCAGTTTTGGGCCCCTCACTACAAGGAGGACATTGAGGTGCTGGAGCGTGTCCAGAGAAGGGCAACGAGGCTGGTGAGGGGTCTGGAGAACAAGTCTTATGAGGAGCGGCTGAGGGAGCTGGGACTGTTTAGCCTGGAGAAGAGGAGGCTGAGGGGAGACCTCATCGCTCTCTACAGCTACCTGAAAGGAGGTTGTAGCGAGGTGGGTGTCGTTCTCTTCTCCCAAGTAAAGAGCGATAGGACGAGAGGAAATGGCCTCAAGTTGCACCAGGGGAGGTTTAGATTGGACGTGAGGAAAAATTTCTTCACTAAAAGAGTTGTCAAGCGTTGGAACAGGCTGCCCAGGGAAGTGGTTGAGTCACCATCCCTGGAAATATTTAAAAGACGGGTAGATGAGGCGCTGAGGGACATGGTTTAGCGGTGGACTTGGCAGCACTAGGTTAACGGTTGGACTCGATGGTCTTAAGGGTCTTTTCCAATCTAAATGATTCTAGGATTCTAATCTAAACCTGTCTTTCCCAGAGTGAAGATATCATGGTTAACTTCGGAGGTATTGCAAAAAAAGACAGGGTGCTCAGAAAGGCAGCAACGCTCCTCTCCTGCGTCCAGTTCCTAGGGTTACTGGATGACAGCACAGACTGAAAACATAGTTTGCCCCTTAATGTTAACAGTATACATGGCATAATCCATCCTGTGCTTTTTTATAAAAAAACAGAGAAGCGAAGCTTTGCTTGTTAAAATTTAATATTGATATAGATAAACGAGTGGCTGGGCTGCAGGGCTGGGGCGGGAGGGCTCAGACCAGTGGGGAGTCCCCTCCCCTTCTCCAGGCTTTTGCTGTCTGCAAGGACGCGGGTGTGGGTTCGTTAGCAGCCTGATTGCCTTATTTGAGAAGAGTGGCTCTGCAAACATACCAGAGCTCTAAGCGCCGAGGCATATAAAAATAGTTCGAAAGAGTCAACAGTAGCTGGATTTTTGCCCTGCCAAATAAGGATCATGCGAAGTGTTAAAAAGGGAGGTGGCCTCAGCTTTTTTAGCTGAATTTACTGGATCTCCGATCAGTGGGTAAAATCAATCCCTGGAGCAGTGCCACGCTAGCCACGTGCCCTCCTTGTTCCCACAGCAAAGCCCGAGCCTCCGAGGTAGCAGAGTTAATCTGGTGGTTGATCCTGGGCTCCCAGCTTTGGCACGAGCAGGGGGGTCGCTACAGCCACTGCAGCTCATGCTATAAAGGGGTTTGGCAGCGGGTACATGCGTGCCAGTATCCGCAGAGGCTGCTGGCGTGAGTGGGAATGACTGGCTCTCCTGATATGGATGAATTGGGGGTACCTTCTGCCCAGGCAGCAGAAGATTTGGGGTGCGGCAGGGAGCCGGCACTGGTACCTCTCCCATTTTTGGTGCACCGGAGTATTGAGGTGCCTGCACAGGCAGACATGCCACAGGATCGCAGGGGTCCCATCCCTCCTTCCCCTCCTGTTCAGCTGCTCTTGGCCCCATTACTTCCACATGGATCAAGATTAGACTCCTGCTAAGAAACTTTCCCCAAAGAGGGTAATGCTGGCACTGGAGCCTAATCTGCTGGTGTTTAGTCCTGGGGGCATGGGTGTCAGTGGGTGAAAGGGAGCAGGATTACCCTGATCCCCTTAGCTTGCTTTCTGATCTCCTTCTCCTCTGTAATTTGAGCTTGTTGCCTAATTGCTTCAGGCCTTGGGAATGGGAGGAGGTCAAGGGAGGCTTCAAAGAGCGCAGCTTTCCTGGCTGGAGGTGGCTGCTGCGCCGCCGTCCATCCGCACATCACCCCTTGGCATGCGGGATGGCGCAGGCAGTGAGAGCTCGAGGTGACCCCAAATGTCTCCAGAGAAAAATCATTCCCTCCTGATGCCTAGGAAGGGGGCTCATTTCCTTGGAATAAGGTTAATCCTCTTTGCTAACCAGCAGCTCTAGGCAGCGCTGGGTGGCCCGAGACCCCACCAAACAGCAGGATTAAATAGGGGGCCAAGCAAGCAACCATAGGATAGTCTTAGTTTTCCCAAGGAGAAAATCCCTGACACTGGATTGTAGCAACAGAAAATGAGTAGGGGGGTGATGTATAACCATATAATGATGTGTCACCCTTCTGAAGCCAGTATTAACAGAAGCATCCATCAGAAGTGGCCCGTTAGCAGTGTGCTGAAAGCTTGGGGCTGTGTGACTGATGCATATCTGTATGTGCAGATCAGGATTCCCATAAAACCTTCTAAATCCATGATCTTGTAGGCAACTCGGGGCCTTGTGCTGCGTTGGTTAGATCCTTGCTAGTGCTTGGTTTCCACAGAGTTGTTTATTTTCAATAGCATGAAAACCGGGCTATTTTCTAGAGTTTTGCCCTGTTTATTTCATGGGAATAGGCAGGCTCCTTCCCGCTCCACAGAAACCAACAGTGCCTGATGGGGAAAATTGCTGCTAATGGCTGACAGTAAAGAGTTTTAAAATGTTAAGGATGCCAAACCCCTTGTGGGACTGGCAGATGTCACTGCATTGAGCTGCAGATGCCCTCACTAGATGTGCAATTGTTTGGGGGGTTTTTTGCACGCCTGGGAGTGAAGCTCAATGCACTGAGTGTGGCCCCGCTCCAGGGAATCGCTCCATGGCTTTTCCTCAGGACATTTGCCTTTCCCTCCTGCCTCCCTTCCCGGGACACCCTTGATGGATGTTCTGGGGCCGTGCGTGTTAACTTACACCTCAACCTGCCCCCCCCAGGTTTCCTTCGAGGTGGCCGTGGAGGCGCGGAGCTGCCCCGCCGAGGACACCTCCCATGCCTTCACCATCAAGCCCGCTGGCTTTCGGGACACGCTGGAGGTGGCGGTGACCTACAACTGCCTCTGCGGGTGCACTGGCCGGGCTGCGCCTGCGCCGGCCAGTGGCAAGTGCAGCGGCAATGGGACCTACGCCTGCGGGCTGTGCGAGTGCGACGCCGGCTACCTGGGGGCCAGGTGTGAGTGCGAGGAGGGCGCCAGCGGGGACATGCACCACGCCATGTGCCGGGAGGCGGAGGGCAAGCCCCTCTGCAGCGGGAGAGGGGAGTGCAGCTGCAACCAGTGCCTCTGCTACGAGAGCGAGTTCGGAAACATCTATGGGCCCTTCTGCGAGTGTGATGACTTCTCCTGTGCCAGGTACAAGGGAATCCTCTGCTCAGGTAGGAGCCTTTCCTCCCTTGCGCCCTCCGCTTTGCGGGGATGGGGAAACTGCCCCGAAATGGGGAAGGCTGCTGGGCTGGTGTGTGCAGGGTGTGCGAGGGGCTGCGCCTGCCCCGCCTGCCGAAATCTGCCCTGTTTCTGGAGGGATCTGCGCTCCCTTTCTTGATGGAAAAAGGGAGGCAGAGGTTTAAGTGCATCCACACTAATGAGCAAAAAGTGCATTAACCCCATCAGAACTGAGTTTCCAGCGTTAGAGTGAAAGGCTCTCTCCTGGCAGGCTTGTCCTTTGCCCAGGCCCCACGGAGATGAGCAGAGTCTTGGCTTTGTTGTTGTTCTTTTGACATAACCATGCACATCTCTTGCACACTGAAGTGTATCCCCAGGAAAGAGTAAACCAGCACAGGCTTGAATCCTCTGAAGCTTTTTGGTGTCTTCTTAGGTTGGATTTCTTCTATGTGCTCCATCCTTCCCTGCATAGGCAGAAACAATCTTTTTTTAAGGATGAAGCATTTGAAGTAATCCACTGGTGCAGCGCAGGTGAAAGGAAGGTTGTGTTTCAGTCTGTTACTTATTAGAGAAAATCCATGTTGAAGATTCCTAAAGGTGTTTTATGTATAGATTTTTCTGCCCACTGAGAAAACAAGTCATTCACTTGGAAAAATGTAGCCAGTCAGCTTTGCTTAAGCAAAGGTAGAGGAGTTATTTAGCTGTGTTTGCTAAAACGGCTTTAATTCCTTGTCAGCCTGAGGTCACATAATTTACCTTGCACGTAATTGCCTGGATTAGCCCTCGGACATAATTCCCTCAGTTGGAGCTGGGCAAAAGGTTATTCTTTAAAACTTGCCTGCTTTCAAGCAAGTCAAATATTTCCTTAACTGAAAATCTTGGACAAAATTTCCAAAACAAGTGTAAGCTTGGGAAAATACCTATTTTTCACATTTTCTCCAGGGAAGTGGTGGGTTTTTTTCCTGCTGTTTATCTTGCCCTGCAGGTTTCTGAGCTGGGCAGTGATGGGGCACCTTTTGGTTGCAAGTTTCTGGCTGTTTGAGACGATCGTGGTGTTAGGCAGGTAAAGGACGTTTGTGCTCATTTTTCTGTAGCCTGGCTAGTGATGTTTCAGCACTGCTGAAGGTGGGGCAGGCGATACCCCAGTTTTTGGCATTGCCCTGGGGCTCCCCATTGCAGGGCAGTGAGAAAGGCAGGTACCACCTCCCGCAGTGGCTGTCACTGACCAGGAGGGTTGGAGCTCCCCTTGCTGATGCAGGAGTGGAAAGAGGGATGAGCAAGCAGGAAAAAGGTATATTTGAAGGTAGATGGGGAAAAAAATAAACTCAACTGTGAAGTAATTGAGAGCAACGCTGCCTGGGGGTTCTCCATATGACCATATTGCTTTGGTAGCATCATCCCTCCCAAAAGGAGTATATTTAATAGCAAGCAGGGCAGTGATGCTAAAGAGAGGTTGGAAGTTACCGGTGTAGCGGTTGGTACTGCAAGAGGAGGACATCCCTTTACTTGAATTTCCATTTCATCAGGAGAGCCAGAGCTCTGCCGCTCCACTGGAAAACAAGCTGTCTTTCTTCCGTTGCACCTGCTTTCTTCTGTCCCTGTGGAGGGCTTCTGGTGCTGGGAAGAGCAGCATGGCTGGTTTGGGATTTGCCAGACTTTTTTAAAGTCATTTAAAAGTCCTTTTTATAGCTATGAAAGAAAATAAAGGGTAGGCCAAGTGGCCTCTTTGCTCCAGGGGCGGGATGGAGTCCGACACAGCTGCATGGGGTGATTCTCCCTATGCCTCCTGATATTTCTATTGCTGTTGGTTTGTTGGCTCTTTTTTTTTTTAAATTCCAGCAATTACGATGCTAAATCTGAGCTGTAGCAAGCGCTGTGCCAATGACATAACATTTTGAGGTGGTTTTGCCAGCCCAAGAGGGCCATGACTTTTGGGCTGACATCAGAAGTGACTGAGCTTGCACAGCGGGGCTGTGCCCAAAGCTGCGCCTAACAAACAGCCCTCTGCTACACAAGCATCTCTGGTGGCTTCCAGCAGATGTGTGCTCTCTCCTCCCTACAAATGGGGCCTGCTTGAAAAAGACGGTGTGTTCAGCTTGGCACTGAACATCTCAGTCCACCAGCATGTGTCGACTTGGCAGCCAGGGGAGTTTGGGTCATACCTTGGGTTAAGGATGTCCCCTGGAGTGGTCGCATGGGGTCCTGTCACTGCTTTTGTTCCTGCAAGGGGGAGAAATGACACCCTGACCTCCCTCTGTCTTCTCCTGGGCACAACGTCTGTCCCTGAAAGGCCCTGGCATCCTGGTGCCCACCACTCTCGCAGGCTGAATCCCACCAACAGGTTTTAGCAACAGCAGAA
>NW_008825100.1:1806629-1811320 GCF_000699105.1 Pygoscelis adeliae
CTGTCATTTTGCTGCAGATTGTGGTTGTTTCCATCCTTGCTTGGGAGTTGCTTGGCTTGGACCCGTGAGGGGAACTCATCACTGTTGTCAAGGGCTTTATTTATACTGCATAAATCTTCTGGTAGCGTAGAAGGCACTTAGTGCCTCTCAGTGCATTTCTGATGACTGTATCTTGAACAGCGTTTTCACCCCAAAGGAACCCAACCTCAGTTTTAGCACATGGGCTGTGGTGTCCCCCGTTAAATGCATTTACGCCTGCCCAAGCTGTTGAACAAGATGGTATCATGAAGCTCTGAGTGCCCATCCTGGCCAGGGCAGGTGGGAGAGCAGCCAGTCCAACCCAACCCGAGGTCTGGGAGAGCACAAGGAAGAAAGCACAGTTTTCCAAGCTGAGAAGTAAAAATCCACGCATGCAAACTGCTTTGCATGCACGTGGCTGTGCTTTTTGCATGCCTCAACTCAGAGTCACCGTGAGCCCAGCACCAACCAGCCTGGGCATTTCTTCCTTTTACGATCCAGTGTCCTGGTTGAGTCACTGCCACGACACAGGGCTGGGCGGCAGATTGCGCTCAGAGATCCCGTACTCCTGGCAAAAGCCACAGGAGGTTTGAAATACTCTGAAATAAACTGAACTTCTTGTTTCATGCTACTCAGTCCTTTGGCCCGTAAAAGCATTTTCATTTCTCGGTCCATTTATAAATATTGGCACCTCATTTTGTCAGGGTTTGAGAGGAGAGATGACTGCAGGCAGTACTTCTACAGATCCTGCCATTTCATGGCCCCCTGTGAAGTGGAGAAGCAGATCTTGGGTGGGAGATAATCTGAAGGAGAAGCAAGAATTTGATTCCTGTTAGTGGGAGGTTTAACGTGCCTCCTGCATCTGTGAGGCAAGCGGGAAAAGGAGTCATTTATAACACGTCATAAATGTTGATTCAAGTTGCATCCAACTCTTAGTCGATGCTGCTTAGTCACTAATAAGTGGCATTTGTTCTGCTGCTCCCCGAGTCCGGTTAACAGCTCCGGAGTAGCTGTTTCAAACCGTTAATCCAGCTTTTGGAAGGGCCATCGGGGATGGCTTGCAGAAGTGCCCTGTTCCTCCAAAAGAGACGCAAATGGGTTATCCACAGCATCGTGCTCCAACAAAGCAGGCAGTCGCTTCCCAAAGCCTTGAACACTTCGCTTCCAGTTTTTCTCCGGAAGGAGAAGTTGCCCTCTTGCATTGAGACCTTTGGCATGCCGCTCTGGCCTCTACTCTGAAATGTGGGTGGCTGCTGGAGAGGGGAAGAGAGCCCTCCTGCCCGCAGCCGGGCTCGGGAAGGGGCAGCTGGCTGTGCGGCCCAGCGGCTTTGCAACCCCTTGGCTGCCTGCCAGGCAGTTTGACAAAGGAGGAAACGTCTCGGCGCTAATTGCATTCCTGAAGGTCCCATAAAACTAAGTGGCAAGAGGGAAGAGAGGCCCCAGTGAGGGCATCACAGGTTTGCCTCTAATGAAGAGAGACTGGCTCGCTGGAGGCCAAGCTTCATTAGCTTCAGTGCTGCAGCCCTATTTTTTTTGGAGGGGGGGATGCAGAGTAATACGGCATCGTCTTTACCTTGGTGTCCCCAGAGAAATTTCCCCTTAACCATCACTGCTGTTACCCAGCTCCCCGTGTGGGTGTCATTTGTGCGCTCTTCAGCCCAGGACTGTGGTTGTGCACAGGAACATCATTACCAAGGCGTAAGTAAAGAGCACTCGCCATGCTGCAAGCCGTTTCTCCCCCTAAAACACAAAGGATCTTGTCCCGAAAATCCTGAACAACACACAGACTGCTGATGTTGGTGCAGCTTTGTGGGATCAGGTCTTTTGTGGTTTCTCTTCTCCATTTTTTTAAAATCAGACAATAAATCAGATTTATAAACACTTTGTAATTGTAAATCAAGCCCTGCAACTTCTCTCTAGCTCTTAGGCAGCTGAGAGCATCTTAACTGGTTAAGATGGTTAAAAATTGTGGCTGGCTAAAGCACGACGAGATGGCAATGCCTTGGAGCACAGGAGACAGGAGCCTGGCCTCGCTTGCGAGTACAGGGCTTCCAGTGACACGAAAAGCTCGGGTGAGCAATAGAGCACAGGGTGTCAAATTTGCAAATATATGCAAGTGCCAGAATCACTTCTGAAATGGGATTTAGGAAGTGACAGCTCATTGAAAATCTGTGGCTTATTTTGCAGAGAATAGCCAAGCTGATCTGCGATGTGACTCCAGCTGCCCTGCAGAAACCACTTCAAAAACTGCTGAGGACATACAAGTCCTCGGTACTTATTTCTGACTGCTTCCCTTTCTTGGTTTTATTAAATGGGGAAGCACTGTGAGGTTTTAGCCTGTCCTAAGGCCCAGTGAGATAAGGTTCTTTTGTTTGTTTTAACACAACCTCAAATCAGAAATCTCACTCCTGCTTCTGCGATTTGTTTCTGGTGTTCCCCGTCCCGGGCGCTGTAACGGTGTTTAACAGTGCTGCCTTTGCGGGAGGTCTGGTGGGACGATGGCTCTGGTGCGAGCACGGCAATTTCTGGTTGTGCAATAGAGCCCTGCGCTTTGAAAGCAGCGCTCAGGTTTGATGGCACAGCTGGTATCCCCACCCTGAGGTTTCTGGTGGGGTCTGTTACCATACAAATCACTGCGCCCATGGACACATCTTATGGAAATAGACTGTTTTCCACACTTACTTTCATAGCTATTATTCACCTGCCCTGTTGTAGTGCCTGGATGGAGGATGCTGGTGTGCATCTGAAGGCTCAGATGTGAGAGTAAAGGTGATCCAGCTTTAACCTTTTTTTTTTTCTTGTCTTAATTCTCTTCATTCCTAGTGTGTAAGCTTTTACCAGAACCTGCTGTTAAGAAAGAAATGGGTAGTATTTGATTTATTAACCTCTGACGAGGAGGTGATGGGTTGAGCGTGGTTTGGGGAGGAAGGGGAGCTTGCCTGTGCCCGCTTCCTGTGGCACTGCCAAGATGGGGGTGGTACTACGCAAATGTAGCCCCTTGCCAGAAGGGAAGAGAGTGGCCTGCAGCAGAAAGAGGATAGGGAACGGAGCCTAAACCACATCTGCAATTTTTCTTTTCAGTCATGTCAAGCCTTGTTATCTTTGGGTTTTTTATTTGCGGGATTTGGGGGGGTTTTCATTTAGTTTGTGTAAAAAGGCGGAATCTGAGCACTGCCTAGAACAGTGGGACCTGAAGGGGAGAGACAAAAGGGCCATATAAGACGTGGAAGTTAAAAATAATCCTTTGGTTGTCGCTAAGCACTTGTGCAGCCGTGAGCCACACAGCTGCGGAGGAGATGTGGCTCCGTTTCTGGGGTGGCCGCCCAGCCAGTCATTCCTGCGCCGCTTGGAGGAGGATGGGGAAGCACACGCCTACCAGCATTTTTGAGGCTTATTTTGGTGACAGAGGATGCGGTGTCAGCTCAGGTTGTCATGGTGCAACCTCATGGCGCTGGTTGCTTCATTAGCAGTCTCAGTCATTAGCAGCAGGTGGGGGGCTTGCAGGGGGCCAGGCAGTGGCTGTGTGTGCTGATGGGGCTGCAGGGCATGAGAGGGTGGTTTGGGGTGAGGTGAACCTAGAAAAATCCTCTGAACCGAAACCCTTTTCGATTAGGGCAGGTTATAGGTTGTGCGAGTGTCTCTTTTCCCCACCAAAGAGCAGGATGTGGGACAGGGAGCTAAAAACCAGATGATGTTGGGCTAGAAAGCAGAGAGGTGTGTAAGTGTTGTCACGCTGTGTGGGGCACAAAGTGCCCATCACTCCTTAGCAGCCAACAAACCTGGTTTCAGGCACCTTGAGGTCTCCTGCCTACAGAGCCGCTGCATAGCCCAGGGGGACCTTATGGACAGAATAAGTAGTGAGGAGATGGCACTGCGGTAACATCTCTCTTTTAGGATGTGGTCAAGAGTCACTCAGGCTGCACATTTATCCTAAAGCTTCCTAAAAGCCTTTCTTCTTGCTGCGTTCCCATTCTGCCTTGGCTTTTATTGCCTGCAGAAGCTGCTCAGCCAAAGCCCTTGCCCCGAGATGTCTGCGTGCCTGAGAAGAAATGCATAAAACAAAAAAATCCCCCTGAATAAGAGGAAAAAATAAACCTCTGACTTGCTGTGTTCTGTAGCAGTGATGAACTGAGGCCGGAGCACCCGTGCCTGGTGTCGCTGCTGGGTGGGCATCCCCTCTCCAGCTCACATCCCCCCTCCACCTGTGAAATATTTTGGTTCCAACAAGAATAGACTGCAAACATTTAATAAGAAATTAATCAAATGGGGGACCTCCGCTGTCCCCTTCCTTTTTTGGGGTTAAACTGTGAAGCTGGGCATGTTCCACTTACTCTTATCACGTGGATTAGTGTAAAGAAATGTAAGGTTTAGGTCAGCTCCGTTTACTCCCATCCTGTCAATCAGGCTAAAGAAATATAAAGTCCAGGTCATCTGGGGCAGGCAGGGCTGAGGGCTGTGATGGGGATTAACTAGAAGAGCAGTCGAATTCACCTTCATCCCATTCGGACCAACGCCGCTCTCACCCTGCCTACAAGCTCTCTGCGGATGCTGTTGGCCGTGCATCCAATGTCATTTGTCTGCATGGCGACATCTGAGCCCCAAATCAGGAAAAAGTCCTCTTTTTATTTTTTTCTGAAGTGTGTTTGTATAAACCAGATCTTTTCTGAAGTACA
>NW_008825100.1:1811378-1837066 GCF_000699105.1 Pygoscelis adeliae
CAACATTTTGGGGATTGCTCAAGTGGTGATTTGGAAAACGTTTCCACAGGTGATGAAGGAACTGTGGAAGAGCCCGCTGCTGCTGTCACATGTGGGATGTTGGCTTTTAGGTCTCACTCGGCAATCGGAGCCAGTGGCCGAGCCCTGGGGTTGTCCCTCGCTGCTTCTCACGGTGCCTTCCAAAAAGGTCAGGTCAGGCCGTGCTTGGCCTGGGGGCAGTGAGCTCTGAGAGCAACACTCGAAACCTCTCAGCCTTTAACTAGGAATGTCATTGAGAAACTCTCTGCTCTTTGCACAGTGTGAAGAGGATGAGAAACCACAGGGGCGCGTACGGGACGTGCTTACCCGCTGCGGGCAGCCCGCAGTGCCCCGCACTTGCATCCTGCCCTGCGCCAGGGTGGCACCTTCTGCAATGGGAAGCAGGGACGCCCAGCCCTGGGCTGCCAGATAATTGGAAAGGGTGGAGAAGAGACTCCCCAGGAGCTGTGCAAGCAGCTGGCTGGTTTTAGCATCCCTCTTTAACAGTGCTTGAATTTGCCTTACAAGCAAGGGGTTCTTGAGCATCAACCACTTTTATTTGGAGGGCTGTGGCGAGGCAGGGAAATGGGGGCATTCACGCCTTGTCAGTGTGTTACTGTTGACCACTGATACATGTCACTGCCTGTTAGTGGACTGCTTGTTATCTGTAACAGAGAATTCAGGGGGGATTTTTATTTAAAACACACCCTCTACCAATGGTTTCTGGGTCGCGTGGATGGGCTTTGGCTCGGGCACAAGCTCCCTCCTCTTGGCAGCCCTAAGTTGAGAGAGACGGATACCTGGTAAACCACCGCCTTCGAAGTGACCTGTCCTTAATGTTGTCTTGTTGGCATCTGTGCAGCCAACCTCTCACTCCCTACGGCTCCTTCGCTCTTTGCAGGTCTCTCTGCCTTAAGCTACCAAATTCAGCAGCATGTCCCATGTGGTTCCGGGTGTGCTCATCTCCAGGAGCCGTGGCTCATAGCCCTGGTGCAGAGCAGGGCTGAGAGCTGGGTGGGAGGCGTTTGCATCCCAAATTTCATCTTCATGAAGTCTCTATTTCGCTGGCATGCAAATCCTCAGTAGCCTTTTGGAGGAGCATGGGGGTGACTCAGTGCATGTGTTTCCTCACATCTCCAGTCCTGGAAGGCTCCTGAAACCTCCCCGCCGCTTCCCCCTGGGGCATCATTTCCACCCTTCCCCAATCTCTCTCTTCTGCTTCCCCTCTGAATTTATTTTTTCCTCTTTAACCTGGTTTCTCTTCTCTTTCCAATTTAATCCTGAGACATGTGCTGCTCTCCTCCGAGAGCGTGCACCTCCCCATCCTGCTCTGTGCCCATTCAAAAGGCTGAGGATCCCAAGGGGTTCAAATGGCCACTGGGCTGGGGCAATCGGCACAGGGTGACCCTCGCCTGCTGGCCACGACCTGTGAAAGCATGGCCAGTGCTAACAGCTGCAGTGTGTAAAAATGCCCAGTTCCCCTCTGATTGCTCTGCTAATGACCTCCCATGTCACCCGGTGCAGCTGCTGTGGCTCAGGTCAGAGGCGGATGCATTTCAGTGCAGGTAGATGGTTTTAGCTAGAATGCTCTGTGCTTGATGTATATGCTCCTCTGGATTTCTTTCACAATAAATAAATGCAGTATTAGGTATTACACCACCAGGCATTACCGTTACATCGTTGTGTGTTAAATATTGTTGATTGTTTGGGAGTTGGACTTGATGATCCTTACGGGTCCCTTCCAACTCAAGATATTTTATGATCTTTGCATGGATTTCTCACAGGAACACAAATGATATTTCCATTCATGTTTCTGCTCAGTGCTGTGTTTATTCTTCATCTTCCTTTGTGTTTCTGGCAGCAGGCATACCCTGCCTGCCCTGCCTTGCTCACACCACGGGTTTGTGTTGGTTGTTCACACCGAAACAGCATTTGAGTTGGCCTTTCTTTCCCCAGCGGATCGAGTACTGCTTCACCAGAGTTTCCATTCCTGGCACGAAAGGGCAAGGCTGCCTTTTCTTACCCCTCCTTTCCCCCTGCCCGGGACCTCATTGCTGTCAAAGTCTTGCAGCTCTCCCCAAATCTGGCAGCAGCTCCTTGGAGGACCAACCCGCACAGAGCGCTGCTGTTCCTGCCTCTTTTCACTGGGGTTTCTCCTTGTCCTTGAGCAGACCTTTTGCAAGCGTTAATGCATGCTAATGAGGCATTAAATGCCAGGGCAGAATTAAAGAATAAAGAAGTGATGTCTTCGACATCTTTGTGGGAGCCAGAGCTCTGTCTGTGGGTCTCCGCTCTTAAAGCGGCACAGCGTGTGGGTCACAACCGGAGGTGTCATCTGATGGTGCATGCACGTACCCAAACCTCCCTGTCCTGCTGCAGCCACCACCTCCCACAGCCAGAAACCTCCTATCTCAGAAAGTAGAAAGCTCCAAAATAAAAACAAGATGAACTTTGAAAACACAGTGCATCACCTACTCACTCCCAAAAGAGAGAAGATGGTCTTAGAACAAACTTGCTTGAATGCTCTGCCTTTATGGCCGGCGTCCCACTGAGTTTGGTGTTTGCATTTGGTCCTTCTGATGATAGTAATTAACAGAAATAAACATTTGGAAATGAATGCTGTATTTGGGGTTTAGAGGCAGATGAAAGCCTCAAACCAGCAGGTGAGTGAAATTTGGGGTCTCTGCTTTTCTTGTTGGCATGCACTGAGAACCCGTTAATTTTGTTTGGTTTGGTTTAAAAAATTGAATTTAAACAATTGACCTGAAAGGGAAGTGCAGCACAGGCTGCGGGTTTGTTCTTTCTTTTTTCTGTCTTATTTTGAATGAAATTCTGACTTCTTCCAGCTTCTTTGGGAAGGGAGAAATCTGTTCCAAAACCATGGACCTTCGGTGAACTTGCACCAGATTATATGTTTGCATCCAAACACAGAACTGGGCAAGGCTCCCACGGTACTGGATTTTGCAGAGAAAGAATCTCTCTCTGCTCCAGAGCCCACTCCTCTTGATGAGGTCCAGCTGAAAGGACATTCAGCCCATTTGGGTTTCAGCAGGGTGAGAATTAGCCTGCTTTTCATTTGAAGGATGGATCTGAACCATAGAATTTGGCCCTGGAGTTCAGGCATTTGGGATTGTTATGCTTTATTTTGGAGCCAAGTTTTATCTTTAGAACAAATCTGGAGGTTTTTGGGTGGTAGGAGCTGGTAGGAGCCTGCTTGGGCACAGGAGCAGGAAGACGAAGCTTATCCTTCCTGGAGGCACCATGCATCGGTGGAAGGGTTGCAGCACTATAGCTTTTCTCAAGCCCTTTATCTGCATTTCATCTAACTGCGTGCTCACCATATGTCCCCTCATGTTTCTAAATCTTCCTTCACAGTGACAAAAGCTGAAGGCTAAATGTGGAGTTGTATAAGCAGACCTGGGCAAAGAGATGGGCCAAGAAATACGTAAGTGGGGGAGAAGCTCCTGGTTCTGGACCCATGGGTGTTGGTGGTATCTGGGCAGGATTAGGAGAGCCAATTGAAAATGGGTCTTTGCCAAGCGGTTTCCTTTGTCAGGCTTTTTGGGGTGAAAGGAGGGGGAGCTGCAGTTGAGGGGTTTTTGTGCACTTGAAGAGCGTATCTTGTCTGTTAGGGGTTTGCAGATGAAATTCCTTAATGTGCCTGTGGGGCTGAAGAGTTGGCTGGAGCAGGGAGCATCACGGTGGGAGGGGCGTCAGTGTGTCCCATGGGAGACCCAATAAACACCTGCATTGGAGGGGATGGAGGTCTGTGGAAAAGGACAGTGGCATAGAGCCCTTTTTGAGTTAGAGGACTGGAGGGAAACACAGGAGGGGGAAAAAACAGGATTACACACACACATACATACCTTCCTATCTGGCTTAAGGAATAATAAGAATTATTAGCAGTTTCTGCAGTGCCTTCCATGTCAGGTGCTTAAGGGGTGACGAAGCCAAGGGTGAGCGTGTGCCCAATTTGGTGGGATGGTATTTGGACCCATGGCTCAAAGGGAACCGGCGCACCCATCCCAATTGCCCCTGTTCAGGATGAAGCACTGCATCTCTGGGAGGGTCTGGCAGCAGCCCTCGCCCCGTATTGCTCCCTGCATCAGTAGCAGAGCAGGCAGCAAGACCTAAAAGCTCCAGTTCCCAGCTCTGGGTCTCCATCCAAAAGGCCACGTGTGGCAGGCTCAGCTGAAGTGCTAACGTAAGCAAAAGTCAAGAGAGTTGTGGAGTGCTGAGCTTACTTCAAAAAAAAAAAAAAAAAAGGAAGGCTTTATTTTAAGAAATGCAGCTTTAGATCTCCTTCAGGAAATGACTCCTCGCTGCCCGTTTTGGCTTTCTGGTGGATCATCAGCCGTATCTCGTGATTGCGTTTCAGCTCCACTTCTGTAGCAGAGAGAAGGAAAATGAGGGAAGGCTGGCCAGGGCTGCTGCAGGAAATCCGCCTGCCCCGGATCGCTTTCAGCTGCTTTCATGAGACAGCAGTTTCCAAAGCCCTGTTTTCCCTGCCCAGTTCTCATTTAACCCAGAAGTTCCCAAGTGAGTGAGAAATTGGGGGGCTGAGGGTTTTTTTTGTAATGGCAGTGCTGCAACATACGGGATGCTGGCAGTAATGTGGAGCTGGTGATGGGTCTTGTGGTACCCAAGGCTGAGTTAGCAGCTCAAGCATGTATTTATTCCTCTACGTTTGGTTTCATTAGTCTGTATCTCTGATGCTATTTTTGATGATTGATGAGCTCAACCAGTGCTAGGATTGAAATAAAGGCTTATTTAAAGCCTTGTCGATTCTTGGCCAAACCCATATGCTTCAAGATATAAATATCCATTGAAATTAATGCAATGGGAAGATGGGCAGATCCATGGTGTCTGGTGTAAATAACATACAGAAAAGCACTATTTTCTTATTACTAGCCTCTTAGTGTTTGTTTTGTTGTTTCAGTATTGCAGTGTGGATAAATGAGCGTCGGCAAGCTCCCTTCAGTTTACACAGGAACCTTGGACCCTTGACGTTTGTCTGTGTTTATATAGTAACCTTTTCACAAGGAGGTTGTTATGCTCTGTAGGCTTCAGGAGTTGGGGATGCTCCTGCCAGCCTGCTGCCCTTTTTTTCCCTGCCAGACCGGTGTGACCCGGGGAATGGATCCTAAGCCTATCCTCACTATTTAAAATTTCCCAAGCTCTCCCTGACTTCCTACTGGTGCCAACCATCTGGCAGCAGGATGGCGCCGCGGACCTGAGCTGTGCCACAGGCAGGCTGCCTCGCCTTGCCCGGCCTCTTGATCTGCAGTGCTGGCTGCTTTGAGTCATGGAAAGAGATTAGTGGGGAAGTCGATGACTTATTTGCCTAAGCAGGCACTGTGTCTTGCCATAGCCCTTTCCCGAGTGGAAAGGTCTACGTTTTCCAAGTGTTCAAAGCCTCTTCTGCTGCCCTTCCTCCTCCCACTCAAAATGTGCTGTTCCCAGAGCCTCTCCTGCAGACGTCGGACGCTTTCGCTGGGAGATTGGCTAGTCTGGTACAAAACCGATGCTCAAGCAGTGCCTCGTGTCGGTAGGGTTTGAGTGCTTCTTCTTTCATAAACAGATAGTTTTGGTGCCTTCACCCCTAGGGAGCACAAACAACATGTGGCTTCTGCGTCGGGGCTCTCTGGGTGAGCGCAGAGGCCAGGGCTCGTTAAAGGGATGGCACCGGGGAATCTGGAAATTGCTTGCCATAACTTATTTCTCTTAATTGGTTTTCCTGTGGTTTTTTTGTGGTTTTTTTTCAAACTAGTTGTTCAAGTAACCAAAACCGACAAAAGCACAGCATTGTGAAGGTCCTGATCCACAGCCTGGATGTGAGCACGGAGGCACAAAAATAAGTGGCTTGATCTAATGTTAACGAATGCAGTGTGACCTTTCCCCTCCCAAGTGCTCAGAAACCAAGAAACTGGCTTAAAAATCATGAGGATTTTTTTTCCTGTATGGTGGGCACATCAATTTAATTTGCTAGAAGGTGGGAAAAAAAGGAGCGTTGGAGGGGCTTGTTTTCAAACCCTTTCTCCCCCTCCATAAAAGCTGGGATCATTTTTTATTTCTCTCAAAAGAAAGCTGGTATTTTGGCATAATTTTGTGGTCCCCAGAAGTTGGGGGCTTTAGGAAAACCACCTTCTATCAAAAGACCAAGCAACAAGAGCTTTTAGTGCACTGAGTTTCAGACCTCTTGGTGCAGCAGCGGTCAGTGCAATTCCTACAAGGCAAACTCAGTTATTGCAGAGGGCAGACGGGCCGCTGAGCGCTCGGCCACTGTGGGGTCCCACTTTGCAGCCTGCTGTCAGGAAGCCCGGGATGAAATCAGGGTCAGAGGCTGGAATTTTCTGCCAGAAGCTGCTAGCCCGATTTCTGCTTGCCGGCAATGAATGCGCTTGGGGACTGGAGCCACAGCACGCAGCGCTGGTGTCGGGCTGCCAAGCCGGGTTTGCGCAGTGCCGGGGTGAGGGCGGAGGGGATTTGGTCTGCGGCTGTCATCCCGGCGGGCAGCTGAGGGGAGAGGCAGAGGTGGCTGGGGTGAAACGAGGACGGCTGGATGTCCTGCCAAAAGCCACCTGAGTGACAGCGAGATGTGCGGCCCAGCTGGGGCATGGCAGTGGGATGGGGATGTATTTCGGGGCGGAGGGACCAGCTGGGCTGCGGGTCTCAGTCCACCTCGGTGGCCTCCTTGGGAAGAGGTTGCCTCCAAGCAGCGATGCACCCCGTGGCTCCTGCCCCAGTGGAGCCCAGACTAGTCCAAACCTAGTCTGGGGACTGCTCTCCCCCGCCAGAAGCATTGCTTTCCTCTGCTACACCCTCCCAGCGTGTTTCTGCAGTCTCCCTGACATGTGTTTCGTGTTAGCCACCCCAAAAATCAAGAGCTGGCTGGAAGGTATGTTATCAAATTCAGAGGGAGCATTTCATTTCCCAGTTAGATCTGGGTCTTTTAAACATCTAAGCTCATCTCATTTCAGGGATGAGAACAGAAGAAAACATCTCTTGTTATGTTTGGAGAACATAATTAATTGTCTTTTGGCTTCACAAACCAGCTTTAATAGAGAACATGCAAACTCAAAGTGTTCAAGGAGGTTAAAACCCAGGGTAATGTCCTGCACCATGAGACTTCTGCTGGTGCAGAAGTGTCTTGAAACACACCATCCTCGAGGATGCATTTTCATCTTGGAAATGAAACTGGGAAGTGAAACTAGGTTCATCATTGGCATGGTGGTGGAAGGCTTCCTGCAGGCATGATTTTACATGGCATAGAGATTGCTTAACCGTATCAGCTTTGCATGTGACCGTAGGATAGCTGAGACTGGAAATGTGCAGCACATTTTGCTGTGAAATATGAGTACCAGCTAGCACTCTGCATGCTGCAAACCTCAGCTCTGGGTCACCGTCCCCAAAAGATTCGCTGTGACCAGCATGCCACGTTGCCTTGGGGCTCCTCTCAGGTTTTGTCCTGAGCAAGGGGACGGAGTGGATTTCCATCTCTGGTGCTCCAGGTGGACGTTGATAACCGGGATGACTCTTGTCATGCCCATATGAGAAATAAATGTATCCCACTCACCACGTTTCTCCAGTCTTCAGGCTGTGTGGGAGATAAAAGGAGAGCACCAGAAGTGGAGCTCACGGTGACTGCAGGAGTGGCCCCTCTTTCAAGCTGATGCAGGCAGTGAGATTGTAACATCTTTGCCGTTAAAGGTCAACATGGAAATTCCCACTCTTGGCACATTCCCCATGATGATCTTCAGCCAGTGACTTCTTGCACATTGAGCCAGTGTGGCCGAGGCAGAAAACACATTTCAACATGTTTTTAAATTTTAAGCTCACACCCCACACTTAGTCACCCTCATATATAAGGGCTTTTTTCTTCATCCACTTCAATAAACAAAACCGTTTGCTTTAAGATGCTGTTTCTTAAATTTTCCAGCCGCAGTAGTTTAATAGGATGCATTATTTGGAAATGGCTGTTTCCCTTCCCCGGGACAGTCATTCCAGGCTCAATCTCCAGCCTGCAAGGGCCTGGAAGGAATGTGCAGGCTTTCTAGCCTCCTATACTGGCCTGGCACTGATAGCTTTAAAAACTGAACCATTTAATGAGCAATAACACTTCCAGAGATGGATTTGCAATGGATTCGCATCTTGTGCTGGGCTCTGTGGTGTCCAGGGGGGACCAAGCTAAGGCTGACGATGCAGGGGCTCTGCCCCTCTGCCCAAGAGCAGGGGGGTGGCTCCCACCCAGGTCGGGACCATGGGGTGTTGTGAATGCAATCGGCTTGCTTCTCTTGGACCTCACAGCTCAAATTCAAGCATGAGCACATTTACTAAATGCCATATACACAGAGCCCCAATGCCAGCTGCTTTGGATTCCTTGAAATAGTGCCTGTTTAAGAAAACTGCGATTTATAGCTAATTTGGACACATGCGTTGCCATGGAGGCACCAAACTTGCTGTGTGCAAGAGCCTGATCGCCTGAATTAATTGTGAATAAAAGCCAGCCACCCCATTCGGTTCGGTGGTGAAGCAGAGGGAGCGGGAGGTCCCTGCTCTGCAGCTGCGCCCCGAGCAGCAGCGGTGGTGGATGTAGCTGTGTCCATGGGCTCAAAACCAGAGCTTTGTAGGGAAGGGGCAAACCAAACCTGCCTGTACAGATGTGTCTGGGGAAAGGGCAAGGCTGTCGTCGTGAAGGCAGGCAGAGCAAGGGATTTTTAATCTCCATCAGATGTAGGCAGGGAAGGAGGTCACCTCTAGAGATCTTGTAAACATAACCTCCTCTGTCTAGTAATGTTTGAGTTTGCAGGCTGGATCCAAAGCAAACAGGGAGTGTGCAAAAGAGGCTGTAGGAGTACAACTTGTGATGTGCTGGGACATATGAGATGCCCTGTAAAACAGAAGGTGTTTCCATGAGTTTTGGCAAGGGATATAGCCTGACGGTCCACAGCCTCTCTGGTAATCTTGGAATGATGGGAGAGGCAGGGAGATCAGCGGTTTTGTGCCAGTGAAAGGAGCGTGTATATAATTTATCTTGTCTGAGGCACTTGAGGCTGTTTCCAGTGGGAAAGCTGAGCTGTAATTAGGTGGCTGATGAGCCTCGTATACAAACTCTTCAGCTCTATAAACTATGCCTTCAAAGCCATCCCTTCTCTTAGGGACCAACCAAGGAGGAATTTGAGCAGTATTTCCAGTGAGCTGATGGATGCCTTTCTGAAACCAGATGCTCAGCAGCCAGCCACTCCACTTACCGTCACTGAGAGCCTTTAAGCCTGTTGACTTTCTCAGCCCGTCACTAAACCCCATAGTTGTAAGGGGATGCTTCGGTAGAGGAAAACCCTTACTGGATCAGTTTCTTCATCCATCTTCTCTGCTGTGAGCTGCCCTGAGCTACTCCCTGGGGAGGGTTCAGCTGGTCCCAGCAAACCTTCATGGTACTGGCTGGGATGTAGAGGTCTTCCTTGGACACAGGAGATGGTGCTTGTGGATTTAATATTTTTTTTAAGGATTTTTAAGTTTTTTGGGAGTACTTCCTAAGTAAAGCTGTGAGGAAAGCAGGGTAGGAAAGACCTTATGCAATGGTCAACCTGATAGGTTTTTTGCTGCTAAACTCTGGGTTCAAACCCAGCAAGGAAGCGCTGCTCCATTCCCATCTTCATTTCTCTCGATGTAGACAGAGAAAGAAGAGATTAATTTGTACAAAACACCAGCCAGCCCAGTAAACGTAGAAGCCCTCACAGGAGCCCCCTCTTTTATACCATTTTGAAGGCCGAGCAGTAATACTGATCCCCAGAGCTCAGGGTCCATAGTGAGCAGGGAAGCGTAGAGGAGGAGAAAACTTCTTGCTGAGTGGTGTGGCCTGGAGAAGGCTAGGCTGGAAGTGTGGCTTGGGCCCCTCATTTACTGGCACAGTGGCTGTGCTAGCAAAATCCGATGCCGTAGCAAGACCGAGCAGAAAACTGCCCGCAGTCTGGCTGTGCTGCCTCCTGTCTGGCTCATGCGGTGAGCAGCCAGATCGCATCGACTCTGCCACATCCTCTGGTGCCCTAAAGTATTTGTCTGCCCGGTGCCGTGCCTTTGAGACAGACACATCTGGTTTGAGAAGCAGTATTTCAAAAGCTGCTGCCAGAGACCATTCGTCAGCCTGAATACTTTTGCTACTCCAGTAGCAGTGGAAATCATGCTATTAAACCGCACATAACCCTCCTAGCTTAGTTGGAGCCTTCAGGTGGGCACACGAGTGAAGCTGAGTGATGCTTAGGAAGCATTGGGGACTGAGTGACAGACATGCTGCTCACCTTCTGTGGAGGTGAGAGGTGTAGCGCTCTGCAAAGCCCAGTTACACAGTGCTGGGCACCAGGAGGCAGAGGTGGGGAATATCCACTCTGCGGGTAAGAAAGGCTCATGACAACACACTGCTGAAACATGCTCTCAGGTGTCAATGTTTGCTTGGTGGTGTCAAACACCGAATGGGGGTGAAGCAGGAGGGTGCAAAAGGGCACCCTGAAAAGAGAGGGATACTTGGGAACCCTCATCTGGAGAGAGGAAAATCAGAGTAACAAGTTTGACACCTGGCCGGAGCATGCAATCTCTACCAGCTAATCACGTTTGGGCTCTGCAATAGTAGGTGGTTGTTTCTCACGTGGACCCGCTCATTTTGCTGCCCTCCACCCGCAGAAGGATGACAGTGCTATGCTGAGCAGGGGTCTCAGGGTGGAATTCACCTCCCCCAGCTGCAGGCTGTGTCTGCTCGAAGGGAGCTGCCCTGTTCTCCCCATGGTCACCATCACTGCTGGTACCTCCCAAGGGCAGTTTGTGCCCCTGTCCTGGCCACCTGGTCCCACCTAGGAAGGGAGAGGTGCCCATTTGTCTTGAGCGACTACAGAGGGAAGTTGGAGGAGCTGTGAGTAGGTATTTTTTACTGCTAAATGTAGATAATTATTTGATATCTAGGTGTTTCCCATCGCCGTCTGTTTGAGGCTCTGCCAAATAAGGTCTCTCTGGCAGCTTTTCCTGCTGGGCTGCTGGTCCCTCCTGCGCAGGGGCAGCTGCAGCACCCGGTGCTGGCCCGGGATGCTGCTGACGCCTCCTCCCTGCTCTCGCCTTCAGGCCATGGAGAGTGTCACTGCGGAGAGTGCAAGTGCCACGCCGGTTACATCGGGGACAACTGCAACTGCTCCACTGAGACGGACAGCTGTGTTTCCAGCGACGGGCAGATGTGCAGCGGCAGGGGCACCTGCGTCTGTGGGAAGTGTCAGTGCACTGAGCCGGGGGCTTTTGGAGAGACGTGTGAGAAGTGTCCCACCTGCCCAGGTGTCTGTAGCACTAAGAGGTACTCACGGGGGGGTTCAGGAGGGAATTCTCACTGGTAGGATGGGCTGCTCTTTGGTTCCTGGGAGACTTTTCAGCTAAGGAATTATCCCCGCTTCATTAAACAGGGTTGATTAGCCCTAGGCAAGCGTGCTGCCACTCAGAGCCCATGCTAAGCAACCTGAGAGTATCCCAGGCAGAGAAGCAACAAGTGTTGCTGCCCAAGTCCTCATGGAGGTTCACATCCCCATTCATTTCCAGTGCTGTCCAGCTCTGCAGGAAAGGATGGCAACCCCAGTTTTGCTGCACCCTGAGCTGCAAACATCCAGGCCTAGAGAGCTGCAAGCTGCAGAGGAGGGGAGGACAGGGATGACTGCCTGCCTCACAGCAACAGAGGTGTCCTGGGCATCAGCCTCAGACTGGCGCAGAGCAGCAATGCTGTCTACCTTGATCTCAGGCAGGATGGATTTTGCAGTAGCTGACGTGCAGCTCCTGACATCCAAAGGGCAAATAGACCCAAACCTACCAGCTGTTTTGCACCTTCATTGAATCCACCCCTAGAATAAATCCATCCTTGAGATGGAGATGCTTGGCCCTGAAGTTGCACTTTCCTTGTGGTCCAGATGTGCAGCCTCCAGACCAACACCCAGGGAGTCCCTTTCTGAGGGGTGAATCTCTATGTTCCTGCAGCTTCTGACGGGTGCTTAATCTTCCCTCTGTGTATCTTTCTGCAGGGACTGCATTGAATGCAAGCTGTTTAACTCAGGAAGACTGGCTGATAACCAAACCTGCCAAAAGCACTGCAAGGATGAGATCATCACCACTGTGGATGTTCTCGGTAAGTAGGCAGCAGGAGGACTGCAAATCGTGGGAGCCAGCGACTGTGGCATTGAACTGCTCTTAACCAGACCAAGACATATCTGTAAAGAAAGCCTCAAGGAACACTTAGTATTTAGAAATGTATGCATGTATGTAGTACGTATATGTGGTATGCGTGACCCTCTCTCCAGGCTGTAATCTATATTGAAGTAAAAAACCATTTGATTTTAAAACCACATCTAACCACCACCATCAGTGCAAGGAGCAGAGAGTGGGACGAGATCAGATGAGACAGAAGATTAGATGAGCCATGAGAGAGTGCAAAAGGACAAAGTGTCACCCAAAAAAAGGCATTCTCTAATCTTCTGGGGATTCATCTTGAAAGAAGTGAGCTTTTAAGAGAAAGCAAAGCTGTTTTGGAGACAATGAGTTCTGCTTTGTGGAACTGACTGCTAAAAGTCCCCCTGGCAAGCTCCTCTCCTGCTCTTTGTATCCTCTTCTAGAGGTCACCCCACACATGCATCCCTCAGCAGATGACTTTATCCCCCTTATTTTCAAGCTCCATTCTAGGAGTCCCTGTTTGCTATTTAGGGGAGTAGAGGGGATCCAAACTTGCGACGGCTTTAATTGCAATCCTGACCCTGGCCTTAGCAATATCCCTTGGAGGGAGGGATGGAGATCAAGCAGGGATAAATTACTGTCCACATCTGACATTTCCTTCTCTTCCCATAGTTTATAGAGGTAGGAGTGCTCTACCTTGCTCGCCCTTTCTCTCCCTTCCTCTCGAGCTGCCTGCAAGCAATGTTTTTCCCATTGACTCTTCTCACATCCAGTGTCTAGCTTTTAAATTATGACCAGTGGGGTTTCCTACCTTCCCCTTTGGGAGACTTGCTCTTGTTCTCTCCATCCTCCCTGCAGTTTACCGGGGAGTGCACCTACACCAGCACACTGCAAGAGGTTACAAGGCACTTCCAAACCACACAAAGCTCCTTTCTGATGCCTGGCTGGCCTGTGTTTCTTAGAAGCCAGCAAATACTGGGGATTAAAGCTCAACTCTCCTGCCTGGCTGTTGCACCATGCCAAAGCCAGCTTTTGTGCTGACTGCACTGTGGGAGGTGAGGCTGGGCTGCGGTTTGCCAACCCCCCGCATGGTTTTCAGAGAAAAACACAGCCAAATTTCTGTTTTAAGACATTTTGGGGAATTACGCTTATTCTTCTGTTGAACAACTGCAGTCAGATGGGTGGGTGGTGCTAAGCTCTTGGGAGCTCAGGGCGCTCTGCAGCTTGGAGATCTGGGCTGCTAGAGAAAGAGTTAAAGCAAAATATTCCTAGAGAAAGTGCTTGGGGACTATGGACTTCTTCACAGGCAGACTCAGCCAAATCCTGGTCTTCAAGCGCTTTTGTGTTATGTAGCACATGTTAAAAGTCGCTGCTGAGAGGCCGAACACCGATATTTGTCACAGAAGACATAGGTCTGCATTGTCCTGGCAGTGGAGGATGGGACTTCCTTAAATATTGAGTTGGAATGAACACACCCTGGAAGATCCCAAGTGCCTTTTGGCTCTGGGTATGAAGCAGCCAGTGCTTCAAAGCTTTGTAGAGCAGAGGCACCTATCGTTGGACTCATGAGCCAGAATGATGCCTTGTGGGAGGCTTATATGACTTGCATTGGACTCTGCAGGATCTCCTTCGCTTCTGCAATATTGCGTTTCCATTCCTGATGGTTCCAGAGAGGAGCTTTCAACACGAGAGGAACATGACAGGTCCAGCACTGAGCTGAACCTGCCAACAGTACACATCAGTGGACCTCAACACTCAGTGGGGCCATCACACCTCTCTCTGTGGACGTGTGATCTCTGAAACCTAGTGAAGACTAACAGAGATCATTACTATCGAGACTTTAATCACTGTATCTTTTAGCAGATTAATGGTGCAAGGACAGGATTGAAAGCAGCTGGGCCTGGAGGAACTAAGATTTGCTGCTCAACTCAGAAGGGCGTTAGTCAAGAAACATGGAAGTTTTATCTATGTTAATCTAATTAGTACTTTGCTTTGTAACAGTCAGCACTTCTCCAGCCCTGCTTTGATTCCACTGTGTAGGTAGAGCAGGTTTTCCCGTCCTAAGGTAGGAACAGCTGAGGTTTGTCCACACCAGGAACCTCATCAGGACTCCCCAGAGGGGCAGTTCCATCTGGGCTCAGAGCTGTTGAAATGGAGGGTATTAATCTTTCGACTGAAAGCAGGTCAAAGGCATTGAAAGGAAAGACAAACAGACAGGAGAGAGATAAGGGGCTGGAATAGCAGTGGTCATTAACGCGATCATTTTTCAGTGTGACAGACAGGCACGGATACGAGTGAGGAGGAGAGCCGTGGGAAGCATTTTCCAAGTGCCTAAGCCAAGGTCACGTCTTTGCCAGCCAATAGCACCAGGTGCCCATATCCCTTCCTCTCCCGTGAAACTCTCAGCCCATGCAGGCCTACAGAGATGTGCTCCTGCAGAGGTACCTGGCATGGACGGAGATGTTGCCCCATCTCCCTCCAGGCTCTGTCCCTGCAGCAGGGACACCCCATGAGCTGTGGCCATGCAGGGCGGTGGCTCTGCTGAAATCACTGCTGAAGCTAGAGCTGCAAACCTCAGATGATGGCTTTGCTGAAATTTTGGAATGGCTTTTGTGAAGCAGCTTTCCTCAGGAAGCTTCTTATAGTGACCAGAGCAGCGACAGGCTCTGCCTGGTGCTACAGTATGTTAAACAGGCAAACAAACAGCACCCGTATGGCCATGGGAATCAAGTAGTCTCATTTCTTGCAACTCCCCCATCTCCGCATCCTCCCCTCCAACCAGCTCCTCCCTTCCCCCTCCCTCCCTCCTCCCCTCCCCATTTTTCTCTTCTATCTCACTCTTTAAAAACAAACTTCTCAACTGTTTCCGGAGCTGGAGTCATTCAGCACAGCTGGAGCACGAGCCAGCCATGGGCTGCTGCTGCTGCTGGCCCCGTCTGTGTCCTCGCAGGCTGAGTCTGTGCCCCTCGCTTCCTCTTCAGCTTCCACTCTTCAAGACATTTAGCAAATTAAGAAGAAAATGGCATTTATTGCCAAAGCAGACTTGTGCGAAGGAAGAGTATGTGTATGTGTGAAGTTGCATCTGTTTGCCATGCAGCGTTTGCCGAGTGCCACATTTTCTCAAGCAGTAAGTCTGGGCGCTGCTCAGTTACAGTTTGCACAAATTGTGGTCAAACTGTGCTGCTTTCCAGGCTCGGTCCCCGTTCCTCCACTCCCTGGCACCCGTGGGAAGCCCTGCTCAGCTTGCAGAGGAGAATTGTGCTAATTCCTAATATTAAACCTGCCAACTAAGTCAACCAAGTGCCATACTGCAGCTTTAGACATACCCTGTTAGAAAGGGGGCCTAGGTCAAAATCAGGGGAATACACGGCATCGCAAATTGTTGGGAGGGGATTAGCTTAATAAGAAGAAGGTGTTGGAAGCATTTGTGTAAGAAATTAGGATACAAGAGTTCTGCAGTCTTTAGGAATTTTTTTTCATATAAAAAACAAAATAAAACTCTGTGACTCTGCATCTCATTCCAGACACGGATGACCCGAACGCGATCCTCTGCGCCTACCCAGTGAACAACTGTGTCATGAAGTTCACCTACTTGGAGCTTGCCAGTGGGAAATCCAACCTCACCATCCTCAAAGAGCCAGGTTGGCCCTCCCTTGGGTTTCCTTTTAATAGCACAGGCTGCCTCGTGAGAGGTGACAGCCTGCTGGTGGGCAGAAAGGCTGGTTTCACGGCCTGCACGAAGGCATGTGCAAGCAGATGAACCAGGGTGATTTAAAAAAATTAGGTGTGTTACAGTGCTGAAACCCAGCTCCAAATGCTCCCAACTCAGTAAAAAAGGACTCCGACCAAGAATGAAACATGCACCTGAGCCACCAGCATTGCTAGCAAGCGGCTGAAGGGCTTCCTGCCAGCTCAGGATGCTGAAATTAAACCCAGTCTATTTACGTTGCAAAATGCATGCCATGTACTGATTTGGTGATATAGCCACTGTGAGCAAAAAAAATCAGAAGGGGACACCTGGTGCTGCTGCTGTTTAAGTCGGGTTGTTAGGAAATCCCCACACCACCTATGGATTCCTGCGTTTCCAAAGAGCTCTGGTCCAGGCAGCGTAAGGGCTGTGTGTCCCTGCTCCCCTCCCCAGGCTGCTGCAGACAGCTGTGCTTCCCAGCATTATTTTAATCACATGCAATGCAGTTTCTCAAAGAAAACCCCACATGGTGTTGTAGGACAAGCTGGCGAGCACCCAGAAGTAGCTTCTCGTGATCTGCTCTGGTCCTCCGAGGCACAGGCTAATATGGGAAAGACTGAGATACTGCTCGTTTTATTTTATTTGTGCTGCGACTTGCACTTAATTGAAAGACCAGTTGATTAGCTGACAGTTAATGTACTTATTTAAAGTGCCTAGTGATCACCTGTCTCCATGTGGGCCAGAAGCTGAGCTGGCTTTCGCCAGAGGCACCTTAACCCTCTGTGTCCCACGTGGGTCACCCGGCATTAAAACCAGGTGTCACTGTTGGACGGTGGCACTGCAGCACTGCTCTTCCCCCGAAGCGCTACGTGACATCCCGGCTCCGGTGACGTCCATGAGAGCTGTGCCTTTGACCTGCCTCTAGCCAGGAATTTATTTAATAAAAAAAAACTCCCTTTGGTTTCAGAGAGGACTGTTGCTTTTTTTAATTTAGTCACTGCTTCTAGCGCTGCCCTGAGGTCACTTGCTCAGTGGCTGCAGTCCAGATCATTACATCCCAGTATCCTGATCCGGGATACACTCGCACCAGAGCTAATTACCTTCTCCCCCTTGTTACCAGCGTGCAGCTCAGCCCCCAGCGCTGTGACGATCGTGCTGGCGGTGATCGGCAGCGTGGTGCTGATCGGCATCATCCTGCTGGGGCTCTGGAAGCTGCTCGTCACCATTCACGACAGACGGGAGTTTGACCGATTCCAGAGCGAACGCTCCCGGGCCAGATATGAAATGGTGAGCTCGGGGCGGGGGTGCTGCTGGCGTATGGGGGGGGGGACTATTGGGATGCACTGGCAGCAAACAGCTCTGCAGCAATGGAGATGGGTGGGAGGCACGAGGGATGCAGGTCTCCGTGCCCTGTGGTGCCACACAGCAGGGCTTCAGGGTCCGGCACGTGACACTGCCCTTCCCCTTGGCAAGTTACAAATACTCTGCAAAATTATACCCAGCCTTTGGTTTCATCACGTATTTCCCAGCAGTGCTGGAGGATTGAAGGAGGTGGGGGAGTGGGGACCAAGCTCCGACTGTGGTGGCAGCCAGGTTGGTCAGGTCTACGAAGGAGCCCTTCTGGGAGGCTTTAGGTGGGGTTGTCCAGCATTTGAGGGCATTACCTGTGCCTGCAGACGGGACAGAAGGTGGGTCTGATGGATGAACTATGGACAAACAACACTGCTTTTGGATCCGAATGCACATTTCAGTCAAAACCAAATGCAGCGGTATCTCCGAATCAATTGGCACAGGAAGGGGGGATTATGCTCATTTTCACCATGGCATGGACTTTGTTCCTCACCTTTGTTCTTTTTGTCTGCTCATTTCTCCAAAGGCATCCAATCCTCTCTACCGAAAGCCTATTTCCACGCATAACATAGAGTTCACGTTCAACAAGCTCAACAAGTCTTACAATGGTACAGTTGACTGATGGGTTCTGGGCACCTGGGACTGCTGTGGACAATTGCTTGACTCTATGTGCTGCTTCCCCACTTGAAGATGGGATCCTCTTCAGGGGCGAGAATCCCTTACAACAGGACTGGTCGATGACCAAAGCCTGTTATTTGCACAGTAAGGAGAAAAGTCTGGTTCATTCTGGAGGCACGGACGCGAAGGCAAGGCTCCCCGCCTGTGCTGATGGACTCCGAGCCGTGTGTGACTCCATACCCCAGCTTTCTGGATATATTAAACCTGCCAACTAAGTCAACCAAGTGCCATATTGCAGCTTTAGACATACCCCGTTAGAAAGGATGGCTAGGTCAAAAATCAGGGGAACCCACGCCATCTCAAGTTGTTAGGGGGGAATTAGCTTAAAAAGAAGAGGGTGTTGGAAGCATTTGTGTAAGAAATTAGGATACAAGAGTTCTGCAGTCTTTAGGAATTTTTTTTATATAAAAAACAAAATAAAACTATTGTGCATATATGATGCTGTGAGTAAAGTTCATTGTTTCCTTGCTGAACCCCCCACCAAAACAGGGGCTTGCTCCTGCCTGACTGATTTATTAATAGAGCTTTATCGGTCAAAGCATGGGTATAAAAATAGGAGCCGGAGCCGCAGTGACTGCCGCAGAAGGTATGTTGATTTAATACCCTGGTGTTGACCCAGGGCAGGGAGTGCCACAGGGAGCTCCCACTCTGTGCCGGCAGTGTTAAACAGACAGGAAACTGGTGGGAGCCCAGGGAAATGGGAGTTTAGGCTGAGGAAACTAAGCTAAACACCCATTCCTTGGGGTGTGCAAGTAGGCGTCCGGCCTGGGTGCCTGCAGGAGGGCAGCTGGGAGCACACAGCAGCTCACCCAGACCTCTGACTTTTTACTACAGGACCAGAGCTGTGGGGTCCAGCAAAGCCCGGCTGGAAAAGCAGGGGAGCCCTGAGCTTTTGGCTGGAAAGGGAGCTGGATAAAACCCAGTGTTGTTGCTTCACAAGATACATTTTGCTTTGGTTTTGTGGGTTTTTTCCCCAAAAAAACTGTTCCCCTAGCTCCATCTGTTTTCCTCTGGAGCTGGGGTTTGGGTTACCCTGGCTGACAGCTGCAGCTTTAAACCCACACAGACTGCAGCAGGGCTGCAGCCGCTGGCAGGAGAAACCGGAGCAATTGCTACTGCCTGCTTTTTTTTTTCTTTTTCCTTTTTTTCTTGTCTCTTCGCCCTGAACACATCATGCAATAGTCAGCTGAAGGAAGCTTGCCAGGGAAAAGCAAAAACAAATGGTGTTCATTGTTTTGACTTGCTTTTCTCATTGGAAAAGGGCCATGGGCCCATCCTTCCGGATTTATTTTTTTTTTATTATTTGTTTTTGCCTCTATAAACAGAAGCTCTTATTTGCTCAGTATAACCAGCTCTCCTTCGAGAAGTTTATGGTCCCCCCTCTTCCTACCAGCAGTACTGAAGAAACGCAGCAGACCACACCAAAAATAGCTCGGAACAGGGATTTTTAGGAGTGCAGCAAGTGGCACACTGGCAGCATCAACGCTGATCGGGGGCAGTAAAAAACCCAAGACCCCAAATAAATTAAATCTGTGCTCTGTCTTCCCACTTGATTCCACTAAATCTGCCCTAGTAGGGGAGGAGGGTGCATACATCCTGAAAACAAGTGCAAGGGCAGGCTCTGATTAAATGCTGGTACTGCCTTCGTGTAACCCACCTGTGCGTGGGCTGGGGGCTGCGCTGCCTCCTCCCCGCAGCGCCACGAGCCATAGGACAGGCCTGAGCGCTGCAGAGGGGCAGCTCTTCAGAGCTCCACATTTCCTACACAATACTGAAGCTCAGGCTAAGGTTTGCAGGCTGAGATGTCTTGTATCGAATACCTGGGACTAACACTGCCGCCTGGGAAGGAGCATCCGTGGGGCAAATTCAGTTTTCATGGCCATCGTGCCTAGTGCCACGCTGGCAAGATAGATTTCATCACCCTCACAAAAGAAAAATAGAAAACAGTCAAAGAATAATCATCACAAGTAGACCAAGCAAATGTTAGCTTGGTTCATGTGACTGCCTCATACAAGCCGTACTGCTCCAGGCATGGAAAGGGGGAGCAGGAAGGAAAGTGGAGGGAAAGGAGGGGCAGGAACGTTTTAAACCTGCTTTGCCACCCAAAGCAGCAAACACCGAATACAGCTCTGCTGCAGTTAATTTGCAAGGGACCAAGCAGTTTAAAAACAAAACCAACCCCTTTGCTTTCTTGCTTTGCACTCGGAAAGGAAAGGCACAGGCAATGCCCGTCTACCCGCGCCTTTCCCTTGCAGATTACCTTTACGCTTTGGCATTTCCCAGCATGCTGGGTTAGTGCTGAGAGACCGGACAATCAAGGCAGCCTTAGGAAGCTGAAGTTTGACTCATTGCTAAGGGGTGGTTTGGGTAGGGAGCGTGCAGAGGAGGAGAGAAAGGGCCTGGGGACAGGACTGCAAGTGCCCTCCTTCCCTTGCAAGGGGAGACTCAGCTGCATAACAAACTGGTCTGCAGAGTAGCCAGGGAGTAATGTGGCAAGCGAGTAGGTGAGGAAAGGGTGCCACAAGCCAGGCACCCAAGAAAGTACCACAGAAACTTTATATAAATAAATAAAATACAATATCTTGTTTCTAATTTTTATAGGCTCTGCCCCCCCAAATTTAGCTTCTCCACAAGGTTGCATCTAAAAAAAGAAAAGAAGGAAGTGATGCTAAGAGCAAGAAGGCTTTGCTTTACTGTGTAAGCGGATCTGCCTTTACCCTTGCAAGGTTAGTGCCAAGCGCAGTCATGGGAATGGTGTATTTCAGTCAGCAGCAGTTTATTTGTGTCTGTAAATACGGGCAGCCTGACCACAGCTAGCATTCCTGAATGAAAACTCCAGCAGAAGGCATCAACGGGTAGCACGTGATGGAAAAATGTCAGCGCTTGTCTGGCCAAGCTGGAATCCGGATGCCATTGCAACATCAACTCCTCCCGCTCCCCCAGCCACAGCTGGAGGCTGCTGCTGCGCGGCCACTGGGGCTGGGGCTCACCAGCTCATTTTTCCCTGTGCTGCTGGTGTTTCTGGGGGGAGAGCATCACATCTCGCCTTGGGAAAAGTCAAGGCCAATGGCAGCATTATTTGCTTCATGAATTGTGAAGGTGCATTATAACCCTTTGCTGTAACACAAGCCAGAGTGAGGCATGCCCACTTTGCATCCTCTTTGCCCTGTACAGTGGAGTGAGAAGGTGCTCAGCAGCTGAAGGCTAAGCCCAAGCTCTGGAAGATGAATGCCTCACACTCTTCAACCTGTTTAACCTTGCATTTCTCCAGCCACGTGGAAAGCGAAGGAGCTAGTGTATTAAGGAGAGGGTCACTAAGATTCCTGGAAAGAAATCGGAAGGCGAGATAACTGACTACATCTGCAGCCCAGCAGCATCTCTGTATCTGAACACACTTTGAACTGGAATGGACTGTTGCTCCTCTACCTCCTCTTCACTGCCAGCCTGCAAAAAGCCAAAACAATACAATACAATAGAGACACAGGGTTTGATTTCATCCTATCCTTTTCTCCACGCCCACTAGTTAGTGCTGGTACTGGATACAGCCCAACAGAAACTCCTCCATTCAACTGTCACGACCCAGAAGGGTTACCCAGCCTGTGGGTGGGCAAAGGTTGCAACTGTGCGTTTGCAGGACTCCGTCATGCACAAGGACAGGGAGGATTAGTTTCCTAAATTACTTTATTGCATTTTACTACAGGTCATCACTATCAAGGCAAGTACATTTATGATTAGTATATCTATACTGCAAATTACTACCAGAAAGCAAATACATATTTCAACAGCAGAACAATCAATATTAGTAGCAGGTCTATATTTTAATATTACAAGTTACTACAGAATTACCACTAGTAAAGCAGCAAATATCAGAAATATCAGGAATTACTTATATGCATGCATATATAAATATATATATATATATATATATAAAAAAATAAAATGTTACCAGTACCATGTACTCATCAAACCCATCCCAGAAGTGGGGCCGTTTGGACAAAGTCTCATTTGGTCAATGATCCGCATCACGGAGCCCAGAGTCAGCCCAGCATCCCTGGCAAGGGTCCACTCTGCCAAGGAAACGTCGTGGGGAACAGGAGTTCGTGCACAGGCACTTCTCAGAGAAAGAGGCTCCATTTCGGGTAAAAAGTAAGTCCTTTTTATATCACAGAGACATAAGAGGTTGAAGGACACCACCACCTGGAGCAGCCAATAGATGCTGCAAATTTCTATTTTTCACCTGGCACAGTCAATATATGATGATGTTGTCTATTCTCTCGGACAAATTTTTGTATTTCCAGACTGTTTTTCTGTTCTGTCAGCTAGAACAGCCAATGGCAGTTACTGACTCTTCCTTTCTCAGGATGTTTTCCCCCTTTTCCAGATCTTTTTTTCACCATTCCAGATGATAAGTTGCTGTTACAGTTCCTTGTTTTTGCACTCTGCATTGATAGTATCTCAGGCTGTCTCTGATTTCTTGGTACCCAGCTGCACTTCAGAGATGCCAGCTGTGCTCCTCAAGGATGCTTCTGCTTCCCAGGCTGGCAGGCACTTTCTCTGTCAGTATTTGAGCAGATATCTTCTTCTGTTCAGTATTTTCCCCCTTATAACCAGGTCACCTTTGTGGCTGCTCCTATCACTCCACCCCTTGGCCTACGACCACTGATGGGTCACTAGGAGTGAGACTACACCCCATCTGGTGCGTCTCTCTTGCCTCCTAATGCGTGAGGCGGAGGAGACCCATGTCCATGTCAGGCCCAATGTTGTTGCAGCTCCTGAGAGGTTTTGATGGTTGAGGCACGAGTATACAGTACCGGCTTGGACAAAAGTGATACAGACAGTGCTTTGATATGAGATACACTACAGAAAAGCTCAAATCCTACAGCTAGGATGAGAGCTGATGGCATTGAGAAGTGCCATGCTCATGCTCCGGGGTCTGGCAGCCAAGACGATGGCCACAACTGGCCAGCTGGCTAGCCCCCGGGCAGGGGCTGCTCTTGGGCTGTTTGGTGAGTGTGTTGCTGAATAACATTCACTTCATATTCGATGTGTTTGACTTTCTTAGCATAGAAGCAACGGTTAGTATTCATGAACAGACAAATACCCCTTTGCGAGCCTAAAAAATAATCCAAGGCCCAGCGATTTTGGGTAGCTGTGATGGATGCCCCCACTCTGAGTGAGTGAGCAGTACCTTGGTTCAGGCATCACCGACAAGCAGCCCTGACTGAAATCAGCCCTGCCGTGCAAACCGTGAGATCTGTGCTAGGCCACATCTTCTCAGAGACTAAGGCATCTAGGCCACATCTTGTCAGGACTAACAGCACCAGCCCGAGCTGGGACTAGGCAAAACTAAAACTGCTACCGCTGCACACCTGCACATACACCAAGGGGACACCAGTCCATCACTTTACGCTGTAGGTATCTGTAGCCCCCCGAGCCCATTGAGCTCTCCAGCACGGCAGCAGGCTGCACAGAGGTGATCTCCTCTTGGGCAGGGGTGCCTCTCAAGGTTACTCCATGAGGGTGAGACACCCCTTACCCGGCATCTGATGTCTATAACAAGGTAAGCGGTATTTTACATTACACATAAAGGTATATTGTATGCTAACAACATTTATATATCCAGCTATAGCTTAATTATTAGAAGCATAGTAAGTAGTGGAGTGTTTTACCGCTGTCTAAATCATTGTCTAATCACCATCTAAATTATCACTTAAATAATCATTTCAATCATTGTCAGATTATTGTTAAATCACTGTTGAATTAACATTCAATTATTGTTTAATCACCATTTGATTACCATTTGATTTTCATTCAATCGTTAATTACCATTTGATCATTGTTTAATCGTTAATAAAACCCTCTTAGTTAACCCCAAAATGATGACTTCTCTTAATAATTCACCTGTGAGAATAGCTAATTGTGACAGTGAGTTAATCTCTGTCTGTAGGTTCTTTAAAGCATCCATAGTAGCATTTTGGGTAATTTCAAGTGTAGCGGAAATACTAACAACAGCTCGTTCTAATTCAGTGACACCCAAGTTTGGAAACAGCGCACATACAAACTTGGGAAACTTAGATGGTCTTGTTACTGCGGGCTTAGACACTCTGCCCTGATTACATACACAGTAATGGTTGTGTTGAAAGTTAAATGTCAAACCTTGAGATCGAAATGCTTAAGGAGCGAGACATGCTATGGTACAAGTGCCTGTCCGCTGTGGTGGTAGACTCTTAGAGGCATTAGTGCCACAAAGCCAGAACCATCCAGGTGTTAAAATGTCAGCCACCAACTTCGCCGAGAGTCATTGCCATATCTGCAGAATGAACACCATGGACTAGAAAAACAATTCAATTTTGTTAAGTACATTAATCGGCGTGTCCAAAAGGGGTTACAATCTATACAGCCAGATATGTTGTTTTGGCCACATATGTCCCAATTATCATTAGTACTAAGCCAACCATTACTCTGTAGACAACTGCTTGTAGAATTAAGACTGGTGAGATTAGAGTATCCGTGACAATTCGTGTTATTAATGTTCCATGTAAGATGTCAGAGTCCATTAAAACTCTCTTTGTTTGTAATTGCTGATTCATTATTTCGGGTCCACAAGGTTTCCAGATGAGAATCAATACAAGCTTGTGTTCTGTCACATTGACATTGAAACCACGCTTGGGTGTGATTGTAATACAAAGTGTAATTACAATTGCTTGTCTTCCCCACCCAAATTGAATTTGTGTCTTGGGGCATTGTAATGGACCATGGGGCCTTATCATATGAATGTGGTTTGAAAGGTTGTTGTCCATAATTTGGTATATTGGGGAGTAACTATGCCAAATTAGATTGATAACAAGATGCTTCAGGGACAGGTTCTGCTACCCGCCAAAATTTGGCATCTAATGATCAAGGGTGGTGTAAGCAATACCAACAATCCAATTCGTTGCCTGCTTGAGAAATTGTATTCATAAATTGAACAATGTGATCGCTATTCCATCCTTAAGATAAGGGAACAAGCAATAGTGTAATTACTAGAGATGATCCAATCATTGTGTATATAATAGAACAATTATAAGAAAGAAAAGTGCTCATGACATTGTTTCACTTCATGCCACTTTGCCAAATCAGTACGATGAATAAGGTAGGACCAAAATCCAGGGAGAATAATCTGCGTTTCTGGTTGCTGATGTTGCAGTTAGAGTGACCTGAAAGAAAAACAAAACCGCTTCATTCCTTTTGGATATTAGGTAATTTGGATATCCACCACTTAGAAATGAGATGCTCGTCAGCCTGGTGATCTTTAATTTGACCTTCCTTTAATTTTCCATCTTTTAGTTTTCCAATCATATACATTGCATCAGCACCAGGCTCAGCATCCCCTTGTCTTTGCATATTGTACTGTCAATTCCTCCCATAAGCCCAGGTATCCTCTCGATCCAGCTGCGATGTGCTCTGTGCGTCACCATCTCCTGGATTGCACTGAGCATGCAATGGATGGCAGAGCAGTGTGAGGAGCACTAGCAACGGGGCAGCCAGCAGCGGTGAGGGACACACGAGGGATACACCAAGACAGGGGAGGCGAGCGGGCGGGGCGCAGTCCCCCTCCTGGCTCTAGAGGCCAACTCAACTAGTAGTCATCCCCTTCCCAGGAGAGGACCGGCTATGGTTTCCACTCGGCTGAAAGCCGTCGCCAGAAGGAATGTGGTGACCCAGACGGAACCCTCACACAAGCATACAGCTGACCAGGTCTCGTGCTGCCGGGAGTGCCTAGGCC
>NW_008825100.1:1841067-1844263 GCF_000699105.1 Pygoscelis adeliae
GTTGAGTCGCCATCCCTGGAGGGATTTAAAAGACGGGTAGATGAGGCGCTTAGGGACATGGTTTAGTGGGCATGGTGGTGTTGGGTGACGGTTGGACTCGATGATCTTAGAGGTCTTTTCCAATCTTAATGATTCTATGATTCTATGACAAGGCGAGACTACGACTGAACAGGGGGTGTTCCCCAAGCAACTGAGGGGAACCTGGCAGAGCAGGTGATTTAAACAGGCTAAAACAATATTCCTGGAGGTGGAGGGTGCTAGCAAACAAGTCTGTGGGAGGTGTGACCAGGTAGATTAACTGCTCTGCATGGTGGCCAAGCTGCAGGAGGAGGCAAGCAGACTGAGGAGCATCTGAGAGTTCAAGAAGGAGATTGACCAATGGAGCTGTGCTCTGCCATCTCTGATGCATGCAAGCCAGCTCAGCCTGGCCACTACGGAAGCAGGTCCAGGATGCATTTTGTACCAGGAGAAAGGCAGTGTTATGGGGGATAGGGAGGGGTGGAAGAAGGTTACTGCACGAAGCTGTAAGAGAAACCCCTCCTTACTCTCTCAGATACCCTTACAGAATAGGTACAAGGCCCTGGGTATGGTAGACGAAGCACATAATGAGACAGAAGCAAGGACTCTCATCAAGGTCAGTTGACCAACCCCTCGCAACAAGACCTACATTAAGACCAGCGCCAAGAAGAAACAACGGCTAGTTGTGGTCATTGGTGACTCCCTCCTGTGCAGAACAGACCAGACCCTCTTTTCAGGGAAGTTTGCTGCCTCCCTGGGGCCAGAATTAGGGATGTCACCAGACGACTGAAGAGCTTAGTATGGCCTTTGGACTATTATCCACTCCTGCTCTTTCATGTGGGTACTAATGATACTGCAACAAAAAGTCTAAGGTCAATCAAGAGAGATTTCAGGGCCCTAGGAAGAATGCTAAAAAACTCAGGAGCACGGGTAGTGGTTTCTTTGATCCTTCCAGTAATGGGGAGAGACTTTGAAAGAAACAGGTGAGCCCAAGATATCAATACCTGGCTCCAGGACTGATGCCTTCACCTAAACTTTGGGGTTTATAACCATGGAAGAGTATTCGAGGCACAAGGTATCTGGGGCCTGACAGGATCCACCTGTCCCCATGGGGAAAATGTGTCTTTGGTCGTAAGCTGGCAGAACTGATTGAGAGGGCTTTAAACTAGAATCGATGGGAGAAGGGGATACCGACAGGAGAGCTGAAGGTAAGCCAAGGGTTGGCACGGCATCACCTGAGGGTGACAATACTAGTGGGACCATTTATGCTGCTCCAGGGAGCACAGAGGGCTCAGGAGCACATCTGAAATGCTTGTACACCAACGCAGGCAGTATGAGAAACAAACAGGATGAACTGGAAGCGTTGGTCAGTCACCAGAGCTACGATATCACTGGTATTAGTGAGACTTGGTGGAATGAGTCCAACGATTGGAGTGCTGGGATGGAGGGCCGCAGGCTGTTCAGGAGAGAGAGGCAGGGCAGGCGAGGTGGCGGAGTTGCACTGTATGTAAGGGAGAGGTTTGATTGTACAGCCCTTACAGTTAGTGATGACGTGGTTGAGTGCCTCTGGGTGAGGATTAGGGGGATGGAAAACAAAGGAGATGTTGTAGTGGGTGTCTACTACCAATCGCTGAGCCAGGAGGTAAGCACTGATGAGTTACTCTATAGGCATTTGGGAGAAATATCTGGATCGGTAGCCCTGGTCCTTATGGGAGATTTCAACTGGGAATACCATACTGCTGTGACGAGCAAGTTGGAAATTCTTGAAGTTTGTGGAAGATGATAACTTCTTGTCACAAGTACTCAGTGAGCCAGCTAGGAAAGATGCCCTCCTAGACTTGCTATTTGTGAATAGAGAAGGACTCGTGCGAGATGTGATGGTAGGTGGCTGTCTTGGCCACAGTGATCACAAAATGGTTGAGTTTAAAATTTTCAGTGTAATGGGAAAAAAGGACAGCAGAGTTGCTACCCTGGATTTCAAAAGAGCAAACTTTAAGCTATTCAGGGAGTTACTTAACAGTGACCCCTTCCTTGGAATCTGCTTTTGAGGGCTTAGGAGTCCATGAGTGCTGGTCAGTTTTTAAGAACCACCTTTTAGAAGCACAGGAGCAGGCAATTCCAGTGTGTTGAAAATCAAGCAAGTGGGGTAGAAGACCAGCTTGCCTGAACAGGGAGCTCCTTGTGGAGCTCAAGAGGAAAACGAAATTGTATGATCTCTGGAAGCAAGGTCAGGCTCCACAGGAAGAGTACAGAGCTGTGGTTCATATATGCAGGGAGAAGACACAAAAAGCCAAAGCCCAGTTAGAGTTGAAACTGGCCTGTGCTGTGTCAGACAACAAGAAGGGCTTTTTAAAGTACATTAATAGCAAGAGGAGGTCTAAAGAAAACATTGGACTGATACCTATTGAAGATGTTCATCTGACTAATAGGGATGATGAAAAACCAGAGGCATTCAATGCTTTTCTTGCCTCAGTCTTTAACAATACTGATAGACCTTGGGCTGCCCGGTCCTCTGAGTAAGAGGACCATGAGTGCAGGAACAGTGACTTTCCAATTTGTGGACACTAAAATTGTCAGGGACCAGCTGCATCAGCTGAATGTTCACAAGTCCATGGGGCCTGATGAATCCCAGAGCACTGAAAGAGCTAGCGGATGTTATGGCAGGGCCCCTCTTGATCGTCTACCAAAGATCTTGGGAGTCTGGGGAGGTCCTTGCTGACTGGAAGCTATCCAATGTTATTCCAGTCTACAAAAAGGGCATGAGGGAAGACACAGGGAACTTCAGACCCGTTAGTCTAATCTTAATTCCTGGAAATATTATGAAGAAAATTATACTGGGTACTATTGAAAGGCGTTTAAAGAGCAATGCAATCATCAAGCACAGTCAACATGGGTTTACGATGGGAAAGTCCTGTTTAACGGAGCGCTGTGAACAGGATGGGCAAACAGGGTGTGGTGTGGCAGTTTGCATGGGAGGGCGCACAGGGAGGGTGCCTCTTCAAGAGGGGCAGAGCAAGAAAGAGAGGACCCAAGCGACGGGGGGGAATGGAAACAGGTTCCTGCTCGGGGTGCCAGGCGAACCCCCGTCCGGCATCCCTCACCTTCCCGGTTGCCCTTACAGAACAGGTATGGGGCCCTGGAAGTTGAGGGCCAGGCAAACGAGGATGTAGACGAAGGT
>NW_008825100.1:1856276-1870212 GCF_000699105.1 Pygoscelis adeliae
CGCTGTATTCAGCGTTGGTGCAGCCTCACCTTGAATACTGTGTGCAGTCCTGGGCCCCACAATTTACGAAAGATGTTAAGGTCCTTGAATGCATCCAGAGGAGGGCAACAAAGCTGGTGAGAGGGCTGGAAGGAATGTCCTGTGTGGAGCGGCTGAGGACTCTGGGTTTGTCTAGTTTGGAGAAAAGGATGCTGAGGGGTGACCTCATCACTCTCTACAGCTTCCTGAGGAGGGGAAGGGGAAGGGGAGACGGAGGTGCTGAGCTCTTCTGGTATCCAGTGACAGGACTCATGGGAATGGTTCAGAGCTGTGCCAGGGGAGGTTGAGACTGGACATTAGGAAGCATTTCTTTACCGAGGGGGTGGTCAAACACTGGAACAGGCTTCCTAGAGAGGTCGTCGGTGCCCCAAGCCTGTCAGTGTTTAAGAAGCACTTGGACAATGCCCTTAACAACATGCTTTAACTTTTGGTCAGCCCTGAAGTGGTCAGGCAGTGGGACTAGATGATCATTGCAGGTCCCTTCCAACTGAACTATTCCATTCTATCCCTAAGGAATGGGAGCAGACTGATTCCAGAGGACGGGGTTCGTACTTCTAAAGGTGCGCCTCATGCAGTGGGCTCTGTATCTAACAGGGCTGTATCAGTAGTCAGCAAGGATTTTTCCCAAGGCAAATACCATGACTGGGAACCTTGCCATCCCTTTCATCCAAATGGTATAGGAGTTAATCGGGCTTTATCAGGAACTCGTTGCTACAATCTCCATTGATATCCTCTCTCTGTATGTCCTATATGCAGGCTCTTGGTATTATGGGAGCCATAGCCTGATATTCTGAAACACTGCATATTAGTAAATTAAATGCTTCTTCATGACTAACTGCCCGTGCCCAGGTAGCACGGCTCTTTAACACACCATGTAAGGGTCAAGCAATTATAGCAAACTGTGGAAAATGTGCTTGCCAGAATCCTACAGTTCCCAGAGCAATCATGCATTATTTGGACCTTACTGGGGGAATCACCTCCATTTAAAATGTCATCTGTGTATTGATATACTGTCACCCCTGGCTCCCGTGGGACTTGTTCTGATTCCCTAGCTAAAGCCTGGTGTGAAAACGTAGGGCTACGTTTGAACGCTTGGGGTAATAGGGTAAAAGCAAACTGTATTCTGCCCCAGATAAAAGCAAATCTCTCTCGATCCTCAGGTTGTAATGGGACCATAGAAAACATATCTTTTATAGCCACGGCAGCCATCCAAGGCTGGGCTGCTTGCTCTATAGAAAAAATAAGATTTGTAATAGAGGGGACAGCAGCATGTAAGGGTCCAGTATTTTCATTTAATTTATGTCAGTCTACCATCAAACACCAGGTGATGTTAGACTTATGGACAGGCCGTATGGGGGAGTTATATGGTGAATGAGTTTTCTGAATAATACCCCATTGTCCTAAATCCTGGATGAGAGCAGTTATGGCTTGTGAGGCTTCAGGGCTAATACAGTCCTGTCATATGTGGGTGAAGGGGGCTAATACAGGGTGAAGGGACTTTTAGGTAGCTTGGGTGGTACCTCTAACAGAAAAGCAATAGCCTCCACAGCAGGTATTTTATCGATTGAAATTACAGAGTTGTTCATCTGAGGGTTCGAGAGCCTAATGGAGTATTAATAGTCTGGGATTTTAATATATCCATACTGAAAATACTTAAAAGCCCTACTGCTACTATGGGTCTCAGTGTCCTTTCACCGGGCAGATCCAATTTTATCCTGGTCATGGGGAGCTCTCATCTTTTCCTGGTAATGACTGCTATAGAAATCCTTTCTTGAGATTTGTGAATTAACCCAGGGGTGTCCTCAGCTTTAATCATTGATATTGAGGCTCCTGTACCCATAAGAAAAGAGATGGAGTATTTGCCATTCACTATTAATGGTATACAAGGGTGCTAATATTAATTCAAACAATTTTGGCCACCTGGGAGGGGTCATTTGGTCTCCCTGTGCCAATGTTGGGACCTCTTCTACTCATTTTCGGGTAGCATGGTCGGGGAAGCAGACAGAACAAGGTTGTCCGGGGTGGGGGAAGCAGAAGGACTAACGCCTCCTGGCCCCTTCCCTGCCCCTGGGCTGCTAGTGCTGCCCCCATAACGGTTATCCCACAGTTTTTGCAAGACGAACATGGGCATCCCCTCTAACTGTCCTGCGGTGAAGCCTATTCCTCGCAGGAGATCCCATAAGCGCCTCCGTTCCAGATCACGCTCCTGTTTGCCAGGGGGTTGTTTTGTGTCGGATTGATTAGTTTCAGCATTTCGAGCATTTTGTCCCTTATTCTTATTCCTCTGACTTCGCTTTAGCATCTGGACGACCCTAACCCGACCTTCCCTTTTACAGACTATCGTTTCGGGGGTGCTTCCCCGTCTTCGTTGTCTCCCCATAAGGGCTGTCCAGTTTTGCAGCCCTTGGGCCATTATGGTATTCCAGTCGCAGGTTTCATGGCGTAACATTAAGGCCAGGTTCTTCGGCCCCCCAGGTGCTGCATTTCGCAAGAGTTTTAATTTCCCTGATGCTGTTGCTGGCACAGCCATCATGTCCCGGGGTATATCCCCTTGTCCCTTAAGGACATCCCGAGCAGCCAGTCTCATCGTCCATCCAGAAAACCCATTTGGAGTACTCCAGGGAGGGGGAGGGAGATATCCCCGCGGTCCTGGCATTTTTCTGACAGCATATATTATGGAAGATAACAGGGAGAAGGTGTTCACTCCGGCCCCTGCATCAGGGTTTAGGAGAAATATTCTTCCTCCCAGGAATATTTGTCTGGCCTCAGCCTGATTAAGGACCACGGTTCCAGCCCCCAGCTGGTAGCACCGCGCCACCCATCCCACCCAGTCCTCATGGGGCTTTTTGCCGTACTGCAAGGACAGCTGCCTTAGCTGTTCTGTGTTAAAATTCGCAGCGGTCATCGTGACCCCAGGCGGTGGGGGAGTGCCTTCCTTTCTGGCGGGAGCTGGGAGTTGTACCGGGGAAGTTTTAATGATAGGGTACAAGGAGGCTGCGTTATCAGGACGATGCTCGGGTAACGAAGCGGGGGTGGAAGACCCGCTGCCAGAATCAAAGCCCTCCTCCTCATTATCCATTTTCAGTATGTGTATCTTTTCAATGATCTCACTCTCTGAGACCAGGCATGTAGGCTCTTGCTCTAGCTGTCGTATAGCCAGAGGTCTGACGTTCGTTTCTAATTGTCGAAGTAATTGGTTTGTAACAAAACTATGGGATTCAAAGGCAACTGCTCGCACTTCTGCTTCCTTAGCTCGCTGCAAAGCCTCCAGTTCCTGCCTAGCAGTGTTAAACAAAGCGCCCGCAGCCGCCAACGCCTCCGTGAGAAGCCCGATGAAGGCCCCCTTGCCCTCCTCTGCTTTGCATTTATGAGTGTCCTGCCACTTCTGAAACTCTGCTCGCAGCATTTCCCAATTCAACCAATTCTCAGACACCCAATCCCTGTCCCACCGAGGGGTTTTCCACCCCTTAGCCTCTTGCCATTTTCGCTGCTCTTCTACTGCCTTCTCCCAAGCATCCATGACCTATGTAACACAGAACCCCACTTCTTACACCAAGTAATGCCACAACCCAGAAGGGTTACCTGGCCTGCAGGTGTGCGAAGATTGCAACCGTTTGCAGGTTTGCAGGACTCTGTCATGCACAAAGACACAGATGATTTATTACCTATCTTCTTTACTTCCTTACAGTTTTCTACTATCAAGGCAAGTATAGTTACGATTGGCAAAACAAATATATCTATACTACAAGTTACTACAAATTACTACTAGAAAGCAAATGTATTTCCACAGCAGCAGCAATCAATATTAGCAGCAAGTCTATATTTCAATATTACAAATTACTGCAGAATTACCACTAGTAAAGCAGCAAATATACTTATCAAGTACTTACTTACATGCAGGACTTTATATATATATATATAAAAAAAAATGTTACTGGTACCAAATGCTCATCAAACCGATCCCAGCAGTGGGGTCAATCAAACCCATCCCAGAAGTGAGGCCAGTCAATAATGGATGAAGTCTTACCTGGATGATGATCCGCATCACGGAGCTCGGAGTCAGCCTGGCGTCCCCGGCGAGGGTCTGCTCCGCCGAGGAAATCTCATGGGGAAAAGGGGGTCGTGTGTGGGAAAGAGGCTCCATTTTGGGTAAAAAGTAGGTTCTTTTTATATCACAGAGACATAAAGGGGCGTAGGACACCACCACTCAGAACAGCCAATAGATGCTGCTAATTTCTATTTTTCACCTGGCATAGCCAATAACTGGTGATGTTTTCTATTCTCTCAGACGAATTTTTGTTTTATCAGACTGTTTTTCTGTTCCGTGAGTTAGAACAGCCAGTGGCAGTTACCAACGCTTACTTTCTCAGGATGTTTTCCCCCTTTTCCAGACGGTATGTTGCTGTTACAGTTCCTTGTTTTTGCACTTATCAATGGTATCTCGGGATGTCTCTGGTTTCTTGGTATCCAGCTGCACTTCAAAGATGCCAGCTGCACTCCTCAAGGATGCTTCTGGTTCCCAGGCCTGGTTCCCAGGCTGGCAGGCATTTTCTCTGTCAGTATTTGAGCAGACATCTTCTTCTGTTCAATATTTTCCCCCTTATAACCAGGTCACCTTTACAGCTGCTCCCATCATGAGCCTAAAATGATACCTCTCAGCAAAGCAGAAATGAGCAGCTGCAGGCAGCACTGCAAAATTTCCCCATCTAAATAGTCCTGTTTGTGAAAGTATCTTTTGTATAGCTACTATTAGTTGTTCAGGAACAGATCAAAAGCGACTGCACTAGGTTAGCTTCTCCTCCTGCAATACCTATTTAGGCTAAACACAACCTATGACATACCATCACGCTTCTGCTCAGGAGACCATGCTATAAGCAAGAACTTCCCCGTTGCAGCCTTGCTCGGGCTTCTTCCTGTTCTCCATACCGGCCAGCCTCCACCTACAACCCTGCGTTTTCACAGCCTGACTATGGATACCATCAGCTTATGAGAAAAAGTTCCGAGGACATGGGTCATGCAGAAACAGAGAACCAAGACTGAGGACAAAGTCAACCCAGACACGCAGGCAGGGCCACTGCTCCCAGCCTGCAAATACCTGCCAAAAGAGTTAGAGGAAAACCTGAACCTGGAGCAGGCACCAGGCTGAGGTTTAATTTGCTGCAGTGTTCGAACATGAAGCCGTACTTGTCACTGTAGACCGACCAAGAACCAACAGAGTGATTACAAACAAACAAAACATCCAGCCTGTCTAGCCCGCATTCCAGTTACAAGCCTTCCGACACAGACCATTTCCCTGAGACAGTGACCTCCAAAACTCAGATCTGGAAACAAACTCCCTCTGGGTGGTTCACATTCCTTTGGTCCTGTTCCCTAAATGTAATGTTTGTGTTGCTCGCTAAAAAAATCCAACAGGCTTTCCAAGTAAATTTAAAGGGAAGTGATTCAGTTATTTTTCTGAGATTAAGTCTGAAATAAATTTTCATAGAATAGGCTATGGAAACTATAATATGACCTGTTATATGTAATTGACCTGTGTCAATTATTGGTTAATAAAGCAATGATGATACCGTGACATGTAAATCATACTTTTAAGGACAAAAATCTTAACTCAGCTGGTTTTAATTCGGTGATGGGTTTATCAAGATTTTGCAAGAATTTTAAGTCCGAGTGAAGCACTATACTTAGGCAGCTATACCGCTTAACGTGCCCAGGCTGGGTTCTCTTGACACAGCACTCCTCATGCTAGACAGAGATAGCTCAGAGAGATAGAGCGTACTTGACATACAAATATCAAAAGCTACATAACAATTCCTTAACGGTTCCAGCTTGTGCTGGTCTCACACAGTCCCCGCTATGCTGCTCCAAAATAGCAGCAAGTCAGCCTTCTTTCTGCTGCCAGCACTGACAACGCTTGGTCACAGTCTTATTTCGCTATGAAAAATGTGATACCCTTTCATTCTGTCATAAACCATACTCTAGAGTGGACTAAGGGTCACAATTTCATATAAATGCCTACTTGCCAGATAATCTAAATCATGTGATAATCCAGTAATTTAAATATAGCCTTGTGCCTCTACCCCAGACTCGATCAGATCAGAGAATGAACTGCAAGACTTTCAGATTCATATATTATGATGCAAATGAGTTTTGTAAATTGTGACCTAGTTCCCATGTTAGGAACAGTTGGGACCAACAGCAGGAACTATGCGATGAATGTGAGCAGCGGGGGCAAGCAAGGAAATTAACATTTGTTCTTAGTTTGAAATGGATTTTTAATCACTTTCAGGTGCCTCAAAGAAAGCGCACACACTTGTTTACTATAATCATTCTGACAGAAGAATGCATATAGGAGGTAACGTGTTGTTGTTTTACTAATTGAAATGTTTGCGACATTGGTGTCAAATGAAGCGCCAGAATACAGCTCTTTCTGGGTGATTTACCTAGTGCACAATGAAGGACTGCAAAATGATTTTTTCCAATCAATCTGTCCCTCAGAACTTGCTTTGTAAAGAAAATGAGTTGCACATATCCTCTAAAAGTGACTGGATATTAGATCACATCCATCTCTCCAAATCCGGTTGCTATTTTTTCAGCTAGAGGCCTGATAAACTAGCTCTCCAAAGAGCCTGCTCAGGGACTTAGCCGGATGGATGTCAGCCACCCGCTTAACGCAATTCAGCATAGTTAGTGGAAAATACTGAACCCACAAAATTCTGCTTACGCTGTAACAGTGAGCCTACAACATACAGTGCTGAACTCCAGCCTGAGGCAGCTTTCTGGTAAACTCTACTGTTTTAAATGAGGGCATCAGCAAGGGTGTAACTTGTTGAAAACCAGACAGATTTTCATCCTAAGCATATCTAGACTTGGTATCATCATTGAAAACGATTAGCTGTAAAAGAGCTAAGGGCGTCGACTCTCCTGAGAAATACAGAGTCTCAGCTCCCTCTGGTGGAAAAAGTAATTTTCTGCAAAACAGTTTAAGTGAGAAAGTCTTGTTTCTGCTACAGGCCTCAAGGCCATGAGATAATTAAGATGAGACAGTAAACAGATCCCAAATCCTCCGTTCACTTTGAAGGACTGGAACTTCTTAGGAAGTTGATGTGAAATATCACGACTCACAGACTGTTGCAGCGTGGTTGCACAAGATACAACACACTCATCGAGTTCCAGCTGTGAAGAGTGGCCAAGAGAGCCTCCATCTTCCCTGGATGGAGTTCTCCAGATGTAAATTATGATACATAAGATGACTATTGAAGCAAATGGTAGCCCCAAGGAAAACAAAACACCCCCCCCCCAGAGTAAGTTCTAATATTCTCTCCACAATACCCAACTCCTAAGCCCCATAAGCAGCCCCGTCATCAAAGGGAATGGAAGCACACTTCCAGGGCATGTGGAATATGAAAGGGTAAAGTCATAGAATCATAGAATCATTAAGGTTGGAAAAGACCCTTAAGACCATCGAGTCCAACCATCAACACAACACCACCACGCCCACTAAACCATGTCCCTAAGCGCCTCATCTACACGTCTTTTAAATACCTCCAGGGATGGCGACTCCACCACTTCCCTGGGCAGCCTGTTCCAATGTTTAACCACTCTTTCAGTAAAGACATTTTTCCTCATGTCCAATCTAAACCTCCCCCGGCGCAACTTGAGGCCATTTCCTCTCGTCCTATCGCCAGTTACTTGGGAGAAGAGACCAACACCCACCTCGCTACAACCTCCTTTCAGGTAGCTGTAGAGAGCGATGAGGTCTCCCCTCAGCCTCCTTTTCTCCAGGCTAAACAGTCCCAGTTCCCTCAGCCGCTCCTCATAAGACTTGTTCTCCAGACCCTTCACCAGCTTCGCTCCCCTTCTCTGGACACGCTCCAGCCCCTCAACGTCCTTCTTGTAGTGAGGGGCCCAAAACTGAACACAGTATTCGAGGTGTGGCCTCACCAGTGCCGAGTACAGGGGCACGATCACTTCCCTACTCCTGCTGGCCACACTAGTTCTGATACAGGCCAGGATGCCATTGGCCTTCTTGGCCGCCTGGGCACACTGCCGGCTCATGTTCAGCCGGCTGTCAACCAGCACCCCCAGGTCCCTCTCTTCATCATCCCCAACATGCCCAGAGAGTGAGGAAGTCTTTCAGTTGTGTTTCTGAAGTCTGACTGCCAACAGAGCACAATGTCACAAACACAAGAAGCATAAGGCAAAGCCCTCAGATCCAAGCCTGCGTCCATTGGTCTTAGGCACTCTGCATAGATTAATCCAACCAACAATCAACAAAAACTCTCCTTTTGAACTTCAGCATAACTCCAATCTCCTATTTTGAAAGGCTTAGTGAAGAGTGCAGTGCTAATGCCAAAAAACTCTTCTCACTAGACACAGGTGTTCCTAGTCTACGGGTGAGTGTATTAACAAAGGGACCCAGCTTTCTCCGCGTGCTTTGCATCAGCACAGGAACAGCAACAGTCTAGAACTGCATCACCATTCGTCTTTGCCCTCGTGATAGCAATGAAAATTCAAGCCGATTTCCACCACACACATACACTAGAGATATTTAAGGTTCTTCCACCCTTTCTGATCAAAACCAGTCATACAAGATATTTCTACTTCTCCTTATCCATGGTGAAGAGTGGAAAGTAATTCCTGGAAGTATTCCAGCTATTGTCACAAAAAGTCAATAAACAGAAAGTACATTTTTGTTTCTCATTAGAGGAATCAACAGTTCTACTGCAATTAAACACACAACAACTAGTTGCTCTGACAAATTCTTTGTAGCTCCTGTAAACAAAATCACAAGTAGTTCCTGCAGTCACAAACATATAGAATGACTTTTTATAATACTGGGGTTCTGAAAACAGTACTTCACACTGCCACAGAAGGAAGACTTGTAGATCCAATGAAAGGAGAACAGTAGCAAAAAAGTATTTATTAAACAACATATTATTCTATTTCACAGTGTGGGATAAAGACCCATACTTGCTCCTTGGAAATAGCAGAGCTGAGTAATCCTGTGAGAGTGGGGCAGTAGGGTCAGGTCTGCAGGTGAATTTTATTAAGAACAGTAAAATACTGTTTCTACAGCCAGAAGGAATTTGAGGGTGGGGAAAAGAAACAAAAGCAATGACAGCCAACCAAATACCCTTGGAGTGTTTCGCAGAACATTTTTCAGCAGAGAAAAGCTATTAAGGCTAAAAACTAGGCAAGAAGTTTTGGTTTCATACATTCAAATATTAAAAAACAACCATGGCACGTATAACTTGATCTGTGTGTGTGCGATTAAAAATAATTTAGTTAGTAACAGCTTTTTCTCCAAAAGGACAGTTTTCTACTGGCTGAAGTGTCTATGTATTTAACTGGAAGTCTCATGATGATTACAGCTCCATCAGCTTTGCTTATTGACTAGGAAAGAGGCCTGCTTTCCATCTTCTGCACGAATACCAAGCCTGCTTACATAGCTCTCCCAAGCTGCCTTCCTGTACTTCTCTGCTTCTTGAAGACGGTCTGAAGCTGTCAAGATGCCGCGTCCCACAATAATGATATCAGAACCTTTTTTGGTAATAACTTCCTCGGGGCTTAGGTACTTCTGTCCAAGGTTATCACCTGAAATAGAGACACCATTTTTTTCAGTTTGTACAAAACTCTATCTACTAAAAAGCTTCAAAGAGGTGCTGGAACAGAGAACAGGTATGCTGTTCCAGCTCTCACCCTAACAATCCACAAACATACCAGAAACTGTGTCTCCAACTAACAAACACCCTATTACACAGCTCAAATTTGACAGAGAGCACCCTCCTTTTTCCATGATTTACCAATCACAATAGATGGAACAGTTACGCAAAGAAGCACCGATCAGGATTACTGAAATAAGCCTTAGCCTTCTTAAAACAGGCAAAACCCCCAAACATTCATGTAAAAGCTTGTGATTTCACTTCAGGTTTCATAAAAATTAAGTATTGCAGAGAAACACATCTCCCCTACCTGGTTCAGTGATAACCTGTTTAGTCAGTATAAGACTTCCAATTCATTGATACTGCATCTGTATCAGTGTCAACAGTGTTACAGTTAGACTTCTGCATTTGTTAAAAATCTTTTTTTCTACTCCTACTGAGTAGTTGGACATCTAACCTAACGCCTACCTGAAGACATTTCATGTGTTTTAAGGACTGTGCTTTATGGTGTGCACAGACCTCAGCACACGGACAAAGCTGCATAGCCTGCTGGTTGCCTTTCAGAGCTCCCAGGAAAGGGATCAGCGTACCCAGAAATACAGAAGGCAGCCCATAGTGGCAAACACAGACTCCTTCCACCAGAGAATCAGCAACCAAACCCTCTTCAGAAGTCACTTTTTCACTGAAGGCTCGATCACTTACTGTATTTACAAACAGACTAAGTATTTCAGAGAAAGTTACCTCCAGTTTGCAGCTGCACCCCTGGAGTTAAGTGAAGAAATTCCAGTTTATTACTAACTCTAGATCCAGATATGAATCCAAAAACGAAATCCGAGTTGTCTTCAGCCATCTCTACCTGAAGATGATCAGTAAACAGTTACAAGTGATACACCTAAAATTAAGCTTGACTAGCAATCTGTTTCTCATCCACCCTTTGACACATTAAGCTGTGCAAGGCAGGGGTATGAAACACCTGTTCTTGCTTTACCAATATAAAGTCACCCAGAGCTGACTCGCCCCTCACTGACCTTGCTGCGCTTGCAGCCAGGAACATGAATGTTGTGTTTCTATGTTATAAATAATACAATGAATGAATTTAAACTAATTAGAAATTTATTGCTTCAGGAAAAGAAAAGGGGGGTGGGGGCTAATAGCAAACTTGGCATGTTTACTAGAATTCAGTGTGAACTGTGACCACCTCACATGACTAGCCTACAGCTGCAACCTTTACACACCACACTGTCAGATTCCTGACTCTCCACAGAAAAAAAAAAACCACCTGTAATAGAGCTGGAGAGACTTTTGGAAGTGCAAATATTAGCAGCACACAAAACCTCTCTGTTACAACACTTTACAAGCTTTTAACCCGAAACAAGACTGCCTACTTACCGCAGCTTTTGTGTATTCACCTGTTGCAAGTGACCCTTGGGAACTCATCTCGGCAACCAGAAGACAGCCGCGCTGGAGAGGAAGACCTACTTCCTTCAGGCCTTTCACAACTCCAGAGCCTGGAACCACGTGGGCATTAACGATGTCTGACCAGGATGCGATTCTGAACACACCACCTGAGAACATGGATAGGAAGACAGAGGCAAAGCGTCATTACAAATGCATTGAACAGGAAACATGAGTTAAACAAAACAAGCTGCACGCTAAATCATTCACATTTTAAAAGACAGTTTTACTACTGAAGCTTGACAGTTACAAGTTCAGTCTCATCAGACAGTTCTGATAGCTGCCTGACCACAAAGTGTAATCTCTCAGTTTTACTTTTCACAAACACTTCTTAGTATCTCACCTTTAATATTCACTGAGACATTTATGGTAACCTAGAAATCCACTGTCACAGCTGCTATCTTTCAGTACAGCATGCAGATCATACGGGACGTATGGATCAGAAAAACTGTTCTACAGTTGCAGATGCAATATTGAATGAAAGCCATAACGAACACACAAGCATACAACAGCAGGCTGCCTTAAGAAGCCACGCTGTGTTTCTCACGGCAAACAACTACTCAGAAGTACTTACTGAGCACAACCATATATTCATAAAAAGATTAAGGTTGGAAGGGACCTCTGGAGGTCATGCCCTCTCAGCAGCGTTAACTTCAAACCTAGATCAGGTTGCTCAGGCCCCTTGAGTCTTCTCCAAGGCTGGAGATTCCACAATCTCTCCTGGCAACCCGCACCAGTGCTGCATTTACACACACTGGCAGCAAAGTTACAGTAAATTGAGGTTGATGATAATCACCTTCATATTGATGTTTCACTGTGTTTCCAATGTCTGCAAATTTCCTGTCTTCGAAAATCAAGAATTCATGTCGATCCGCGAGTGTTCTCAACTCTTGTACTACCTCTTGGGTGAAATCGTTCAGGATGTCTACGTGAGTCTTCAGGATGCAAATGCTGGGGCCCAGGATGGCAGCTAACTGCAGCAGCTCTTTGGAGCTGGTGACATCAGCAGAAAGGCACAAGTTCGTTTGCTTCTCTTCCATGAGCGCGAAAAGCCTGGCTGCAATAGGATGCACCCCTGGCAGCTCGGCACGGGCACTGAAGCTCAGCTCTTTACACAGTCTCTTCACGGGAGCGGGGCCGTTCTGAGCCACTGGCTCAAACACATTTCCCTGAATGAATTTCTTCACCTTTTCAACCATCTCAACAGCCACTTCTCCCTGCTGCTGGAGAATCTCCAACACGCTGGACAACGTACACACAGAGTGCAGGCGGATTCCACATTCCTCTAACCTTGCCTTTCCGCCCTGCTCCCTGTCCAACAACACTACGGCATCCGTGACTTTTAATCCTGCTTTCTGAAGAACTTCCGCAGTTTCCAGTACACTAGATCCACTTGTTACCACATCTTCAATGATCAAGCATGTTTCTCCTGGATTAATGGTGCCTTCTACCAGCCGCTTAGTACCTTAAAAATAAAAGGCAAACGCTCCAGTAAATGAAGAAAGTTTAAGAGATCCCAAAAAAACTTAAAGTATCAAAACTTTAACTTGCTATGCTAATGTAAAGATATTTGTTCCACATACAAACATATGCTGCAGCATATACTGAAGTCCAATGGAATTGGACTTCAAGACAACAGGAATTTCACATTCACTGCCAGTATGGAGAGGTAATTTGTTTAGTTATCACCTGATACAAGTTATTACAGTTCTTATCACAGCTCAGCCACCGACTTGTAATTCAATTCATAAAGACCGTGGCTTCTCCAAGTTAATAAAATACTTCTTTATGTTTCCAGAAGTGATGTCCCATTAACAATTCTGACATACTGTTAACTGCACAAATTTAAACCTTTTGATAAGATGACTACAGAAGTTTATTATTGCCACGAATTGAATGCTCAGAATTACAAAACTATTTTCTCCAGTTATTTAAAACGTCTTTAAAGCGGCCAAGTTATTGGTACTCTTCAGCATGTTTCCCACTTTCCACAGGCAGCATTCTGTGCTTAATATGCCTGTTAGAACAATTAGAAGGAGTAAAGCCCCAAATGCCTTTGTCCTAACCAACAACAGGCACACGTCCATGAAAGGCCTCCCGGGGGGCAACAACAAAGGATGCCTAGCTTTCCCAGGAAGCAGCGATCAGCAGGAGAACATTATGCAGCAAGCGCGGCTCTTAGACCATGACAGCCCAGAGAACAAGCCTATGTACAGCTCTGCAATCCATGTGACACCAGAAACCTTGTGCCAGGCAGTTAATTGCTGTCACAATTGACTTGTCTTTCACAAGAAGGAACAGCAAATGTTTTCATGCCTGGCACAGTGACTAACATAGGAGTAACATTTAGTTTTGACAAGGATACTTCCTAATTAAATACTGTTGGAAGAGTATAGCTCGTATCACATGTAGAAATCCAGTTGCTACAGTAGGTTAACGCTTCAGTCTTCTCTTCCTCTTCCTTTATCAAAATCAGATAAACGGTTCGTTACGTGGAGAACTGCTTCTCACCTGTCATACCCTGCCCACTGATTACAGGACTATATGATATGAAACAAAAAGGGTTTGAGAGGTAAATTAAGAAGAAACTGGAAAGGTTCCTCTTGGGAGTCAATACACAAAAAGTTCTGTTTGGGGGTGAAATGTGGCACTGGTCTCAGCATATCAGAGAAACTGAGTTATAAAGCTTGGTTTCTGGAAGAAGCCAGTAACCCACAACGATGGTAATGGTGCCAAGGAAAGAAAAGACACTGCTGAAGAAAAACAAACAGCCCCCCCCC
>NW_008825100.1:1871562-1874365 GCF_000699105.1 Pygoscelis adeliae
CCGGCCCCACACGACGGGGGACCCCTGTGCAGGAGGTGCGGGGCCCGGCGCACAGGGGAGGGTTCAGGGTCTGCCCCGGCCCCCCGGGGCAGCACCCCCTCTTCCCACAGGGAAGCAGAAGCCCCTGTGCCGACGTGCAGCAGTGCGGCAGGGAGGGTTTGCTGTGACCCGAGGCTCCGTGCTTCGGCTCTGGGGGTGACTCCCAAAAGGCTGCTTGGTTTTCGGGTTGATGTATGCAAGGCTAAGAGTTGGCTGGAGTGATCGTCCCTTGCTCTGGTGTCCTGTGAACGCCTTTCCGAAAAAGATGAGGTGAATAAAGCGATCAGCGAGCTCTGAGTCTTCAAGGCCTCAGCGAGATGGCTGCACGTGTGGAATAAGACTGACCCCGTCTTCGAACAATTTTATTTAATCAAAAAAGCCCAGAAACTGCATCATTAGTATACTCTATTTATAGGAATGCAAGGGCAGAAGATGTACAGTTTGAAGCTACATCTGTAGATGATCATATATACTGCAGTATAGTAATAACAACATGGGACAGCAAGTAATCACCTCACAACAGTACACATGAGTGATTAGACTTACAAAGGAAGTATTTACAAACTTACCTTTACAAAACAACATCGTGTGCATACAAAATGAAATTTGCAATAAAACTGAAGATACATTTAAGGCAGACCAGCAATACACTGAAATAATTAAGGCTGTGGAATTACTTTGCACCTTGAAAATGCCGAGCTGTTAGCAGTACTGTTTCTTTTTTCCTCCTTCAGTTGATTGTTGCAAAGATTGAAAAGCATCAGTATACTCCAACTGTTTGCTCTTGTCTCAGTGAATAAGTCTGAGAGTTAATTTTTTTTTTGCGCTTTCTATTGCATTTGCTGTCCAAAAGTTATCAGCAAATTGACGTCAGTGGCAGAGCAACGTTGAACAGTTTGGTAGAAAGAGAAGTAAAAGCACCAGCATCAGAAGTTGGACATGAAGGTGAAGTATGGCTTGAGTAGAGAAGATGTTAGTTTTTCACTAGCTCCATAATAAAGACTACAGTTACAGCGAATATTCAGCATCCTGACTCTATGGTAACACTCACCGCTATACAGATCCCAGAATGAGAATTCATCACTTGATGGCAGTGTGCAGTCAGCCTAGTAAAATGGGATTTTATTTTGTTTCCTTGGGAAAGCACCATTTTCTGATGGGACATAAAAGAATGAGCTGGAAAATAAATCCAAGCCCTGTGTTAGAGGAAACTCTACCTCTGCAGTGAAAGGAACAGAAACAAAACCAGGAGGTTAGCCCCTGTGCACGCTAATTATCTGTTAGACCTTTGTATATACAGACTAGTCTTTACATCTGTCTCTGAAGTTTATATTATCCCAGGTCACTTGATGCAGTCCCCTCATTGTAAGGGCATTAAAATATGGTTATATATAGTCAGGTCATACTGTGCAGTTCTGCATTTAGCCTTTATTCACAGTATTCATAACAAAGGCCTAATAGCATCATCAGAAATGCTAATGAACTCCACTGAAGCCACAGAGCTTGTACAGGTCAGTTGAGGGCACAGACTTTGTCTCAGCATTAACTTAAAGTAAAATGCTTTTAAAGATAAATGTTACTGAAAAAAATAGTCATTTAAAATAAAAGGGCAGTAAGACTAAACAAGACTTGTTGGTACAAGTAGGAAGAGAGAAATTTTATAGATTTTAAAGCCTGGATTGCTTTAAAATACTGAAGTCTAAAACCTCGGACTGGCTGTGTGTCATCCCTGTAGTAACATGCATAGGGGGCTTGGTGGAGAGGTGGGGATCTCCCCCAGGGCAGCAAGTGCTTCGGACACCTGATGGGAGCTGACAGCGTTACATGGGCAATCGGATTTCCTATTCGATGGCCAAGAGTGAAACGGCCTGGCCTGGCTGCTCGAAGTGGAGTGGAGAGGGAGGGGCGAGTTAGTTTCTCGCTGCCACATGCGTTCAATAAATGCAGCCATCTTCAATAAGGAGCACCGCATGTCACCGAGCCCTCCGGGCTCTGTTTCACTGGCTCCCTTGCTGCTGCCTTCCTGCAGGCCTGTCACCCAGCCCAGCGCTGGGGGACACTGTGAGCAAGTGTACTTTGATGTCAGTGCAGGGTAAGAGCGCCATGAAGATGTCTGAAGGTGGTGGCTGTGTGCATAGTGCCAGTCTGCACCGAGCTTGTGGTACTCCGTTGCTAGTATTAGCAACTAGCAATTGCTAGTTGGTCATTCTAGCTGGTCTGAAGCTGCCACAGAAGCTAGAGGGTGCAGCTACCATCACGCCTTCACTCGGCCGTCTTGGGAATACCCTGAGTGGTAAAGCTGCGGGCAGAAATCTTCCCCTCGGAGTCAGCTGCTCTCTGGGGAGCTTTGTAAAGGCCTAATGGAGCTTTATGAGAAACTCTGTTTCCCCGTGTTTGTTACAGGCAATATTTCATGCACAAAAAAATCCAGTAGTTGGAGATACTCTGCAAAGGGGGTTGGCTGTGGTGCTTCTCACCCAGCCGGCTCCTTCCAGGCCTACTTACTGAGCAGCTGTAATCTCTTTACAACACAGTTACAGTTTACAACAGTTACAGGATCTGTTGCGTCTGCAGAGAGGCCACAGGTTGGCTGAAAAAGACCTCGAGAGAGCAAGGTCAGAATACTTCCTCTGTATTTATCATATGGCAGCACTTCATGTCAGCTTGATATTATTCAGGCAAAAGAAATCTTTGAGATAAGATGCAAGAATGGTCGATAATCACAAACATGTCTGGAAGTACTAACAGCTTCAAGTTTTCCTGA
>NW_008825100.1:1874428-1905679 GCF_000699105.1 Pygoscelis adeliae
AGTTCTCTAACATGAATATGGAAAAAGCAGAACCATAAAGGAAAGCAACCCCATAACACTCAAAATCTTCAGAGTTCAGCACCTCCAGCTCTCCCTTGACAAGGAATCTCTTTTTTGAATCTGAGCACCAATACTAAACATGTATCCTCTTTCAGCCCTTTGGGTTTTTTTTCTGTTATTTGATGGCAACGAGAGGCTTAAATATTCCCTTAAACAATCCAGCTTCTTCCCCCTGTGCATCCAAAGTGTCTGCTGTTGCAGTTTGAGATGTGAATGCAGGAGGTAAGAAAATAAAATTATAAATAACTCCAGATTTCATGTGATACATGAGAATTTGTTTGTGTTAATTCCAAGAAGAAAGACTGTGGCTGAAACCGTACCCACAGGCCTAATAAAAGCTGTGGGTTTTACAAACCACGCTTCCATAAACATTTTTTTAAGGGCAGCACAATCACAGCACAAAGAGCCAGCTTTGACAAATAGGAAGAAGTACGAACAGTCCTGTAGTGAGAAAGTACCTGAGGCTGGTGCTAATTAAAGACACCCCTTGATGACTGCTGTCTGAAGAAGTTTCGGTTGCTAAGAAATCGCATACTTGGCACTCTTGCTCAGGATGAGAGCCTGGTCTTCGTCTAAGAAGTGCTGCTGGATTGCTTAGAAAATTAGCTGCTGCACTACAGAGGGGAACTGAAATAGGTTCTAGCTGATCCAGAAGGTTTAGCCTTCTGTGAACACCATCTCTTTCAAGCCTTTCCACAACTTCCCCCTGTATTAGATCTCTCTCCATCAGCCACACCGCTTCTGACTCTGCTCAGGCACCGGGCTCACCCTTCTGACTGTGGCTCCCCAACCTCAAGGTCTGTTCTTGTATTGCACGCACGCGGTGCTGAACGTTGGTTTTTTTGCTGTGCCTCCTTTCTTCTCCACTAGCAAAATACTGACCACTCCAGCGTCCTGACAGAGCAAGCACAAAGAGAAGGGCCAGGTCTCCTACCTGCCGTGAAACTGAGCTTGGAGGTGGATCAAAAAAAGGGCTAGCAGAGCCCTGAGAATTTAACAGTACTTGCAGAGTATCTCCGCCACCTGCTAGCAGAGACAGCTTTTGCTCCTGCAGATATATTGCAGGCTCACAGTGCAGTTACTTGGATGGTAAATTAAATTTGACTCTTCCCCTTACAAGAGAGTCTATACTGAGCAGACATGGTCAGATCAAGCCCTTTTCCTTAGGAAAAGCTTTGGTAACAACTGACATTTCCCATTACAGGCACAGCAATGGCACTCAGCACCGAGACAAAGTCCTCGCATGCCAGGGGAAAAAAAAAAAATCTCTTTGATCGTCACCCTACAGGGCTGTAGAGTTTTAGGGTGCGGCAGCAGGATGGGGAAGCACCAGCTGGGGAGGTGTTTCCCCTCCCAGTCCACTGCTAGATTTGGCCAGCCTATGGACTGCTGATTTGTCACTGCAGACTCCCTGCGTTGGTTATACTTAAGGCTGGCTCTGTCACTGTAACATCAATATGATGATGTTGCAACTTGGCTTGCTAGAGAGAAATGTTTTAATTGTGAATATTTTTTATTTCATTACAAATTAGGCTTTGGACATAAAATATCCTCACGAATGCTTTGGTGGTGAGGTGCTAACGGCAGCTGAGAGATATTTACAAGTTTGGAAACAAAACAAATGACATACTTTAAACACTGAAAACGATTTTCAGGCTCTAAGCACGAGGATGAACTCACCACTCCTACTGCACTCTGAAAGGCTTAGATGGACTTTGGGCCAAGCAATTCTGAAGCTAGAAATGGAACAGGATCCTTTATATATATATATATATTTATATATATGATACAATATATGTATACTGAAAACCTGTGATAGAAAAAATTGTCATCATCATCATCTTCTAGTTTACAGATACTGCAAAAATTGGACACAGCCTTTTCTCAATGCACAGGTTTTGCAAAAGATTTCTGTACAGCGTGTATAAAATGCTTTTAAAAAACCCATCATAGTCCCATTGTGCTTAGTCAAAACCAGCTGTATGCTCCAATGAATTAATTGCCTTAATCGTAGCTCCAAAAGATACTGCATGTTGACTTGACACTTCAGAAAGCCCAAGGATTAACGGGGGATTTTGGTCCGAGCACTACCACGCAACAAGAGTGTATCTAAGCCACACCACCACGGAAGCTGATCCAGCAGTGACTAGGGCCTGATCTTGCATGTCCTACGCAGGCAAAGTTCCCGCTGAAATCATGGCAGACCCGGGCATACGGGGCGTGCAAAATCCGTCTGTTAACCTGGAGCAGGCTTGCAATGATTTCAGCAAAAACTGACTTCAGTCCAGTTCTGCAGTACGTGCTAAGGTCAGCCTAGTCTCACTCCCCCCACTATCCTACTCCTAATCTCTCGTACATTTTAAAATCAGTTCAGCAAGATCAAGAGGATTTCTTATAAGGCTGCCTCACAAAGATTAAGGCAACTGCAATTTTGGCTCTCGTTTCCAGTTGGTGTTTGCTTCCCGCAGTCCTTTTTTGGCGGTGGATGTGACAATACCACGTGTCCCAAGAGAAGCCCGCCAAGGGGAGGGAGCGGGTACCCGCCGCTGTTACCCCCTTGGCTTTGGTCCCGAGGAACTGGGCAGGTACTGCCACCTCCGCAATGATTTGTACCCCGCAGCTGGGGAAGCCACGTGAAATGCAAACGCCGAATACGGGACTATGTACAGACAGATCTGCTTTGCGCCTGCTCGCTCCCTGCGCCTTGCCTCCGGACCAGCAGTGTAGGACCCCAGGGATGGAGGCATTACGTGCCTGGGTTCAGCCTGCTCATCAGGAAACTCTTGACGCTGGGGACCGGGTGCACGTCGTACTGGTGCCTGCGGCGCTCGATAAAGGAAGCCAAGCGGGAGGTATCCAGTGGGATCTTGGAATAGCTGCCGTTGTGCGGTTGCAGCCACGGATGCTGTAAACAAGTGGCTGCCGTCGGCCTTCTCCTGAAGTCTTCCTGGAGGATAACGTTGATGAAATCCCTGGCGGCATGACTCACATCGGAGAAGTACTCGGGCGGGAAGCTGAAATCTACTCTGCACACATTGATACAAGTCTCCTCTTTGCTTTCATCCAGGAATGGAGAGACTCCACTTAACATGACGTAGGTGAGGACCCCGATGCTCCAGATATCCGTGCTCAGGGAGACAGGAAGGCCTTGGATAACTTCAGGAGCTGCGAACTCCGGGTTTCCAAGGAGGTGGTGGACATGGTAATGACCTGTGATCTGAACTGCATCTTCCAAATCAATGATCTTGACACGAGGGACCGGGATTCTTAAATCAATGAGCAGATTTTCTGGCTGTTGAAAAGATAATAACAAAAACTTAATTATATTATATTTTTGCAAATAAAATGCGTAGATTTCATTTAGGTTTAATAGCCAATCAAAACTCGCATTTAATCAGATGTGTGAGGTACAGGTCAGGAGAGTGAATGACAAGGAACCAGCTCAGCTGCTGTTTACACTGCTGTAAATTCAGATCAATGCTGAAGTTGCAATGACAACGTTCTCTTTTGCACTAGGGCAACACACAGGGATTTTGCACTTTGTCCCAAATACTCACAGTTTATTTTCCCAAACTAATCTCTACAGATTAAGAGCACTGACAGATTTTTAAATTTTGATAAGACTTGTGTATCTCTGATCAGTTTATTTAGATTCCATTTATTTACATGACAACTGGCTACATAAAGGTGCGTAACTTGTAGCAGAAATGTTCTTCGTGAAGTAAAAGTTCAACTTTGCTCCCACTACCACGTAGCCTGGGAGGGACTCTGGCGCGTGCCATTACTGTTGCTGTCGGTTGAAATGGATGGAGATGCCAGTGATCCCTTATAAACACCAGCACACAGTCATGCCTCCAAGCCAGAGTGCAATTCATCCCAGTTGGTTTTCCCTCTGTTTTACCAACTCTTTTCATTATTTAAGATCTCTCTATCTCAGTGGGAGATGCTGAGCATTGCCTATACACTCCACTCTGGGGACTTAACATGGATTTTGCTTCCTTTGTTGGCTCTGAGATGATTTCTGAATTTACTCCTTGCACCCTCTCTAGGCTCACTTTTCTGTCCTATAGCCCCTCAGCCTCAGGCATATTTTACTGCCGCCTCATGGCTACGTATATAAAGCAAAGTTCACTACACTGCTGTTCAAATCTCTCCGCTTGCTCTTCTCTTGTGCAGTCTGCATCAACAAAATCAACGTGTTCTTGAGCAGGATCCTGGGACAAGACAGTCCATGGATAGGTCTGCTGTCACTACCAGTGCATCTCTCCTGCTTCCCACTTAGCAACAGAAGGCGCTTTATTTAGCATCCCTCATTCAGGAGAACTGTAAATAGGTCACAGAAAATTGGCTTCCCACCTTGTTTCTGGGAAGTATCTTGTGATCAAATAGAGAATTCAGTGCAGTTTCTTACCTACTTTTTGGCAGGTCCTATAAATAGAGCAGAAAATACAAACAATCTTACTGAAAGAAACCAGGATGATTTAGCCTTTTGGGACTAATGCTCACATAAGGTACTGTTCAAAAGGAATCTTTTTTGTAGTGGTAGTAGGCAGCAGAAGAATGAAAGCATCACTTCATCTGACATGCCTGGGAGTTGAGAAGAGACCTCCTTGGAGCTAGATTGTCCACTATATAAGAAAGTTAAATTAATCTCTCATTCTCCATTTTTAATTGGTATTTAAGTCTGAAAAAAAAATTATAGATTATCTGATATCCCTGGCAACCAGAATCAACGTTGCGGATCTCAAAACTCAAAACACTTGATCATAACTTCAATCGCTAATTCTCTGTCATCCAAGATGGGATGTAGGTGGGGACAGCAGTACAATGCCGAATCCAGGACAGTACAGTGCCTCCTGCCATGTGCGCTGACAAAAGGAGGTACGAGCTGTGCTAATCTAACTGAGCGTGTCATTAGAGAATGCCTGAATTTCTTCTCCACAATGCAGCTTGTTCTTCCTCTGAACCTCTCCCTGGGTGTATTTCCCACCCAGTTCCCCTCTCAGGCTCTGCAGCACAATGCAGCACGCTGCTTTCCTTTGCCCCTGCCAGCCCTCCCCACCTCCTGCTCCGCTGCACCCTCCCCTCCCCTTGCTTTGGGCTCTCCAGGGCACTGCTGCGGATGTGAGGGAGGCACGCGCTCCTTCTGGCCTGCCCTGAGCTGCCTGGGCAAAAGCCAGCTCTGCTCAGGAAGCTTGGTAGCTAAGTTGGTACAGGTGTGAGCCCAAACCATACCCTGTGGATTTATCTAACTCCCCTTCAGGCAGGTGCTAGTGTCATCTCACTCTTGTCTCAGATATCCTCCTTCTCCTTCATTAAATCCCTCTTCCAGAAAGCCCTTGAGAACAAACCAGTGAATCGAGGAAATAGGTGCATCTCTGTCTGAAGGAAGAAAAAGACCTTGCGCTGCAGGTCAGTAAGTCCTTTCTCTGGTCAATAGGTCTGAAAGATAGCGCTTGTCCATTTAGCGATCATCTCTTTGGGGTACAGACTGCACCTCCTCCCTGTCTGTGCAGCTGGGAACTCTCTGTACCAGGGCGCTGATTAATAGCATCATTCTCTTCTTACCTTTATGTCTAAGTGAGCCACTCTGCAATTATGAAGATACTGCAAGGCTTCCATTGTGTCTCTTATATAGAAAGCGACTTTCTCCTCCATAAGTTCATCATGGTTCATTAGATAATCTAAGAGACGGCCGTCATCCATCCTACAAACAAATCAATCCCTGCATATGAAAGATCACATGGTATCTCCAGGAACAGTTAATATTTGAAAACAAAATTGCAATGGAAACTTTGTGACCTAAAAATGGAGGAAACTAAAATGCAAGATCTGATGAGTATTTAATGATATCTTGAGATACTGCAGGCCATGGAAGTGGTAGAATGATTAATCTTCAATTGTTATCTCTGGTCCTTGAAAAAATTAGCAACAGTCTCAAAGTAAACTCACTTACTTAAGGATGGATTCAATAGACGGAGGCAATTCCTTTGAAAACAGATCCTCTTAATTATTTGGATTCATCTGTTTATTTATAGAGCTGGTTGCATAATGCAGAAAAAAAATCACTGACATTTTCAGCTGGTAATATGTTCTGTGGGAAAACTAACCCAATAAAATTTTTCCACCTAGTTTTATTTATCTGTATAAATAAACAAGCAAAGAGCCCAAATATACTTTGTTGGATATACTGTAACAAAGAAGCATTTTGGATTTTGGTTGCTATTTCTCCTTATAGGGGCAAGCATAGTTGCTACACAGCTCTTTTCACCAAGAAGTATTAGAACAATACAGGCTTCAATCTAGCTGAAACACATTTACTCGAGTATAAAAAGTGGACAAAACTGCCCAAATAAATCTGATGCTATGCAATGGGACAAACTAACTGCTGATACAATTACCCAGGATTCATCAGAGTAGAAAGCAGTTGTATTTGTCCCTCTGAATCTTATTTACTGTAAAGAAAAGGTAGTGGAAGCTCTGCAGAAAATGGCTATTTCATTTGATGTCACAATCAATAAAAAACAGATAGCAAAATCTTTGCCCTGCTGAAGTCCGGGTGAATTTTATCCTTGGCTTTAATAGGGCTGTGATTCCTACCCAGACACTTGAATTCAAGCTCCACTACTTACAGTTCCAAAACTAAGATGTAGGAAGTAGGAGACTCATAGGTGTCGTGGATAGTGATGTACTGAGGATGCTGTAAGTGCTGTAACAAAGCTGCTTCATGAGCTGCCTGCTCTTTCTTTTTCATTTTTTTACTAATGAATTTTACAGCAACGTCTTTCCGGGTGGCTTTGTGAACGCATTTCTTTACTATGGAGAATCGACCCCTGAAATAAAAAAAAAACAGAATAATGAAGGGGCCTCATGAATAAATCACGCCTAGTTTTCAGTGCAATAACAGACTGATTTTCAAAGTGTTATTTGATTCAGCGCATTAATATTTCACAAGGAATCAGATTTAACTAGTTGTTCCAACAAAGAACCTCTATCTCTTACCCTGGGTGTAGAGATTCTTTGGGGATTAGCAAACACTGAGAGCAAACGGTGTCGCTTTGCTTTGTGCAGCCATACTGATGTCCTCTAACAATCTCCCCTGGGTTCAATTTGCTGCCACTTATACAGGTCCTATCTCTTTTTTTAGCTGTGGGTCTCCCTTCTCCAGGTGCTTTAATAAAGACCCCAAACATTCTCAGACAACTAAAAGAAAAGCCTGGTTAAATAATGACTAACCTATCATTTTGTCTCACTGTTTCAGGCACACAGTAAGAAATGAAGAAAAAAGCTGGCAGGAAAACATTTAGGAAACTCATACAGACTAGTGCCTAGTACCATTCCTGAAAGTAAAACTACTCAGTGAAACCGTGTGCTGAACTTGGCCTCTTATTAATACATCACTCTTCTTTCTACAGAACCAGAGAGACTCCTGTCCTTTCAGCCACGGAATTACTCGCCTCTGATCTCTGAGCTGAAGAACTAACTGCATTAACCTGAATTGTTTGCATGCCCCTTATCTGTTGCCTGCGCAGAGCACCGAGGGCTGACAACGTATGCAGCTCCTATTTAGGCTCCTGTTCAACTGACCGTCCCAATCAGCAAAGCGCTTTGGCGTGTGATTTAAGTCAGTCACATGCCTCACGTGCTTCAGCAAACTCAGTCTTTGAGGTTAAGTTTATCCAGAACCAGCAAATTGTCATGACTTCAAAAGCTCACATCAAATCAGAGATGTCAGAGGCGATACCAGTGAGAGCTAGCAGTGGCTTTCAGAGATTTGGCTGCCTGATTGTTCACAAGTTTGCCAGGTTGTAATCCTCAAATCACAATTGATCTTGAAAAACAGGATTTAGTCTATATCTTAGCCAGTCTATATTTTAATCAGTACTTAACATGCTTTTGCAAGGAGCAGCAGTTTTTGAGCTAACTACAAAAAGCACCCTAAACTTTCCTCCAAGGAAAAAGCTTCAAGCCATTGTTTTGATGTTTTATTGCAGTGATAAGCGGGGTTAATATTACCTCCCAATCTCATGCAGCTCTACATAAGCGAGGTCAAAGTTTTCCTTCCATGAAATAGTGGCACCATCAGCAGCAGAGTCTTTGGGAGAACAAAGGACATTCAAGAAAGTATAAAATTAAAGACAGTTTCCTGTGGACTATAAACTGCATATTTTAGAACTATGGGAGACTATATTACTTAAACCAGCAAATATTACCACTAGGAGTTCAGTTTCATACTGCTCAGGCACAGCTCCAATGTGTTGCACCACTAAAAGCCAGACCTCCCAAGAGGAATGCGTGGATAAGGTGGATTCAAATCTGTCCTTGCAATTTTGGGCTGAAAAGGGCCATATGTAAAGTCTAAGGGCATGTCTGTGTGTAACTGGGAGATAGAGCTACGCCACGTGAGCTCTCGTTTCATCCAGCACAGGCTATTCAAGCCAGTCACAGACCTAGTTACGCACTAGAGCTGCTAAAACATAGGGAAACGTGGGCGCTGCTTACAGTACAGTCGTGAGTGAGCTGTACCCCAAATTCCTGCAGCACCATGTGCTGGGGGCTCACCTCCATTGCAGCCTTCCTATGCTGGCTGCATTGCTCGGGAGGGGTGGGTACTTTTGCAGGCTGCCTTGCAGACCCCAGCTGGGCTGCCCAGCAGAAGCCCCTGGTGCTACCGGCATTGTGGAAAGGCAGGGGACACACTGGGCAGGATGTGGAGCCTGCTGCCCAGAGATGAAGACAAGAAGTGGTCTTCAGATAGAAGGCAGGGACCGGCTAGGAAACTGCAATAGCTTCTGTGACAGAGGGAGGCTGTGAGCCCTGGTGGAGGAGCGACATGAAAACCCTTTCTAGTGGCAGGAGCTGGCTCTGTGCATCTCCCAGGCTTTCCCTTGTATTCCTACCAGCTCCAAGATCAACGTTTTTATCGGGACCCATCAAAGCACAAGTCTGTCTCACCATACTGACTGCACAGGTGGACACCTGTGCGCATCAGCCCCTCCTTGCCATGCCCCACTCACCGTACTCCGGGAGCCTTACAAATTCAGACGGGTCACTGGGCAAGCTGATCCCCCAGGGATTGCTGGCGCTCACTCGAAACTGATACTGGCAGCCTGGGGCCAGGTCCTCAATAACAAGGTACGTGTCCAAAGTTGAGGCTACCGACTGCTGCCAGACTTGCGAGCCTGTGTTTTACGGAGGGAGAGAAGGAGAGCTGAAGGAAACAGTCTCAATATGTGAACAACTCAGAGCAGAGGCTTTCTGCCCAACCCATGCAGCACCCTGGGACGTAAATCCACAAGGTTTTTAAAAGGCAACATTACGGCAGACTGATGCATTTCTGTTAAACCAGAAACAGACCATAGGAAGCTATTTTGTGTTGCAGCCACCTTTCAGTCTGGCTAAATGAGGGAAGAAGGAAATGCCCCTCACTTGACCGATAGCAATGGAAAAACCACAGCCCAGGGACAAGCTGATCTCTCCAGCCGTCTAGCTGTGGCTGTGTACTACAAGTGATGTCTCAGGGCAGCGTGATAAGACAGGAATGGAGAGCTGATTTGATGACAGCTCGGCTGTGAGAGAATCAGTAGCAGAAATACTGCAAAAAAAATAGGGACAAGGGAGTCCCAGGTGAAGCTGAGACAGGGCATCAGTGCAATCAATCAAGTGCAGATGAAGTCTTTCAGAAGACATGGTGGCTACAGTGCTACAGTGAAAGCCGGAGCTGCGGGAGGAGAACCAGCTTTCTGAAGGCTTAGTATGGGCTTTTTGCAGATGAGCAGGATTGCAGCAAAGAAAGAAATGTGTGACTCATGTTTCTGCTCCTAACAGAAACAAACCCAACCATTGCCTAACCCGTGGCATCCAAAGGAGCAATACTTTATGCATCTGCACAGGGTGACAGAACAGAAAAGGACCCCTGGGATGCTGAGCCCTGTCACAGCCTATGATTACTTTCAAGAATATATAAAATTTTATTTTAGTAAGTTCAGGGCTTTTTATTGTTACATTATTTACCATGACCCATATATTTTGTGTGCACTGTGGGCAAATTCTGATTGCCAGGTCTCACAAGGTTAAGGTTGGTTTTACAGGGAAGAGTCAGTGATTCCTTTGGAGTGGGAGGAATACTGAAAACTGAAAACACTGATGCTTTTTTGCTGTTTGTTTTGGTGGCTGTTGTTAATAGTAAGAGCTTTTGTTCTTTCACAAAAATGCCAGTCACACTGATGGCACAGTGAGGGTCAAGGCAGAGTTTTTGCTAAGAGAAGGTATTAATATGATGGAGTGATTAAGTTTGCACATTTACTAACATGAGGTAGGGTTTTTTGAAGGATGAAGGGGAAAAAACAGAGGCCACATACCTAAGGCAAGGTTTACTGCCCAGGGACACTCACACCTTTGCAGGAAGAATGCAAAAAGGGATGTGAATCATTTCAAATGCCCTTTTCAAGAGCACATGCCTGTACATATTGGGAAAACAGTGCATTTAATATCTGTCTAATTCTTCAGGGGAAAAGGATGGTTGGATTTAAGAACAAATGGATTTCAGAGCTGAGCTTGAAAACTATGCAGGGATCTGTAAGTCTACCCAGATCAAAAAAAATAATGAGGCTGCTTTGTTTTTGCATTCTCAGGAAACATCCACCAGAAAGGATGGATACCATGGTGGTAGAATGCAAATGATGAAAGGATGCCTTAGTGATGGATATGTTTTAGCTTAGCACACTTTGCTTGCCATAAGTGACCGGAGCAAACAGAAAGGTCTGTAATATGTGAGAAGTTGGGCTGGATGGTAGAAGGGCTTCTTTTGGCCTTAGACTTTGGGATCAGTGGGCAACAGCTAGTGGCACCCCAGTGGTGGCAAGGATGCTTTTGGGACCTGTTGTGCCATAAAGGAGACTTACTTTGTTCTCATTCTCCCAGCCAGCGAGCAGAGCTCAAACCACTTACCTTCTTCTCTGTACTCTACAGTGTAGCCTGAAATGGTGCAATTGCCTGTACTGGATGGGGGCAGCCAGCGTAGGATCACAGAGGTGCAGCTTCTCTCCTGAGCAATGGGGCGATTTGGGGCAGCTGGGACACCTTGGGAAGAGAAAGCAAGCACCAAGTCCAGCATCACGTCAACAAGCGCTAGTGCTTTATTCTGAAGATCAGGTGTATCAGGTACATCAGGTCACTACAAGGCAGCTGTGCCTTGCAGAGGGAGCGCTCTGGTTTACACTGGGTTACCAGCACAACCAGAGGAAAGGCAATGTCATGGTCCTGTTCACCTACCACCGTGGGTCTGAGACCTCCATACTAGCAGCTGGGAGAGAACCGTGCTGCTTGCAAGCCCTGCTGCCTTGACATGATCTCACAGTACTACAGGGCAGGGGGATTATCTTCTTGCTCACAGCTGGTGGTCAACTGGGCTGCGACGCCTCAGGGAGCTCCCTGCAAGACTGTACGGGAGAATAGTCCCTTGGGTGCAGAAGATCTGTCTGAGCTCAGCTGCTGTAAAGGCAGAGCCTCTTTACCTGCCACCTTCTGCTGCTAATTTTTGCTCCAGCTCAAGACCCGATGCAAAGCCCATGGAACTGAGGAAAACAAATATTCTCGTGGACTTCACCAAGCAGCAAGTAAGGTTCTGGAGGTGGGGAGTCACCTTGAAGTGTCCAAAAATGACACAAGAAAGCCACTCAGAGTGCTTCTGGGTGTATGGCGCTTGGTATGTTTGGCAGCAGATTGACAAATGACCAGTAATTCTGTGTTTTGCACAGGGTTCCCTTCAGCACAGGAGTAGTTAGTGCAGCCACTAATTTGCTTGGATAAATTGGGGAAATTATATCTCTAGGACAGTTTGTGAGACCAAACAAATTGACTTCTAAATGCTTGTGACACTTCTGCATCTGTAAGTCACCAGTTAGACATTTGTTGCTGTGCCATCCCCTTCAATGCAGCAGGCACCCCTCATCTCTCATGCTAACAGATCCCTTCCCAGAGCTGGAAGTCATGAGCATCAACTCATCATTTCATATTCATTACAATTAGATGGGTCACTAATTACAGCACTGAGAATTCAGGCTCGGAGATGTGTCTCTGAGTTGAGTCCCCGCAGAACAGTTCACCCAGGCCAAGCTTTACTCTCACCTCCTCCGTCCCCCACAGAGAAGGGGAGGCTGAAAATCGGTGTCACTGGATCCCAGGTCCCCCCGCTCCAGGCAGGCTCTAAAGCACAGAGCTGCCTGTGGGCAGCTGGGGCATCATCCCCCCAGGGGCTCGGCAGCCCGAGGGAGCTCAGCTTCCTACTGAGCCCCTGGGAAGCAGCACTGCGAGCAGGATGCAGGAGCTGAACCAGTGCCAATGCATTTTCATTTCCCAGATGTGACGCTTATGACCAGACAACTTAATCAAGCACAAAGAGTCTGCGATGCCTTCAGCCATCAGTGGGAGTCTTGGCTGAGGAATGGTTGTATGATTTTAACGTCTCAATTCACCTGGCACAGCTCCACGTCCGGCTGCCTTTGCACCGGCTATTCCTGTGTGCTCCCAGCCCCAGCCGAGGGACCCCGTACAGGAAAAATCCTGGGTGTTAAGGTCAGATGCGCTACCTTGAACTTTGATGGTTGCAGAGGTTGATGCGGTTCCATGTTCATTGGTTGCCACGCAGGTGTAAATGCCGCTGTCCTGAGGCATCAGGTTGCAGATTTTCAAGGTGAGCTCCCCGGAGTCACTGTGGATGCAGGAAGCCCCGATTATAAAACGCTGCTTCACTTGCTAATGCTTTTATACCAGTTCCTGTCCTGCCTCATTACAAACACACGCTGCTGTGGTTTAACCCGGCAGGCAGCTAAACACTGCACAGCCGTTTGCTCACTGCCTGCCCCTGCCCAGTGGGATGGGGGAGAGAATCGGGGAAAAAAAAAGTAAAATTCATGGGTTGAGATAAAGACAGTTTAATAGGACAGAAAAGGAAGGGAAAATAACAACAACAACAACAATAATAATGAGAAAAGAATATACAAAATAAGTGATAGTGATGCACAATGCAATTGCTCACCACCTACCGACCGATGCCCAGCCAGTCCCCGAGCAGCGGTCACTGCCCCCCGGCCAACTCCCCCCCAGTTTATATACTGAGCATGACGTCATATGGTATGGAATGTCCCCTTGGCCACTTTGGGCCAGCTGTCCTGGCTGTGCCCCCTCCCAGCTTCTCGCTGGCAGGGCATGAGAAGCTGAAAAGTCCTTGACTAGTGCAAGCACTACCTAGCAACAACTAAAACATCGCTGTGTTATCAACACTTTTCTCATCCTAAATCCAAACCACAGCACTGTACCAGCTACTAGGAAGGAAATTAACTCTACCCCTGCCGAAACCAGGACACACGTGCACGCAAATCCTGTTAACTCATTTGAAGGAACGTCCCTCCAGCAATCTGGTACCCAAATACAACCGCTCCATATGTCAGGACTAGGCCGTTAACAAAACCTTCGAGCAGAATGGTCCAAATTGCCTGCCAGGCAAATCTACTTGTCTTCTGTGGCCTCGGGGGAGATGGGGAAGGATCACTCAAGCAGCAAGCAAAGTCCAGGAGCTGAACATTTGCTGTGCCTGTCCAGAGCTGGATGCTTAGACTCCATATATCTGGAAAGATTTTCCCAGGCCCATCTTTCCTATCTTGGGAGACGCTGAGCTGCTGTGCCTCTGCAGTTAAGTCCAACACACGCCGGACAAATTGGGCTTCCCGCAGATGCAGAAGGCAGTCACACAGTGCAGGGTGCCTGATGTTTCTGGGAAGCTTCAGACCCCTGGAGCATGTGCCGTTGATCTAATGAGGCTGCCAGGCCCCGGTCAGAAGGCTGGACATCTCACAACAGCTACGGATAAAGAATGTCTGCGCCAAGTTCGTGAGAGACACTCAATCTTTGGGCCAATCTGAGCAAATAAACAGCTCTGCAGAGTCTAGTGAATTTATAGCAGGTCTGTACATAGTCACTTCGGTTTGCACATTGCAGTCTTCAATATGCAATTTAAGGGAGTCAGCCTGAATTAAAGGATTTTGCTTGTGTAACTGCTTTAGCTGTACCGGAGACCCAGCTTAGAGCCAACAATAAATTCCCTTGATGGCAAAAGTAGACTAGTGCTTGAGGGCGTAATCTATCAGAAACTGCAGAAGGACATGGATGCCAGTATAACTGCCTGGACGCTGCAGCCTTTGCTGGTCTGACTATGCTGGTTTAACACAGCATAGAAATATTCCCTTCCCCCGCAATCCGGACACTCATGCCAGCAAGATTTGTAAGGCAGCCACTGATCTGCTGGGCCTCTCCTTGGCAGGCAGTGTCTTCACTGAAAAACAAATACGAGTAACAAGACAATACAAGGGCTGATAGCGCACAGCGAGCCAACGCACAGGCGAAAGACTGTGATGGAAAACAGAACCCTCTATGGAAATATCCCCCCAACGCAACTCCAGCCAGAAACCTGAAGATTAGGCACTAGCGATCTACTGAGTAATGGCTAAAAAGACAATTTTGGGTGCTTTGGGGCGGCTGCACAACCCAATGGTCTCTGAAGGAAGCTCTTGATCAGATGTCTTTTTTTTTTGTTGAACATGTAAAATCCTTTCTCTCTTAGTGTTCATTTTTCTCTCTCAGTGATTTTGTACTCCCTGGATTCATCTCAGCCTGAGCCAGAAGTGCTAAAAAGTTCGCGTGAAAGATTGCTTCCCGGAGATTTCCACTGCAGTTTGGCCCAAATCGCTTATATAAGCTGCAGATGAGCATCCAGCAGCAGGCTGTTACCTGACCTGAATTAAACTCCAGTTCTTTTTGGATCTTCCCAGTGCTTGTTGTAAAGATGGTTTTCCTCCCCCCGAGCCGAGCTGGGAACATCGCGACAAGCATCTTTCTGTCCCAGCACAGCCAGATGTAGCCTTCCCTGGAGCACATGTAGGCTCTTTTAGGAACAGCTGAGGAAGGGCTCAGGAAAACTGCAGGAGTTACCACCTCTGCCCATGAGATGAGAAAACACCCAACGATACGGGTGTTGTAAGCCAGTGAGGGCTTGCTCTGCTCGACTCCCGTTCCTACCGAAGGTGAGCATGGCATCAAACTCAAGCAGAGAACATGGAGGCAGTATCAGCCAAACTAATATTAATTGCTTCTGGCTTGCAGCTGGCCCAGGAGGTCATGGCCTCCTGGGGCAGAGCACAACCAGAGCAAGCTCACGACTGCCAGCAACACACTCTGTGGATATAGTTTCTGTGGGAAACTATAGAGCTACCCGAGCCCCAAAGTTTGACCCTTTCTAGCTGATGTGTGGTGCAGCGATGTGCCAATACACCGTGCCAGACTTGATTAACTGCATTTCTAATGAGCCTTGTAGCCTGGCTGGTGCCATATTTGAGGGCAACACAACCATCGTGACCAGCTATGCTGGGATCCAAAGGCAGGACCTTACCAAGATGACACCGTGTAAGTGGCTGTGCTGTTGTCATTGTCAAGGATGTTTTGATCCGGTCCTTTCCAGGTTATTGTTGGTTTGGGCCGTCCACAGACTTTGCACTGCAGCATCACTGTGTCACCGAGCAGGCAGGTGATGTCCACTAATGGCACAAGAAACTCTGGAGCCACTGGAAAAAAACATGGGGACACAAACATGACACCTTCTTTTAACCTACAGGCGAGGATGTTCCCCATACAACTCTAGAGAATACATTATAGGACCAGCTATAGGATTTGGGTCCCAAACAGCTGGGGGTCCTGGGATTATGTTACCAAAACTCCCCCTTCACTAAAAGCCAGCTGTCGACAGCTCAACAAAGGAGGGGGGGGGGACTGTCCGCCCCCCAGCCCTGTGCTCTGGCAGGAGGGCAAGACTTTATGAAGGCAGGTTTGGGGGGTTCAGCCTCGCCTGCGGACCCGGGCTGTCTGAGCCGAGCAGCCAGCAGAAGGACCGCTTTCCCTGGGGACCGAGCGGTGGAGAGCTGCCTTTGCTGTAAACGCCGATGGGTGCAGAGCATGCTGTTGCACCGGAGTAAATCGCAGCTGCTGACTTGCCCCTCTGTGCCAGTCAGTGCACAGCTGTCCTTAACTCACCTTCTTGAATGAAATTGGGGTTGATTATCTGAAAAATACAAAGAAATGAAAGCATTTATTTCTCTGGACAGTGACAAAGAGACGTCCGGTTTCACACGGTAACGTGGTGAACCTGACCAGAACCGCAGAAGCACTGACCAGTGGCTACAAGCAACCTCTAACAACCGGCAGACGCAGCAAGCTCTAGTGACAACTGAACAAGCCCGTGCACAGCTGGGAAAGTAAATGAAAGCTACGGCTTCTTGAACTCTGATAAAGCATCACAGGTAACAGGCACAACACTAAGGCTGAGAGGGTGGACATGCTTTCTCTTTGCTTGGGTGATAATGCTCAAGCCATTAACTCCTTTCTTCCCGGAGGTGGTTTGTGCCCCCCTGTGCCCGGCTCCAGACCCACGTCACACAGCGCCTGCAGTCACCACGCACCTGGAGCGTCTCACCAGCGCTCTGGCCACTAACCAGCTTTGGGGAGACGTCTTTTAACTTCTGCTCAGCTTCAGGAAAAAAAAGGCAAAGCACTAAAACAGAAATACTGGCTTCTTTTCGCCTACTGACAAGTATCAGTCCTGCAACAACTCTTGGTGTATCACAATGAGTGAAGTTTCATTCATTTCATTGGACTGCTGGAAACTTTCCAGCTTGGACCTAGGTTTGGATAACTGAGAGTTATTTTATCTAACTAACTAGTTAATTGATCAAGTTAGCGAAGACTTGCAAAGCTACTCTCTCGCCGTGGCCTATACATGCCAATTGCCTCATGTAAACCCTGGAAGCAATGGTGGGAATAGCAAAGATAATGCCAGTAAGTTCTCACACATGGCATCTAGCGGTGTACAATAGTATAGAGATTTTTGCTTCATTAACTGTTTTAATAATCTCATAAGGCCTTGTTATCCAAATTCAAACTAATAATTTGATATCAAGCACCATAAACACCAGTGTGGTTTATATCGCCTTAAATATCTTTGTTACTATCTATTTCAGAGCTATTTTGGAAGATGCCAATGAAGCAGTGACCTAATTTGTGGTCTGCCAAAGCTGATGGGACTTTTTGCAGTGGCTCAGAAACCAGGCCACGAAGCAGAAGCAATAACCCTTCAAAATAACATAGATACATCTTCAAGATTTATATTTCTGCTTTGGCTTTATAAATAGTTTTCCAAGGTCAATGGCTCAGGGTGCCATTCAAGGAGGCGCTCAAGCATATTCAGGTTCATTTTTGTTTCATAGCCCTTCTTCATAGCCCCAGGCAAACCTGATACCAGCACTGAGACCTCAGGGTCTGTTTTCCCCCATCACCACCAGAAAGCACGCGAGGCACAACATGGACTCGCCACTCACAAAGGTTCATTTTTTCCCCATAGAAACATACCTTACGTCAATAAACTCCTCGCCATCTGAGACTGAGACTATTCTTTTCCTAGCAATAGGTAGAATTTGATCCTTCGGGACACATCTACAGAGAACACAATGTTCACGGTACCGGCTGAAACAACCGGCCAATGCCAGTGCTTCATACTCTGTGCTCCAGAAACAGGTAGGGGCTGCTGCTTGTGGGCAAAGCCGGTCTCAGTTCCTAGCACGTCAGTCCTAAAGGTCTGTACCTGGCGGGCAAAAGTGTGATGGTTTGGATTCTCAGATGCTCCCAAGAGTGCTGAGATTTCAAACATTTCATTCCTGGCATCCTGGAAGGAGCCACCCTCTGTCTACATCCCCGGAGAGGGCTCTTTGAGAGCTGTTACTGTATTTAGGGCTTCTTTTTTTTTTTAAAGACACATTGGGAGGCACCCCTGCAGTGGTGAGGGGGCAGGAGGATGTGCCACCCCTGCAACGGGATGGCACGGCTCGGCTCGGCAGGCAGGAGCCTGAGCGGGTGAGGGAGCCAGCCGGGCTCTTTGGGTCCTGTGTTGGGTCTTCTCCTCCTGGCCGCACCTCCTGGCCCTGGTTTCGCTTGGTAAGTGCAAAGCCCCATCTGAAGGGTGCAGCTGGGCACCAACGCCAGGATGTGGACCTCTGGCCAGCCACCCCGGGAGCCTCCGAGAGGGTGAGGGGCTCAGAGGCAGCGATTGCTGCTCTGCAGGAACCAGGACCCACATACGGCCCCTGGATCCCCACGGGCAGGAAGAAATCGGGGCGTAACGGGGCATTGGCTGAAGAAGAACATCTTCTCTCCCACCTGTGCATGTGGAAAAGGAGACATGGAGCTTCGTGATTAAGTTGTGTCGCTCACACGACACAGCAAAGGAAGAAAAAGCTATTCCGTGGACAGCCATCACTTGCCACTTTTTACTCAGTGAGACCATCTACTTACCAGCTTAGCAACCCCAGGCATCAGCTCGTTTGCACATACGTCTTCATTTGTCTAGTTCTGGGCTTAACTGGAATAGACATCTACCCTGCAAAGCTCTCCCCTTCCTTCCCTGCAGCATGCACTAAGTTCCCTTATTATTCACGGATTTCCATCCTTGTAGGATTAGAAATCAGGAGAAAGAAATGCTGATAACACTTTATATTAATTTTATAACTCTAAAGGATTAATTAGAAGATGCAGCTACAATGATAAATGTAATGGATATATCTATAAATAAATAATGCCATGTTTCTAATGACTTCCAAGGCACAATCATTTATAATAATTGCCTTACCAATGTTTTTTTCCACTGCCTCACCATGGGAATATCAGAAAGAAAATTACCACTGCTAGATAATATTGGAAGAGTCTAAAATTTCCATTTCCTGTGCTAAAACTTCATCTGTTAATTAATAAAATTAACAACACCCCTACAGCCATGTTGCGGCTTTTGCCTGCTGTAAGTTCAGACAAAATAAAAGCCTATTTGCAAGAGTATGTTTAAGTGCTACCAAAGTGATTTAATACATTAGTAGAGATTTGGTCTACTTTGAAGGAGGGCGTCAAATGATGGAGTGAGAAGTGCAGAAAGAGGAAAGCAAAGGTTCACAGCCAGATCTGCAGCTGGAAGCCAGCTCCGCTGGCTCACACGTCCGCTCCCAGGCCCCGGGGGTTTGCTGCCTCTCTCTGCAGGCTGGCCAGGTTTCCAGCCTATGGGCGGATGGCAGGAGATGACAGACTCCACAGAGTTCTTCTAGATTAAGTGCAAGACCTTCAGAGATGATTTCTTCATTTGCCAAATAGGTTTCTAATCCCCGTGGGTGGAGAGGAGGGCTCCAGAGCGTGGCGCCGCTGCCCTCGGAGGACGGGAGCTCACGTACCGCTTTTCCACACAGCCTCCTGCCGGTGCCGGGGCTGGTTTCCCTGATGGATGGACTTGCCAAGCACCTCCCGGAGCCTCTTGAAAATGATGGTGTGTGCAAAAAGCTGGAAAAGCTGTCAAAATCCACGCAAGTAACTCTTCCCAATTCTTCTCCTCTTTCTCAGGGCTTTTACAGAGAGGTGAAAGCCAGACCACGTTGCTCTGAAGAGCAGAAATCCTGGCCAGCGAGGGGCCCGGGGTGGGCTGCTGGCAAGCAGGGTGAGGTGCCGTGCACTGAAATGGGGATTAGGGGCAGGTGGGTGCAGCTCCCCTGCAGCCACCGAGGCTCGGGGGGGTGCAGCACGTGATGCTGCCAGAGATGCTCTCATGGGCGACATGGTGGGCTCCAAATCCAAGGGACTTCTCCCTCAGAGAAAAGGAGGTGAAAGACCACCCTCTTCAGCATGTTTTCCCCCTTTTTAAAGCCCCTGCTCGCCCTAGGGAGCTCCCACACAAGCCGAAGGGCAGCAGTGGTGTTTGCAGGGGTGATACAGGAGTCCTGGCTTCTGCGCATCACTCCCTCAGAGAATGCTCTGCACTGCTTTGAGATTACCAGGTGGAAAAAAGCCCTGCTGGTTATGTGGCTTTTGTGGAGTTTTACTTTTCTTCTCTCTGAAAAGCAACATGAGGCTCAGCCCTGAAACCCCACTCAGTCCGTAGCGGTTTGAACAAGGATCTCACAGCCCAGCCCTCAGCTGAGCATCCCTGGCCACGGCGGCCATGAGCGGGGGAAGGCGGCCCAGGGTCTCACGCCGACAAGGGCTCCCTGAAGAAATCCCAGCAACCACCTGCGCCACTGTGGCTGCCAGTCTGGCCTGAGCGAACAAACTCAGGGGCATGGAACTACCCAACGCAAAAACTTCTCACACCATCTTCAGCGCCAGTCCACACCAGGCAAACACAAACCCTAAGGGATGAAACTCGGTTGGCAATGCAGTCACTCCTCAGGTAAGAAACATAGCCGGCTCTTTTTTCTAGGAACATAAACTTAGTTGAAATGAGATAGATTTATTTTTTCCGTTGGATGAAATACCTGTAGCCTGCTCCAGGGTAGGTGAAAACTTGTAACGCTCCCTCCGCGGCCAGGAGAGCTTCTATTTCCCATACAATGACAGCTGAAAATGGAAACCCCACACAAGGTGATGAAGGCAGACCATGAAACGGCCTCTGCTCAAGTGATGTGGGATCTAACGCTGACCAGGCAAAAACAGGGAGCTGAAAGGAGGAGGGGTGAGGTAAAGAAGTGGGAGGACAGGTCGGGGTTATTCAATAAAAAAACCAGAAATAGACCTTGCTTCTCCCTCTTCCAGCCTGCGCTGTTTCAGGGCTCAAACCAAGAAAGGCACATGGGGCGTGTACTTGGATGCCTTTGGGAACCTGCAGGGATCTAAGTGACTTAGATCTAAGTGACTTAAGTGTAATTTAGTGTAACAGTCAGGCTTTAGAAAAGCACCATAGGTGCTGCATCCAGCACCTCAGTATTTCGCAGTACTGAGCCACTTTTTTCCCGGTTTGTTAAGCTCCTGTTACAAAGATAGAAAGGCATCTGCAGCAGTAGCAGCAAAGTCCACTTGCAAAGTGACTCCAACCGCCCCAATTCTTAGCAAGAGCTTATCTCTCATTTGTGCACACGTGCTGTACCTGGTGGGGAGCGAGAAACCATTCTGCAACGCCAATGGCCGGTCCTGAAACGCTCTGCAAGCGCAGCTCGGCTGCCGGCGAGGGCTTCTTGCCTTGGCCAGGGTTTGCTTCTCCGTTGCAGAGATGTCCTCGCCGTGCCTAACCCGCCTCCCTGGAGGAGGCTGGAGCCCAGCCCAGACACGCACAATGCACAGAAGGGCCCAGCGGATGCCCGGATTTTTCCAATGCCACATTTCAGTCCCATTTTAAGGGAGTGCATCAAAAACAGGAGTGAGAATATTTTTCCCCCAAAGCATAAGGCTAGGCTGCAAACCAAGCCTTCTGTAATAAGATCCATGCTTTATCTAAACAGTAGAGGGCATGTTTACTCCAAGACAAGCAGCTCAGCATTTTATAAACACTTCATGGCACTTCTTGTTCACTGAGTTAAAATAAAATATTGACGCATTTGCACATGCTGGTAACAGAGTCAGCAGCACGTTCCTTGCTCCCCCACTCAAAAAAAAAAAAAAAATTAATGATTCTCAGAAAAAAAATGAAATTAGTTACAGATGAATTAAGCCAACTCTAATTTGCAGGAAAAGATCTATCAATCTGTCTCTGACTAGGTCAACTTTTACTTTGAGACTTTTGGGGGGACAAGCTCACAGTGTCACCAGCCTCCCCTCCCCCAAAAAAGAAACAAATTAACAAGAGAAATTTCTTGATAAAAGGAGCAAATAAGGATCCCACTACACATGGATAGATGCTACCAAAGGGAAAATATAATTTAAAATGGGAGAATGGCATCTGATGGAATGTCCCACAGCACCAGCCTTTTGGTGGGGACGGGGGATGCCTTCTGGCCCCCAGCGTGGATGGGCGCAGCTGCCTTTGAGACTGATGGAGAAGCCACGAAGGATGCTGACTGTTGTACACGCATCCGTGCAAAGCAGAAGTCCTCTTGCCCTCGTCACGCTCTTGCTGCGAGGCCCTAACGGCTGGTGTGCTTCAACGGCTGTAGCTGTGGGATGTCTCTGGTACTCCAGGCACCGTGTTGTAGCACTCTACCCCATTCCGGCAGATGAAGTAGGTCACTTCTTCCTTTTCCAAAAGCTTGCACTGCCAGCTCAGGCTACGTCACACCTGGTGAGCCACCTTCCTGGTCAGTCTCAGCAATCCCTGGCCGCTCAGGGCAGCAGGACAGCAGTGTCGCCCATGGAGGCCACCCCAGGGAAACACAGGAGGTTCTCAGGATTGTACTCATTCATGCCATGAGAACAGGCCAGGAAGGGCTTTCTTACCCGTATTGTACAAGATCTCGCCAAGAGAGTATATTAGATCTGCTCTGGAGATGGACAACTCAAGGCAGGGGGTGAAAGCATTTGCCTAAAGCACTTGGAAATTCTTGGCCTGAGCCGAGTGTTGACTTGGAGCCAATGCTGCATCCACCAAACCATTACTTACTCACCCACGTGGACTGTGGGGGTGCTAACACAATATTCTTCCCTACGGGATGTTTCCTAGTGCTTATCTTGCTCTAAGTGTCTCTGAGTAGTTCTTAACATGCTAAACATGCTACAATGTCATAACTGAAAAACATAGATTATGAAGCCCAACTTAGGTACCTTGGCAACAGCCCAGCTCACTAATCTAATGATGGCACTTCCACTGACTTGGGGTGGGCCTGGACTTCATCTCTCCTTTGCACAGCTAAGAAACTGGAACAAACTCTAGACACTCGGTGACAGTTGTGTGTTGGTCAGGATTAATTGTAACGCACTGCAGTTGGAGTCACGCTGTGCAAAACAAGGCGTCTGGAGCCATGTCAGATCCCTACATGTGAGGTCCACCCCAAAGCCTGAAGAGCTGCTGCTGAATTTAGTGAGGTTTAGCTCGGTCAGGTCTTCTGACTGCTGGAAGGACATTCACTTAGACAAGAGAGGTAGCCTGATAGGATTTGCACAGTTGACTTATGACCCCTTCATAATTGAAACCCCATGAGACGTTACGGCACAGAATTGTAGGACAATTAGTTGTGTCATTGTCCAAGACCCCAGACTTGGGTGTGGATGATATTTACTGATTCACAAGGGCATACACCTTCTTCCTAGAAGCGGAGCTGCCTGTCCCTGTGCAATTAGCTACAGGCATGTGGAAAGGGAGTCTCCGATCTTTCTTAAATATAGGTTACCCCTATCCCTTGCGTGGCTACACATGCTCCTTAAGTGCCCGCTCCTACACTCACATGCCTAACAGGTGAGTTTGCACCTTCTATTTTGTGAAACAACAGCGCAAAGCAAAAAACAAAGGAAAAAAAACAAATTTCATTTCCATCCTTATGTACGTTGATTACATATTGATAAACAAAGAGAAAAGAAACAGTCAGCAAGAGATACTATTTCTATTCAAAGTTACAATGAATGGAAAGTTCTCCAGGGCCAGCATGTCCCTGCGTAGGCAAAAACACAATAATGGCATTCTAGCTCTTTTAAACAATCACCCAGTATTTCAGTTTCCTGCTCTCATTATATGTGTTCTCCACATTTCTTTCTTTTTATGTTTCCCCTTGAAACAAAACAAAGCCAAAGCCCTTCAGAAATCTGGAATCTACTGAACAGACGTGTGGTGTTTTATAAACAGCAAGCAGAGATAGATCTGAAAGACCATAGTAGCTGTGGGACATCATGGATACTACGACCAGCTTACTGACTTCTTGTGCAGTGAGTAGGCTGGAGGTAAATTGCACTGACGTTTCAAGTAATTAATACAACTCCTTTGCATTTAGAGACTGCTCTCTCTGTTCCAGCACTGGGTGCACGTTCTCGTGCGCGATGGGAGGAAGAAGTATGCCAGGGGTGACAGTCCTATAAAAGAAGCCAGGTGACTTGCCCTGTTATTACTGGCAGTAATAATAGCTACCAACGACTCCTCCTTAATGACACAGGGAGGGCCTCATGCACCTCTGAATGTTGATGGCCAGGACACAGTTCTCCTGCCAGCACTCCCAGTGTCTATAAAATCCATCACGAGCTGAGCCAGCTGCGAGGACAAGGTCTTCCCCCTCCTCGGGCAGCCAGTCACGCTGTCTCCAGCTCACCTGGGAGCTCGCCAGCGGCTCTGCTGGGACGTACCACGTGGAGTAGGGAAGGGAAAGCCGGGCGAGATGCTGATTTTCACTGCACACACAGGTTGGGGTGGAGGGGTAGCACAGCTGTTTAACAATTATTTAAGCCTAGGACACAAAGCCTGAAAGACCCGATGAAACTCTGAGCCAGGCTCTGGCGGTGGAAGTAGCTTGCCTTGCCTCTGCTTTAATGAGAAAAGACTTTAGCTCCCAAGGCCTTAATATAATTCATTTCTCAACATGTTTGAAAAAGGAGCATCAAAACATTCATAATAAAGGCAAAGGGAGAACAACTGTGGCTTCCAGTAGTGAATACCCCAGACCTTTACAGACTAGACTTCCCCATGGCCGCTACTAGGACTGTTTCCCTCATGAGCATTTTAGCAGCCTGCCCTTGCTCTGCTCCCTCTGGATGATTTTGTTTAGTTTATACTGGGTATCAGCAAGCCCTCCCCCCAATATTTCTTAGCTGGACCAACGAGCTGATCACACTCACCCTGGGCTTCCTATGTACTAAAACCAGCACAAAGCAAGGGCTGTGCTGCTCCTTGCAGGGCAGTCTCACCTTAGCTTGGCGTAAGTCACCCCCAAAATTGCACTCATTTTCTCTCCCTCTGCCATTTTAAAGATTTGCTCAGCCCCAAAGAGTTTTTTTCAGAAGCAGGCTTGAGCTTTCCAAGCCACGAGGAACATTGTGGCTCCTGGGGACTGCAGTGCAGCGCAGTGACACTGCCTCCAGAAAGTGACCTGCGAGATGCAGGACGGGGTTTCTGAGTATAAATCAAGTCACATACCAGGCACGTAGTTACTCCCCCACTAGCAGATTCATACCATAAGCTAGGACTTTACATTAGTGTCTTTAGTTTAAATAGAAAAGCTCTTATCTCCTAAACTTCAGCGAGGCAGGCAAGAACAGTAGACTGTACCATGGTAAAAAAACCAAAACAAACAGACAGATCCATGTGGAGCATGCCAGAGCTGACTAGGAATGCCAACAGTGTAAGGACTCCACTGACAATTTTAAAACATCTGGTTTTCCTCCTATTGAGCACAGTCAAAACACAGACATCCTCTGCAAAAAGAATGGCGATTCTCACCCAGCTCCGTACATTACACCTGTATCTCAGCCACCTTTTACTCCACAGGGCAATCTCCAATGAGCTAAAGCTTACACAGACTTATGTGCAATAACTGGGCACTGCTTTGTAACAAACACATATACTCCTAGTTGTTACCTGTGACTGGCAAAATGCTCTTTGAAAATGCAAACATGCTCCTGAGAATAATGCAGCTTTAGCGGTAAGCACCAATCTCCAGGATGTCAGCTGGGCCAAAAGCTTTTCTTCAGTACACACCCCCTTCTCAAAGCTGTGTTTATTGATGCCAACGCAATTAAAATAAAAGAGAGCCTTCAGGTTAACAGCTGAAGTGGTGCATCTCAATACACTTCTCCCCTTTTTTTTCCTCCAGGAGGAAGATCAGCTTTCTTTTGTGGGATGTTTATAGTGCAGCCTGGCTAACGGCATCCCGACATCTCCCAGGACACACAGATATCCCTGTTCTCCAGTGACCTGCCCTCTCATCTCTCCAAAATCACTTATGTCTCTCTGAACCTTGCTCCTGCCTGTTTCAGTAGGAAGCTCTTTCAGCCTTGGTACAATGTATTCAAATGCTTGGTGTGGTCACTACAGACAGAAAAAAATGGGTCCTGCAAGATACTAATTGAGGACAACCAGACACACAACTCTCATGATTTTAAGCTCCTTCGGGCTCTCTCAACAAGGCATGTCTCGGTCACTCCACTAGAATCGGTGGCTTCACATTAGAAAAAGAGTAGTGTAACGTATCATAATTTGGGTCCACCTATCTGCATCAGCCTTGTCTGTGATACGGGTACATTCACGCAACCAGTTTTACCATTCACCTTCAGTACTTTTATAGAAATGCAATTTCCCGCTCTGCTAGGAGAAAAAAAGAAATGTTGTCTTTTCTAATCTTCTAGATAATTTAAAGCACTAGTTGTGGTGCAACAATATTTGCTCCAGTGATTTATAACACAAGCCTGACTAGCAGCTCAGCATGCATTGCCAGGGCAAGGGGTGTTTTTAATATAGAAAGCTGCTACGTTTATCGGCAGTTGACATGCATGCATTATTGTTTCGATGAATGAGGTCCCAGGTGGGAAACAGCAACTGAGGGTGGCTATGTGAGCCTCCAGCTCAGCAGGAGCTTGCTCCTCGGCTTCCTCCACTGCTCCCATCACAAAGGCAGCCCAAACTCCAGTTCAACGCTTGGCAAAACCAGAATTGGCGCTTTGCGTGACTCACACTTAATTGGCACATCTGTCCATGAGTGACAGAGACCCACCAGCTCCCCTTTCAGCAAAGGCATTTCAAAACGGGCACATGTTCTTGGAAAAAAAATAATCACAAGGATGATTGTCTCTACCTCCATGCTAGTATTGGGGTCAAGGTCATCACACTCTGATTCCTCTGAGCTGTTTGTGTCCTTGTTTGGCAGCATGAGGAGGAAGAAAGAGAACAAGAGATTAGAAGAGAGATTGGTTAGACAGGGCAGAGCAGCACAGGAGTTGTGAGCAGCATGGAAATGGGTAACAGTACAGAAAACGCTCTAAAAAACCAAACAAAACCCAAACCAACAACAAAACAGGGGAAGCAAAGGCAAAGACATGCTTTTGCCAAAGAAGAGGCAGTGATTCTGCAAGTCGTTCAGGTAGTAAAAACAGCGAGGAAGCAACAGGAGGAAGAACTGTGGCCACCATGCTGGAGCAACCGCTTCCCTTGGGCTCGGTCCTTCCCCGGCTGACCGCAGGGCTGCAGGGTGGCTGCGCAGTGGGTGCGAGGGGTGCCCGGATTGCAGTGGCAGGGTTCCTCCTTTTGCACATGCCATGGCTATTTCACTAGGCTTACAAGACGGAAAGCCCCCGCAAAGGAAAACACTTAATCATGGGCTCTCCTGGAGAGGGGTGGATCCAGAGGACATGCTCAAGTGCTTTCCTCAGTCAAGGCTGGGCTTTGGTTGCGTCAAAATCACAAGTGTTTGCTTGCCTCTGATGGGAGGGAAAGCCCCAGACTAGTCCTGAGCAGGCCTCATGGTCGGTTTATAGGGATGGATCCTCTGAATTGGAGCACAGTAGTCAGGCACCCAGAGCAGAAGATGGAGCTTAACCCCACAGTTCTCAACCTTTTCCATACTGGGAGATCTCAGAGAGAGAGAGAGACAGACGCAGACACACACACACACACACACACACACGGACGGACACACAGGAGACCCTCTCCTGGCAAGACAGAGTCAGCATCTCTGCCCTGGCTGATAATACGGAAAGAAAAAGGTCATTGAGACCATCTCCCCAGACCAAAAATCTTAAGCATCTCAGGGTTGAGAACGCCTTATCTTAAGATGTGGTGAAATATTGACCTAAAGAAAACTCATCAACTTCAGTAAGGCCATTGGTTCACCACTGCAGCTGCTCTGATGGAGCTGCAGATTGGGCTATGTCAGAGGTCAGTAAATCACTATTGTCCCAATTTTAAGAACAGTTATTTAACCATATATATAGTTGTTTTTTTTAATGAAGATTACTTACTTGCATGTGGGATGCCAGGAAAAAGAAAACGAAAAACAAAGGCTGCATTTTATCTTGCATGCAAAAATCCTGCTAAAATGGATACTACAAAAAAAGAAAAAAAAAAAGATAACTGAAGTGGGAAAAAAAAAAACCAACCAAAAACCAAACCCAAAATCGCCGCCCCCTCCCTCTCTCAGGAGAGGATGCTATAGGGGGTGAAAAGGATGGGAAGCAGGAGAGCAGCACACAGCTTTCAGATGGCCTTACTCACTTTAACAGAGACTTTGTTTCCCAGAATATCCTTGGATTTACGTGGCCCATTGGCTTCATTTTTGCCACTGCTCTCCTTTTCCGCCCGCTTTCTCATGCGCAGGGTATGCCATGAACATGACTTCCTGTTGTACCAAAAAACGCAGCAATCAAACAGCAAATCATAGCAGGAAGGAAGGATTTGGAAAGGGGAACCAGCATCCACATTTGCAATTACTGCAGTTCCCTAGAAGGTGAAAGCCACTGGCAATATGCCTATCTCAATCTAAGCAATGAGACTCGAAGTTAAAAACCAAACCAAACAGTTCTGCGAAGCAGATGTTGTGCCACGCTTGCTGTTTAAATGCACGGAGCAGGAAAAAAATGCCCATGATGGAAGCAGACGACTAGAACTTGGTCATCTGGTCTCAGGGACTTTGTCTTGCATTGCCACAAATTGACATTTATTTTATTTTTGTTACAGTTAAAAGGTCAATTGGTCCTCAGTCTTGTTGGTTAAAAGCAGTGAAACAAATGTAAATACAGGAGAACGGTCTTAACAGATTACTCAGTAGAGCAAATAAAAAAAAAATTTAAGAAATTCAAGGTGTTGCTCCCGCCGTGTTGCTCAGAACATGAATAGCTCAACAAACAGGAGCTACATCATTAACTTTCCAAGAGATAAGTCACTTCCCAGAATGCTGTGCCTCTCAAGACCAAGAATTTCCCATTTGATTTTGCCAATCTGGTTAGAGAGGACATCAGTCAGTCCATGGCTTTTGGCTAGCATCACAGCAGGCACGATTTCCAGTACACTTTGCACCCCTCATTACTGCTCCTATGACCTTACTCTTGGAAAAAAACAGTAATAGACCATGTCACCCTTTGTAAGAGCAATGCTGTGTTGACAACAGAAATTGCATATCAAAGCAGACATAAAAAAATAAGGAAAAAACAAAACAGTTCTTAACATGGATTTCATTTGGTTTAAATAGTGGACAGGCTGGGGGGGGATTTGGAAGGGGGTATGTTGTCCAAAGCAGAAAGCTCTCAAAACAGCAGTGTGATGAGCTGGGATCCAGGTTCAAAGCATCTGCCCACCTTTAAGTCATGCAAATTTGATTTGCATGTTTAAGCCCAATGTTTGGCACATGTCATGTCTACAGTACCTTGATACATTTTACAAAGCAAGTTGCATGTAATCCAACGATCACCTGCGATGCCAATAAAACGCAGTATGTTAGCAAGGTAGGACTCAGAGGACACCCCACACAGCTGACGCTCCCCCATGACCGCTGCGTCTGATTCCTAAGCGTTTTTTGGTTATACTTCAGCACCTGATGGGAGCTGTACAGCAGCTCAAATTAAAAAAAAAGTAAACGGCCTCCCAGCAGCTGGCTGCCACTGACACAAGGCTGAACTGGGTCATATCAACTGTTTTTGCAAACCAGGATTAGTGTCTCCACTGCAAACAGCTGGCACGGGCAGTTGTGTTTGAGCACAAGGCGCACCAGAGCACCCTACACGTCTCAGCCGGACAGTACGTGCTGCCTGCTATTTGGGCGTTTCTGGAGGAGGTCCAGATTAGATGTGCAGAGCAGGGGAAGTTATCCAACACTTCAGGACTGTTAACATTTTTCTTTAAGATATGGTAAGGGTCAAGGACGTGGCTGAGGGACTCCCTGACCTATCAGTGAATAATACACGGTGCCAACACTACTGGATCGACCACATATTTTGTGTACAGTATTTGTCAACAGAAGAAACAGTTTTACTACTTATACCAATTAGTCAATATGATCTGGCAGACTAGTCAGGGCTGAAGTTAACACCTGCTCCAGGTCGTTTTCTACCCGTAGGACTTCTATTATTCAAGCATCTTTTTGGTTTCAGGGTTGTTTTAGCTGTTTGAGTCTGAAAACATGATTTAAGACTTTAAATCTCACTGCAGTGAGAAAGAGAGAAGTGCAATGCATGTGTCTTTCAATTTTGTTACACCTTCCTGGCCACAATTGATACGACTACATAATTTGATGCAGAATTTGACTGTACAGCTGCCATGAAATCAGAGTCTTCACCGGGAGCCTGGTGCCGTGGATGAATGTAAGGGCACATGGTTGCAGATCGTGGTTAGAGAGGAACCCGGGAATGGCCGTGGCGGATGTGCAAGAGACGTGCTAAGCAATTCCTTTGGCTTAACGTGCAATTCATAGTAGCATTCATTACTGACTGACAGGTAAAGTCATCATTTCTCTTAACTGAAACCACAGCAGAGATCAAATTATTATTTTTAGTGAATCTGTCACAAAATCTTTCCTTGTGTTCAATTCTGCGCCTCGAGGTACTTGTGTAAGGTAACACCACTTGTAGCATACATCATGCATTACCACCTAGTCATTTTAGATTTTAAAAGAAATCAACAGGTATTACTGAAAAGAGGGTTGTACCTTCTGTATTTAATACCAAAAAACCACTTTCTTGCATTAGTCATTTCAGACTGACAAATTTCTAAAAATCAGAAAAGAAAAATATATATCCACACATTTGTTAAATAAGCAACAAAATGTTATAAACAAAAAAAACCCCAAAACCAAAAAAGGGTCAAACTAGTTCTTTTACCTCATTAAAACATGCTCGTGGTGAAAATTTATTTTACATATTTAAAATAGTACATTTAAAATTAGTTACATTACAGGTACAATGATGAACATTGCGACTATCCATTATATTGCACAACCTGACTTCATCAATATGAGTTTGTTTCTTTTCTTTTTTTTTTTTTTTAAATAGTGCAAAATACTTTATACAGGAATGTACTTGGATGGGGGTCTTGCAAACCAAAAAATATATTACAAAAGTTACTGCGAACAGAAAAAAAACCAAACCAAAACAAAATAAAAAAAAGATACAAGCTGTACAAGGAAATTGCCATAGACAACAAAATCTCTCTTCCTTGAGAAGCGAACCTCAGTCCAACACGGGGCCTGGATTTTTTTGTGGGGTTTTTTTTGCTAGATGCTGTTATAACCAATATATAGATTAGTAACTTAATACAACATAAATATGAGTCCAGTCCAAGCAGGTCCATGTTGGTGTAAAATGGTGTAATGTAAAACGTATCTTTAACCGTCTATGGTTTTATTTCTCTCCAAAATATAAACAAAACCCCACAAAATGAAAATAAGCAAAACCCGAGCTATTCATCATGGCTGCCCGACGCTGCGGATTGACCACTCAGCTTGTTCCAAT
>NW_008825100.1:1905721-1911303 GCF_000699105.1 Pygoscelis adeliae
TTTGGGTTGGTTTATTTTTATTTATTATTTTTTTCCTCAAAAAATCCACATAGTGCTCCCAGCGAAGCCAACATGGCACTTACTTGATGCTTCCGTCGCTACTATCTGCAGTGGATTTAGTGAGGGGAGCCAAGATATTGCCAGGGATCCATCCTTCAGCGGCCGGAGAGTGGTCGTTTGCAGGCTGGTACACCAGGAACATGTTCTGCTGATTGATAGCAAGGATCTGAACCACCTCTCCTTGATTCACACAGATCTCATCCTCCTTCAGTGCATAGTAATCTTTAATCACCACCATGGAAGAGGTCCCATTGCACCCTCCCAAATCAGTCTGTGAAAACGGACACAACAGAAACCGGTGAGCAGGCAGCGCTGGGGAGCCTGCCTTTTCCGGCAGCAATCCCACCACTTCATTTCCAGACTAACTGTTCCAGGGAAAAAGATACAAACCACTTAAAGTTCACATTGGTAGAAAAGGGTTTTAAGGATCTGAAAGGCGGCAGTAATCTGAGACAAACCAGCCTCCTATTTCATATTAGATTTCACAGCTGCTAGCGACAGTGCCCCAGCCGTGTTCTCATTTGTATGGTGTTACAGACGAACGACCTGTGCTGAGCCAAATGGGGGGACAGACCAACGAAGGCTCAACGTCAGAAGCCAAATGAATACTCACACATCTCATCATCTTAAATATAGGTCACATGGGAAAGCGGCTTTGGTCAACCGCAGCCAGCAGCAGGGTCCAAACACTGCTGATGGTTACTGACTCTTTGGTGGTTTGTGTGCAGTGCACATGCACCCAAATGATAACCTTCAAGTGGCACCCTGGGAGCTGTTACGTCAGAAAAGGTCTAAACTCTTCTATACCATCAGAGTAAACCTCTTCAGGAATGGGTGGTTAATAGATATTAGAGAAGCCTGAATATTGCTGCTGCCAGTACTGCAAATGGATATTCAGTTCACCAGGTCTGCAAACGCAGTGCCCCAAAAAACACTGGGATCAGCGCTCCAGGGTCAGGCTCTGTCTCCACGTCCCAGCTGAAGTGCCACCTGTCTGGATGCCAGAGCTTTCGCAGTCTCTGTTTAATCCCAAATCACATTTTACACCATTGCTTCAGTATGTTGATTCCTGTTGGCCTGGTTAGCTGATAATTAAAGCTAACTTCACAGATTGTCTATGGTATAAGATATGGGCTATGAGATCATGTTTGATCAGATGAGCTCAGTACCTTGCTTTGTTCATACTTGTCTCCGGGCTGTGAGTGTTCATACCCTGTGCTGCCATTGGAGGTAGATATCTTCAGGGGTGGGAGAGATGGGTTACGGCTTGTAGCCTTCAAAGGCTTCTCAGACCCTACTGGAACAGAAGAATAGGGTCTGCTGTTGGGCTGAGCGACCCTACCGGTCTGGGGCCTCAGCACTGCTGAGCTACATTCTTTGCGTTGGTACTCTATGGGAGACTGTAGCGCTGCAAAAGAGGACAAGAATTAGCTATATGCTTTCAATGACGTTGCAAAGGGCTGCAAAGAGTGTGGGGGGTGATTCAGTCGGAACAGACACATAAGTTGCAAACCAAACAGGAACAGGAGATGCCACCCATGGAAGCACACAGCGCGTTCATGGCTAGACAGGACGCAAGCATTTTACGTTGCACTGCACGCGAACCGAACATGCTACTGCAAAGAACAGCTTCTCTAACCAGCACAGTGGGCTAAAATATTTGCCATTCATAGCATACATAATTGCATTCATTTTCTTTCAAATCGCACAAATTAATTGCCTCCTGTAGTCAAAATAAATGAAAGCCTGAATAAGAGATGCATGGCTCATTTGCAGTGAATTTTGCTATCATCAGAAAACACGGGTCACGACCCGTAAGTCTCATTTGCATATTCTCAAGATTAACTACTTTGGTTCAAGGAAACTGCTGGAAATGACCAGCAAGTGGGGAAGTATAGACGGCACGAAGACATTAATCCCAGCAGTCCAGACCTCCCCAGAAAATACCCGCAAGCAACATTAAACAGCTTCATAAGCCTTAAAAAAAGTCTGCTTCTGAGAGTGTACATTTCATAGTCATGGAGAGAGCTTACACTGGGAACAGGAAGGATAAAATGCCAGATGGTAAAGAAATAAAGAATTTGTTATGTTTGGAGGAGAAGGGATCAGGGCTGGGACTCACAATGAATGGGAAAGGAACAGATTTGCTAGGCTCAGACTACCATCCCCAGACCTATGGGTTTGGGTTTTGCATGTCATGTGGCTTTAATGGATGATTTATAGCCAGTTAATGCTGTGTACATGCACCAGACTAAACCTACTGGAATGCAGAGAGACTAGTCTAGCAAGAGGCAGACGGAGGACATAATGTCACAGCATCAGCCCAGCCAGGGAACCACAACAGAAGGAATGTCTTTCCCAGCAAGAGGAAAAGGAAAGAAAAACAGAAAGGCTCAGCACCACACAGCATACTCTCTAGCATTCTCCTTCCTGAGAAAGGCAGGACTACTCCGACAAGCAATCACTTAATACTAAAGAACAGGACACTGAAAAAAAAAAAAATCAAGGAGGATGCCAGATCACCATTTTCTTCAGAAGGACACAAACATAGACCTGTAGCAATCTGGAAGATTCCTTGGCTCCAAAACCTACGCAGTGGCCCTTGTCACAGAAGTGATTCGTATTTATGCCACAGTGACTACCAGTTTCACTCGCTTACCTCAACTGCAGCTGCAAATGGTTTAGTCCTGCTGCAGATCAGCCATTGAGGAGAAGGAAGGTTGGGGAGAACTTTGACAGTGATTTTTGACAGTGATGGTGACATTTTTCTAGTGTATACAATAGATTAGGCTGCAAGGTCTTTAGCCGTAAGACCCGAATGAATACTTATCAATCTATCTCAAAACAATCTATCCCACTCAGTGCTTTTAAAGGGTATTTAGTTGAGTGTCCACTTGTGACTACTAATTCCACCATTAACTATCACAGCGATGCCTGGCTTCCAGCCTCCTGTTCAACATCTGTTAGTATTCTTACGGGCTTCTGGCAAAAATCAGTGTCCACGCACTTGCGTGTTCTCTCTTTCTCTCTCAACCCCCCCCACAAAACGTGATTAAAAAGAAGGTACAGATCAATAGCATTTTCCTTATGAAATATATCCATCAGTGACATATTTTCTTTACAGCTTGCTTCTTAAAGCAAAACAAAAGAACAGTTGCTATAGCAAATCATTTGGTGCACGGTCTGTTTCGCAAGCTTAGCAGCTTTTGCTTTTCCAAGGAAAAATATGAAAAGCTCGAATATTACAGTGTAATTGCACCAAGTTTTACATTTATGAACTGTGGATGCAAATACTATGCTTTGTACATAGCCCCGTACTCTTTAGGGCTTCCCTGTTGAAGAGAGAAAATCAGAGACAGCTTGGGCAAGAACTCACAGGGAATATTTTGTTATTAAGTTTACGCAGCATTGGCTCAGTGTGGATTTAATATGATTTTAAAGACAGAAAACATCCGCTTTAATGAAATGCAAAGCTAAAGAATGTATTTAAAGATTAGTCAGCCTCAATAAGATTACATCCTAAAAGCCAGTTGTTCTGGACTGGACAGGCTCTACTGGATACAATATCATTTTCTTGGATCTTATTTATAGGTTTACAGTAAATCCTTAAGCCTGTGTTTTAATATAAATCTATTTTTACTTCTAGCTTTAGAGATACAGACGATTATGATCCTAACCCACCAAATTCCTTGCTGGCCTCACAGAAGACAGGCTAAATAGGGGCTATGAAGATGCTTCAGTAGAAAAAGGGGCTCACAGGGCAGCTAAGTCCGGGGAGGATAGGGGGGAATATATAAAAAATAAAACAATAAGAAAGAAAGATGTGGAAGGGACAGAAAACCCCTGCAGTAGTGTCTGTGGAGTTCTCACAAGGTTTAAAAAAAATTCTGTAGCTAACCATTACTGGAACTTATTTTTATTCCAATAAGCCCTCATTCAAAGCCAACTGCACCGACACAAAACCGGCAAGTTTTGGTACCAACTGGTCAAACCGGAGAACTCAGACTGCTCATCTCACCAATCTCTTTAAGGAATCATTCTACAGTGGTTGTATGAGGCCCATTCACTTCCAAGTCACAAAAATCCAGTATCAAGTTTCGGAATCACAGGTGAAACACAATTTCCCTTCTGAGCTCAGCCATAGTTTTTGAACTGTCACAAACAGCTTTTGCCTGTAACACCCTCCCAGTTAACTTTTGAAAAGTAAAACTAAGCTAAATTAAAATTTTAAAAGGACTACAAAACCTCGATGTTGAAGAAAAGGGAACCTTTGTTTTGATGTGAACTGAAAGAGCCTCTTCAGATTTTGCAACAAAGAATCCACAAAACAGAACACCAAAACCTGAAATCAAAAAAGCTAACAGATTGTGCCAAGCCAAAACATTTTGATTCAAGCAAATAAGATTCCTTATTGAACATGTATTAAGTTTTTAAATATAGAACTCTTTTCTAATGTAAGCTTGATTTTAAAAAAAGCTGTTTTGAAATGAATAGTGCAAAACAATTTTGGAAGCTTCCAAAGTAATGATTCCCACTTTGTTGCTTACAAACAAACAAAGAGATACTATTTTAAAACTTTTCCTCTAGTCCTGGTTCCGCCCCTTTCCCTTGCCCAATCATGAGAAAGAACAAGCTAAAATTGTTAACTGAATTTGATTCCTCTCTGCTTTCAAAATCCACACTTTTGTTCATCGTGTGTGGTTTTTGGGTTTTTTTTTTTTAGAAACACAGCTTTAATTTGAAGTATTATTTCAAACCACCCCAAATCTATTCCTAAAGCAAAGCTGACATTTTGGAAAGGCCCCTGTTCATGCACAGCTCCCACGGTTCCTAGGAGAAACAAGCCCAGATGTTTCCTTGCCCTCTCTTTTGTCTTTTGTTGAAAGCAGCTCCTGCCCTGCAGAGTTTGGACCTGTAAGGGGGTGGATGGTGAGGCAGCCTTTGTCCCACCTCATGTCCTCAGCTTGTAGCACATAGTGACGTTGAATAGGAGGTTCCTGGGGATACACCTTGCTCTAAGTGGCAGATACTGTGCAGATACAATGGCAACCTGGCTTCAGCGTGGTCTTGGGAAGGGATTAGATTTAAAACCTCCTGGTAGAATGGAAAGCACCAGGCAATACAGCCCTGCAAACCCCAGCATTTTTAAAGGATCTTGCACAAAAGTACCACCAAAGGCATGTCATTGACAAGAGGGACTTGAGACCTAAACATGAACCTGACTGATATATGCAGGGCAACTGCTCAGGGACCTGCCACCTATTTAAGCAAGGAGCCAGTAGGCTGCCAAAAACAGTCTACGAGATGCTGCTAATGGTGCCAGGCCAGAATGACCTGCGGCCTTTAATGCAAGATGGGGCTCCAGCAGCTTCTCAGGGTGGGCTCCAGGGCCACGCAGCAGTTCAGATCAGGCTTGCCTGGTCTTTCTCCCATCCTTCACCTTCTCACCAGGCAGACCTGGCATGCAGGACAGAGATGTCTGTACAGTGGCACTGAGGTGGTCTCTTTTCAAAGACCAGCTG
>NW_008825100.1:1911361-1916702 GCF_000699105.1 Pygoscelis adeliae
CCCAGTGCTTAATGACAGGCAGACTGGGCTCTAGTTTTCTCCTTGGGATTCTCCTTATGAAAAGAAGTTGCCGAATGTTCTTCTTGTAGAGGGAACAGAGACACAAAGATTCTAAATCCCATTTAGTTACACAGTTTGGGAAACAGAGCAAAGACCATGTACATACCATTTAGGAAATCTCTTTGTGTGTCCAGGACCTGGTTGATGTCCTGTACCCAAGCTTGCTGAATTTCTGGATTAGCTGCCTGTAAAATGACTCTCTCTGATGTTTCCCGGCTCATTAGAGCAAACTTGCAGGGATCATTGTCCACATTTTCTTCAATGATAAGGTAGTTCATCTGAAACAAGCCAAGGTAAGCATGTGTTACATGGAGCATGAGATAACATTACTCAAGAATCAGAATGAAATTGTTGTGAGAAGTTCCTGAAAATAATTGAGTCCAATAACAGACTGTCAGATCATAATCAGAAGAATTTGCCTCATCTAGATTTAGGCAGATAAATCTTAAGCTTAAATATGATGTTTAATAAAGCTCTGACAGATGTACCAGACATCCACCTGCCTTGTCTTGAATTACAACTTCTATTTTAAGGTAACGTAGACCTGACTGATGTGCTAAAAATTTACTGTAACCCGTAAATAAAGTTAAAATGTTCCTATTAAGATGTGAATAAAGTCTATCATTCCTCCAATTTAAATAAGTGTTTACATTTCTTATCCTCCATGGGAAAGAAAGTCTCAGTCATTACAGTATTTGAAAAATGGAATGGACTGTGCACAGGGATATACCGAAAAAAAAGAGCAGTTCTCTCGTGATACTCCAACAGTTCTTCTTATTTCTAGCAGATTACACTGTCATCTGTGCAGAACCACTTCACTTGACTGTAGTCACAGATACTCTTTCTGGAAATCTCATGGATGGCAATTTTGGCTGCTGTCCTGCCCTTGTGAGGCTTCTGTTTAAGTGTATCCATAACTTTAGCTTTTCCTGAGCTACTTATGTCTATGATAGTAAACAAGAATAGGATGGCATAGCCTTTCAAAGAAAGAGAGTCTTCATGTCAAAAGTAGACAGCTCCGAAGACTAAGGCAATAACGTCCCTCTAAAAGTCTATCTCCAATTGCTCTGAATATCTGTCAAGGCATGGAGAGATCCATTCCACATCTGAATACTGTCCAGCATTCAAATTGCAAGATGCAAGGAGCCTCTTCCTTCTCTTCTGGGGGTCCCTGTGAAGTTAAGGAGACAGGCAGGAACTCCTCTGACATGGGGACAAGGAAAGGGACAGACAGTGAGCCTGGGCAGTGCTCTTCCTCTTGCTCCTCTGGTTGATAGCCAAAGCAAGCAAGTCAATCCTGGTATGACTCCAGAAAAAAGACTTGTAGGACAGGGTGCCTAACCTCCTGTTTGTGTCTTAGGGAGATGCATTTGCCAAGGCTACCCACTTAGGTATTTTGAGAGTCTGAAAGGTATCCAACTGAGAAGTATCCAAGAAGGGATGTGCAATTTCTGAATGCTAACTACCTCACTGCATAAAGAAGGGTTCTTCACTGATGTAGGACATCATGATGAAGCTTCTGTCACAGTTTGAGTGTGACAGACCTTGGAGAACAATATTTGGGAGCCTCATCTCCCTGACAGACCAGAACAGCTGCATTTGAAGTCATATGCACTTCTTGCTCTAACAGAGAGACCTCAGTGCTCCGTAATAGCTGTGACACAGAGGAAAGAAATGGGATCTCTGGTGCTGGCTAGGTCCTTCTGCTGTGTGGGAGGAGGTGACCAGCAGGGAAACAGCCTACATCTTTCAGGGAGTGTCTCTCAGAGAACTGGACAACCATGACTGCAGATGGTATCAAAGCTAGCCAAAGACGGCTAGTCAGTCCTGATAACTGCTGTGAAGGTAGGTTCAGTCTGCCCAGCAGGATCTTGTCAGCACTCGAACCAAGGTCAAAGAAACTTGGTCCTAGCTGACAGTGTAAAGCCTCCTCAAACTCTGGCTCATGATCTCAGACCAGATGCAATTTCTAGGGCAGGGTAATGAAAGACAGGTGATGAGGCAGCCTGTTTGTGACACCTTTGGAAAAGGTCCTCTCTCCAGGGAATCACCCAGCTCAGGTTGAGGCTCCACCGCAAGGTGAGGATACCCGTGGCACAGAGAGGCGGGGAATGGTCCTGCTCCACTGCGGGCCACAGCTCATCTCTGTGGTAAAGCATGAGAGAAATGCAAAAGCAGCCAGAAGCTGAAGTATGGGCTGGGAGGCAGGGTGTGAGAGCTGCCGGCACACAGACTCCACACTGCAGCGAGGGAGATGCACATGGAGCCACAGGGGATCCCACACTTGCTGTAGGCACTCAACAGGAGAATGAGCTCTTTGCCAAATGGAAGAAAAGAGGGACTGGAAAATAATCACAGAAAAGTTTTAAACTCAGGCAGTAGGAACAGCATTACTTTCATAGGCTGTTTAACTGGAAAAGCAATTCATACCCTTGAGGCAAGCTAATTTTATTGACATTAGGAGAGATTTATTTTTCTCTCTTTATCTACAATATACAACCCAGGAATTGTTTCCTGCAGATAAAAGCCTCATTGTTATACATACAATAAACTGAAGTAAAAATGATTAATATTATTTCCATCTCCAACTTTAATAATTATTTAAATCAGCAATAAGATAAAATCAAAGCTGATCATCTAAATCAAGATGATTGTTTATTTGTACACTTTAGGTTTTTCCTTTATAGCTTATTATTTGGTTGGAAACTATGAAATACACTGACTTGCAAATGGATATAGGCTTTTCAGTAAATGCTGCAGTTTCTGTCAGCCAAGAAGATGCCTTCATTTCAGTAAATATGCTGTTTATCATAGATTTGTTTAGTTATATATGGTTACTATGCATTATTTCACCTGATGTTGTTCTCTTCTATTTCATATTAATGTACCATTTAAATTTAGAGCAAACACAATGCATTCTCCCACATCTCTTTTTAACCTGTATCTTCGAAAAGGAAATCAATCCCAGACCGGTTTCTCAGCTTTGAACGATCAAGACATTCAAATAAAGCAGTGACTTTGCTCTTTCTGCAGGCACTGGCAAAGAGCAAAGGCTCTTCTGCCAGGAGAGGTGTAGCATTCTTTCATCGTCACTTATCATTTCAGAGGTTAACTTTGCATTTGTTAAACAATCATAAAGCCCCTTAAACAAACAAATAAACAAATTATTTTCCCTGGCTGCTTTCAGTTTTTACTTTTACTCCCAGCCCCATAATCTGGAAAGATTATTTAAGAACAAAATTAACTTCTTAAAATTTTCTTTATAGTTTAGCTGGTTTTATAATTCCTCATAGCTGCATTTTTAGAACCGTGTGTGTTTTTGTTTGTTTTTGAAATAGTTCTGTCTTCCTGCAACATTCACATTTGTACCAAGAGCCCTCCCCGCATTAGGGAGAGTATTTCCAGTAATGGCACATAGAGGCTTAATATTGACTTACAGTTTGGCCTAACGTGACTGTTTTGGATACCACACCTTCCCCTACCTCTTATGATCATGCTTAAAAGCAATTATTGTATACTTCCTTTGACTACTGCAGGCTTTGTAGCAATATTTGCTAACTCAGAGCTATGAATGACAGAGGACCTGCCCTGGTTGTGTTCCTTGTAAAAATTACCCAGTAAATTTAGACACCCAGTGGTTTATTTAGAGACAGTCTTAAACAGCTTCTGATCCACTGAAAGGCAAATGCAAATGTTTTCTGCAAATTGTTGGCCACCTATGACAGGGTGGACCAGTCTTACAGTATAGAAAATTGGTAAGATTTCCGTACATGACCATCAAGCAGAATATGCCTCTCCCTCTCTATTTCTTACCTTTATGCTCTTCTTGAACATGTAGCCTGGCGTTAAAGATCCTTTTCTAAGGAGTTCGCTGAAGATAACTATTTGCTCAAAGAGAAACACCCTACGCTCCTTTGGTCGAGACTGAACTCCAGAATCCTGCTCTGTCACATAGAAGGTGTCCTGCTGCAGCAGCTTACCTTGAGCTGTCAGCTTGCCCTGAGAAGCAAACAAGGCACCAACATTACAAACCCCGACGCACCATGATCCCACAAGACGATCTGCTATGTTTCGTGCAGTCCAAGTTTTCCAAGCAGCACTGAATTCATGTGAGACATATCCCCTCTAAGTTACCAAAGCAGCAACCTTGTAAATCAAGAGCTCCGTTTAAGGAAAATAACATAGGTTTTCTTTGGTTTTATTGCCACTGATTGTGCATATAAAGCCAAAAGCAAGAGGTCTGAAGTAGACTGTTTTGTATACTTCATTTCAAACACTGTTCCCATTATATAGTTTGCTACTGTAGCGCCTTGGATTCCCTCTAGTCATGAGCTCTCCATAAGCCAGCAGTCAATGACACAACACCTCTGAAGGTGCAAAAAAACAGGACCTACCTGTTTGCGGGAATGCATAACAAACTTGACTTCATTTTGGAGATAAGACGTCTCACCAGGACTGCCAAAGTCTACATTGGCTTAGTTACAAACCACAAGCTGTAACCTGTGGGGTTGTAACTCACAAGTCCCTTCCTGGATGTTGCCAAACTCAGAGGGAGCTGTTAACACGTTAATGCTAGGTGACCTTACTAATAGGCAGAGCAGTCTGGTTCACCACTTATTTTGCTCTGGCAATAGATATAAGAAGTCTAATTCAAGCTTGCAGAAGTTTTTACAGACCTCACATTTTGAAGAGACAATAGATAGATTGCACAAGTTCAGAGTGACGGGTATATCGACCCCACCTTTGAAACGTCACCAAAGCACGCAGCTCAGTGCTGGAGAAGAACAAGCACTCGATAAACAGCCTGGAGTAGGGCAGATTGTATAGACAATCATAGAAAGATAAAATACATTTCCTTGTGTATTGGGTTTGCGTGGCAAGTTTTTGGTAGTGGGGGGGCTACAGGGGTGGCTTCTGTGAGAAGTTGCTAGAAGCTTCCTCTGTGTCCGATAGAGCCAATGCCAGCCGGCTCCAAGACGGAACCACCGCTGGCCAAGGCCAAGCTCGTCAGCAATGGTGGTAGCGCCTCTGGGATAACACAATCAAGAAGGGGGAAAAAACCCCCCTGTGCAACAAACTGCAGCTGGAGAAAGGAGTGAGAATCTGTGAGACAAACAACTCTGCAGACACCAAGGTCAGCGAAGAAGGAAGGAGGGGGAGGAGGTGCTCCAGGCGCCGGAGCAGAGATTGCCTTGCAGCCTGTGATGAAGACCATGGTGAGGCAGGCTGTCCCCCTGCAGCCCATGGAGGTCCACGGTGGAGCAGATATCCACCTGCAGCC
>NW_008825100.1:1916735-1924775 GCF_000699105.1 Pygoscelis adeliae
CCGTGGAGAGAGGAGCCCACACTGGAGCAGGTTTGCTGGCAGGACTTGTGACCCCATGGGGGACCCACGCTGGAGCAGACTGTTCCTGAAGGACTGCAGCCCGTGGAAGGGACCCACGCTGCAGCAGTTCGTGAAGAACTGTAGCCCGTGGGAAGGACTTACGTTGGAGCAGTTCATGGAGAACTGTCTCCCGTGGGAGGGACCCCACACTGGAGCGGGGGAAGAGTGTGAGGATTCCTCCCCCCTGAGGAGGAAGGAGCATCAGAAACAACGTGTTGTGAACTGACCACAGCCCCCATTCCCTGTCCCCCCCGTGCTGCTGGCAGGGAGGAGGCAGAGAAAATCAGGAGTGAAGTTAAGCCCAGGAAGAAGGGAAGGGTAGGGGGAAGGTGTGGGGTTTTTTTTAAGATGTGGTTTTATTTCTCATTATCCTACTCTGATTTGATTGGTAGTAAATTAAACTAATTTCCCCATGTTGAGTGTTTTGCCTGTGATGGTAATTGCTGAGTCATCTCCCTGTCCTTATCTCGACCCACGAGCTTTTCGTTATATTTTCTCTCCCCTGTCTAGCTGAGGAGAGGAGCGACAGAGCGGCTTTGGTGGGCACCTGGTGTCCAGCCAGGGTCAACCCACCGCACCTTGCCTGGGGGTTATCATAAGCAGAATGCAAATGCATACCTCAAAGCCTTGGAGGCGACCCAGGTTCATCATATCATTGCAACGTTTCGGTACAAGGCACATTAATTCAACTGCTTTCTGTTAAGGAAAAAGGATGTGGTGTTGTTACAAAAGAATCAGAGGGTTCCTAAAAGCAAAGTGTCAAATAATGAACTTCAATTGTGTGATCGCTGCTAGCAGTTGTTCATGGTGAGGCTCTCAAGCACTGAAGATGTACGGTAATGTCTAAAAGAGGACGGTGCACCTACAATGCAGGACTGCGCCTTCATCTTTTACTTCTGACTTAAGCTAAGAGAAATACCACATTTAGAATACCAGCAGGATCTTCAGCTATTGTCAAAGGAATACTGGGGGTTTTGTTCCTCCATATAAAGTTCCATTAGATAACATAGCACTATTGTCCAGGACATGAAAACGTACCTCTATATCGGAGCACTCCAGACCAGCTTTTTCACTGTACCTCAGGAAGTCCTGGAGAAAGCAGAAAGGTTTGCATTAAGCCACTTCAGAAAGAGAAAACAAAAGATGCCAGTTTGAAAAAGAAAAAGCATATCCAGCATGTGATTTTTTGAGAAGGAACTTGCTAGTATTAATAAATTCATTTTCAGAGGTTGCTGAACGTTATAACCACTTTATAGATATGGAAAAGGGTCGTGGACGGTTGCTGAAAACATCACAGAAAAAAGACAAAGCTGGGATTAGCCCTTGGGAATGCTTACTTTGTCCCTGTCTTAAGCCACAAGACCACACACACTTGAAGATTTTTCTTTTCCTTTTGACATTTCAGGGAACACGCTGCTGTCTCTTTGCTAGCGTGCAGTTACCAAACTGTGGGCTGATGGCAGCCTGCTTGAGACTAGTTCAAAAAAGAGGAGAAACCAGCTCAGATCGCCAGTACTGCTGGAGACTACAGGGTAGGGTTCAGACATGCCTAATTTTAGATATTAGCTTGAGACCCCTAGGGATGAATTTTCAGAATTGCTGAGTAATTTGCATTGTGGATGAAGTCAGCAGAAGCCAGAGTGGTCAGACTCCTTGGGGAAAAAATTGCAGTGGGCTCCCCAAATTTTAAGACATCAGAATATTCTGGAAATAAGCTTCTTATGCTAATTTGAAGAGAGATATTCAGAAATGGAGGCTATAGCTTTTATTAGAAGCATGCCATTCAGCACCAAAGAGGCTTTATTAACACACTTCATAGAATCATAGAATGGTTTGGGTTGGAAGGGACCTTAAAGATCATCTAGTTCCAACCCTGCTGCCATGGGCAGGGACAGTTGTGCGTCTTCATTGTAATTTTAAAAAACTGAATGAAAGTTTGCTCTGAAACTTCAGAGGAAGAAAATTCCTATTTAAAGTTTACTCTCCTATAAAAAAATTCCAGTAGAAAATAAAAAAAAAAATCTTTGTATTATCCTAAATTGAAAACCGCTCCCACAGAAGTGGCCGTCCTGCTCTCTGAACATTTTCCACGTGACTCTGTCATTGTATGCCCATGTTTAAGCAGACTCATTTCCTCTTAATTTGATGAAGTTATTCCTCAGTTAAAACTAAGGCTGATTTAAAATAACAGCATCTAACGCAAGATGCAGACTATAGTTCAGTCCAAACTGTATCTTTCCACTCACCTTGAGAAGAAGCTGATATTTAGTTATTCTTTGAATGGGTTTGATCAGAAAGTCACTGATGGTTAGCCGTTGGCTTATTTCCTGTTGAAGCTCCTAAAAATTGAGGATTAAAAACAATTGCAAACAATCACAGAGTAAGACAGAGAACATGATAAAATGTCCCAGCAGAGACTTATTTCCACAGAAAGTTCGTCTGTTCTTAATCTTTTGTTTGCAAGAGGGAATTTTAGAGGATTTAAAAATCTGGCATATCCTATTTAGGCAAGGACTGGGTAAAAGTCATGACCGAGCTGGAAGGCGTTGGAAAGCACAGGATCCCTTCCCCCTTTGAGCTGACCGAGCAGGGCTGCAAGGTCTGGAGACTACTCTTTCCACTGCAGCAGGGATTAGCTCACAAACAAGTCCCGCAGAGCATGCCTCATGCCCTTGGGTGGAATGAAACATCTCTCCCTTGTTAAAAAAGCTTCTTTCACATTAACATCTAAATGTGCCTAATCCTAAAGATTTCTTGAAACAGACAAACTTATTGGGAATTTATAAGAGGCACCACCCAGCTCCAATGACTTTTACCTCCTCCCCTGTTTGTAGACTACGGATTAAAAAGTCTTATTTTATTTTGGACAGAAATCAATGCAGTTGTGGCAACTCTGAGGGCCACAGACAGTTAGTACTGGTTTAAATATTTATTAGAAATTAACAACATGAGAATTTGAAATAAGTGAAATAATAACATTTCTTCCCCATAGCAGAGACTTCAGCAGCACGTGCAGTATCAAAATCTTCTAGAGTTTGTTTTAGATAAACCCCACAGGTCACAGAATAGTCTACTTGACTAGGACTCACAGCTGTAAGTAGCAGTAATGTATAATAAGCAATGCTTACCTCGAAGTATGCCTCATACTCAGCTACTATATATTCAGATCGTGGCTTGTTTTGGCAATATACCACGTACATGTGTAATCGCCGCTCCTGTGAAAGCAAGAGGCACAGCAGCCTGGTGAGATATTGGCTACCATTCTGTTCTGCTATTAAAAGCTGACAGAAAGTTGCTAAGATGTTCCGTGTGGTCTTCCTTATTTTTTGTTTAATCAAAGATTTAGTTTGCTGAAGTAGGAAAGTAAATTGACAACTGGTTCTGTTCTCCACTTCTGCACCTTAAGCAAGGGGAGGTTTCCATGAGGGTAGCCAGTTAGAGATGTCATCCCCACACTGGTAGGTCTGAAATTTGCTATAGAGTTGTGCTCTGGCTAATATCACATGAAGGTGTCAATCGCAGCAGTTGGCAAGTACTTGCCATAATTATATTGTGGCAGATGTCCTTGGCCACATCAATTTTGCCCCAAACTAAGAAGTCTGCAAGAAGGCAATGATTAATGCTTTAGTTCAATCCAGCTGCTCACTGAAGATGCATAACTATAGGGCTACTTTATGTTTAAATTAAGTTTAGACACGTAAAAGTATCAAGTTGACACAAACAGATGTTTTTGGAAAAAAGTCATCACACCCTAAAAGACAATTGTACTAGAGACAGGTAACAAAATAAAACTTACATGCTTAATAAAAAGCTGTGCTAAACGGTCAGGTTCTTGAAGACATTTTTCCAGTTCAGCCAGGAAAAAGCTGAAAGAAAGGATATCAACATTTCAGAATACTTTTTTAGGTCATCCCAGCAGCAAACTAGTTGTCCTTCAGATATATCGATGCAATTTTAGCTATAGTATTCAAAAATAAATGAAAAGGTAAGCTTGGCTTCAGCCCTTAATGGTGGGATTTCTAACACATTAGATGAGAGCTGTGAAATATGGAGGTCTTGTCTTGCAAATGATCTGCTCTTCTTTACTATTACAGTGGTTTCAATTTTTAAAAAGTGCCAATTGCTATGTAATTGCAAGAGTTGCTTTCCTTCACTGAGAACTCCCAAAGTAAAACTTTTCCATATACCAAAATGCTTGTGAAAACTCAACTGAAGCTTTACCAGGAGTTCTCAGTTGCATGAGCAGATTTAGAGTACTGGTCAACGTGAAAGAGATGCAGAAGTTTCCACTTGAATAAACAAATCAACACGTTTTTGCTGGTGGAGTTTTGGTATGTTCTGTTTTTCACTGTTTTTCAGTATATTACTGTTCGTAATATACTGTAATTCATAACAGTAATAGTAATTCACAAACACCATCTCTGTCTTGACCTGCAGCTTTGGGGAGGTCATTCGCTCTAGCTTGAATGCACTTACCAAGAATATACTGGGATGCCTAAAACTGAGGTAAAAACGGCTAAACTAAACTTTAGAAATAACTGGCAGATTTTTCTAACTGGTAGGCAAATCCTGACAATCTCCCTTTCCAGGATCTTCCTCTTTTTCACGTCAGGATTTCTGCCTCAAATGCCTCCAAGGATTTCCTACAGTAGCTGGATTTGGTGCGAGGACATGCCTGCAATGGTCTGGTCCCAAGAAATCCCAGAACCTCAAAAAGAGATGTACATTGGACAGCTGTCCCAACTATTGCTACCATCAGATACAGCTGCTTCCATAACTCAATCCTCTATAAATGCTAAATTCATCTGCATTTAAATAGACTTCTTGACCCAGATATGCAGAACTAAAAATAGGGAATCCCTCCCTATGTGTTACAGAAAACTCCTATCATCACACTTAAACAATGAATGGCACTGGTAAAAACAGTCCGTTGCTGGTATCAACTTAATATATGGTGAACCTTTTTCTGACGTTTATTTGTTTTGTGCTCACAAGGGCATCTGTTGGAACATGAGGACAGGCCCAGGCCATGAGATAAGCACCTGTGGGACACATGATGGGAAGGATACTGTATTTCCTGGGTGAGGGAAATGTCCAGAGCTGAAGGAATATCCAGCCTGGTGTCCGTTGCTCAAGTCTGCACATGCATGCTCAAATTCTAGTTAGCTGGAGCCATAGAGTATTTCTGAGTGGCAGAGTTGAAATGATGACCATGTTGTCCATAAGCAAGACATTGCTGTTCATGAAGTTACAGTGGAAATGGCCCAGGGTTTGATATAAGACTCGTGATTCCAGCAGCTTTTCAAAAGCTACTTGTATGAGTAAGGTTTTCAAGGAACAGAGTTCCTAACTCAGAGTCAAAAACATCAACTAGGCCAAAGCGTGTCAGAGCTTTCATGTGAGAAGAATCTTGAAGGTATTTGCATTTTATCACCCTACTAGCCAAATACTACTGGTATGGTCAGCCTTTGTGATCCTATCAGCCGCATGTGAAGATGTTCATGCTGCTGAGAACCACAAGACATAGGAAGGAAACCATGACTTTCCAGCATTGCTACTGCTCATCAGTGGGATGAATTGAGCCTACAGCTGTGACCCAAGAAACACAATATGGCAGCCTCAGTAGCTTTTCTGAAGATCCAGCAAGTACTCCACAAGCAGCAACTGTCTGGGAGCCATGTTGGGACTGCTTATGAGCAGTAGCTCAGGAGCTGTGGATGGACCACAGTGATATCTCCCATTGAGCCTCTTGTTGCGGCTCCCCAGCGAGGAGTGGCAGAGCTGTTGGCAGCACAGCACTGACACAGAGCAGACTCTCTTGTGTGCAACGTTTCTGTCACACTGACCAGCACTCCTGGCATGGTGTTTGAGCCAGCATAAAGCTGTATCTGTGATCAGAGACAGCATGACAAGCACTTTCCCATGAAGCCAGGCAGTGCAAAGCTATAGCTCACCAAATTTTTTTTTCACTGGGAAAAATGATTTTATGTAAGACCGATTCTTTGCATCATGCAGTTGTGCCATTTTTGGCTGGGTAGACAAAGCCCTGTATCAGGATCTAGTCTATCGTGAAACTGTGGCTAAAAGCACATGAACTGGAACATGTTCTCAGGATTCAAGGTAGCCATGATTTGTGAAGTTATTAAGCAGCACTTACAAACCAACAGAGACCATTTAAAGTGAGGCAACGTCCTTTGGAAGTTCAGCCCTGAATGACCTGCTGATGTTCAATTAAAAGCAGCTTAGACATACAGATACCATATACCCCAATCCCTTATGGATGAGCAGTTAGAAAGGTGCTTAAAAAGGAACTAAACCAAAAACTTACTCTTTGTGCCAGTCATAGATCTGGTGAATATTGCCAAATACAATCTTGTCTTTCCCTTTCATATCTTCAGAAACTCCTTTTTCTTCTATCCTTTTCATGAAGCCCTTTAGGATTAATGATCAGTGATTAGCAAAGGGTTCATTTGAAGGGGGAGCATAATTGCACTCTTTTTTTTTTTCAAAGAAGCAAAAGTTTAATGTCAGGATTTTTTACATTGAAAATGCTTAAAATACCTTTTGCACAATTTAAAACCAGAAACCCATCTAGCTACTTTAAATTGCACAGTTTGCTTAAAAGAAAACTTTAAAGGATTTATTCTGCATATCTACAATACTTATACAAACCATTATTAGATGTCATTGAAGTGACAAGTGCAATTAGAAGATAAAAGTTAAACAAAAGTAGTTTATCAAGCTCTTGGCTTCTCTGGTAAGAGGAAGAAGCCAGACTCTATACAGAGTTCTTCCATTCATCACCATGAGTATTTTGCGGGAGCACAAAGCCAAGCAGTAAGTTTAAAGAGTCACTTGAATAGGATTTCTCACACCTCCTGAGAGTTTCTTTATAAGCCTTTGGAGCACTGCAGCCCTGTCAGGTTTGCCAGTGGTGCATGATGTAAACAGAAGATAACACAAAGGTCTTCAAGTTTGGAAGCTGTTGAAAATCACTGTTAGATGGGCTGATAATTCTTGGACTAGTGAATGCCAAAAGCATTGCCGAAAGCCCACTTCAACCACATGCCTCCAGTTCTGAGTCCTTGCTGGGAAAAAAACTGGACCCTGCATGTGAGTTGGCTCTGACAGGTGATCCCTAGGGATCAGCCGGGTCTTTACAAGTTGAAGCTTAAAAAACTGTAACTGTTTTTGAAAAAAAAAAGGGTAAAAAAAAAAAAGCCCTCTATTTTCTCTCAAGTCTGTCTGCAAAACAATAATCCATGGGCCACACATTTGTACCTCAGCACAGATCCAAATCCAGCTTCTGGAAAGGTACTCAGACACAGGAATTTAGTCCAGGTGCAAACTCAAGTGAAGTATGTGTTACCACTACTCAATACGACAGCAAGAAACGCATGAAATAGGTGGTAGGAGCATAAGTTATTCTCCACCATTGCCCTCAAGGCTGCATTAGAGCAGAAAGAGTTTGTCACAAGCGGGGTAGCCAAGAAAAACCTTTGCACACTGGAGTTGAAACCTAAAATACAACATTTGTTAGATGGAAACAAAAATAGTTTCCAAAGGCATTTCTTCTTGTTTCTGTCAACATGAGAAGGGGACCATGGAAGCAGAGTGCAAAATAAAGCCGTTTATTTCTCATGCTGTATTTTTTGTTGCTGTCACTCTTCAGCATGGTGCTTTTTAGTGGAAAAACATTTTGCATAGCAGGGTTTGCTTCAGCTCACCTCCACAACAGTTCCCAAGTCTTTGACGTAGTCTTTTTCAGTCTGTACCAGCTCATTTAAGACAAACCTAAATTAAAACAGAACACACACATATTTGACCATATTCCTTGATGTTACTGTTTGTTCCTCTTACCACATATTGCCCCACCGTCATTCCAGGTCACGTAACACGACTCACTCTTCACTCACTTACAGCTCAGTGGAATGTAAGTGACAGAACGTCACATTTCAGGTCAGGGTAGTTTCAATTCTC
>NW_008825100.1:1924821-1955587 GCF_000699105.1 Pygoscelis adeliae
CCTGGAGAACAGCAAGAGAGGTACCCCCCCAGATCCCAGGATGGTGCAAGAGCAGCAGCACAAGCTGCCTGTACTTTGAACTACCCCTCCCTGCTCTCCTCTCCTCCACCCCCCATGCAGCCCTCCTGATAGCGATGGAGACATGTGCTGACCCATTTTGCAGCAAGCAGGAGAGGATGTTTTGCCCCAGTCCCTCTGGCTTTGCCCAAGATTCATCAATTAAGTTTTACTTTGGAAGTTTCAAACACTTGGAAAACAAATTCCGCCTCCCGTCATAACCAAGAGTTTAATCTTTCAGACTAGGTAATCTATGTGTGGGTGTCAAATGCTTTACACTGATTTCAGAGCTAATAAACCTGGGTAGGAGAGTCATCTAATGAAGGCCTGATGCACGCAAACAACAGCAAGCTAAGAAAAGCCCCTCCTTTGTAAGTCAAACTGACTAATCACATAATGTTATTTCGAAGAAAATTTCAAAAAGTTACAGCTTGCTGCAGACAGTTTGCCTCTCAATTATGCCAATACATAGATTTGGCACATGACAAATAAACTCCATCTGTGCTCAAGTTCGCTATGGCAGTAACAAGGCTAACGAGATAGAGGAGTGCTTTCATGTCTAATACCACTCCGTTCACATCAATCAGCAGACTGACCCACTTGAAATGACAGGGCTGAGGGCAAACAGTGCTAAGATAAAAGTCTGGTTGAAAATATCTAGCAGAAAAAAAAAAAAAGTACACTGGCGTTGCAAGGAGAGACTCAGTTATGAGAGGTTACTGAGAAAATAAATCCTGCTCCTGCTGCGCTCCCAACATGTCCCTTGCTCAGACAGAGCAGAGGAGATACTTAAGACACGTGGCAGGAAGAGGTCAAACAGCTTCTTGTTCATTTGAGAGTGAAATCCAGCCCCCTTGGCAGAAGGCAGGGCTGGCAGCGGTGATGCCAGATGCTTGTGCTCTCCGAAGCACCCTGCCAAGTTGCGTGCCTGGGTAGTAAACATGCGTGGGGCAAAAGGCTGCTCTTTTACAAAGCAGCAGCGTGTGGCCTGAACAAGCATATGCTGTACAGTCCCCTCTCGCTGGCTGACCTGCCGTGCCCTTGCAAAAGGCTTGCCACATCTCCTCCGCACGGGGAGGCATGCTGGGAGGTTACTTTTCGGCTTGCACCACCTCTGTCTGCATCGCTCCCCATGAACACAGAGAGCTGCTGAAAAGGTGGGGAGAACCTCTCCCATCTGCCCACTGCCTCTCCCACACCCAGACTCCTTTGGTTTGAGTTACTGCCAGGATACATCTAGCCAAATCCTGCTCTAAAAATGAAGCAGCAGGTACTTGTAGTACTTAATGTTGCCACACGTGCAGGCAGGTGGGTTTGAATTAAAAATCAGTGCAGCAACCAGGTGCCTATCAGGTGAACAGACTACACCTGCAAATTTACACCTCTTTTAGGAACCAGGGTCTGCATCTCCACTACTTACCTTAAACTCAGCACCAGCGTTCCCCCAGCTCCCCTCTTTCTAGCAAGCAGAAAAATCAACCTTGACCCTCTCTATTAGCTCTCTGAAGCCTACCTGACACAGGACCTTAGAGGTACTCCCAAATTTAAAGGTTCCTAAGATGTATGCTGCCAAAAATTCAAGTTCACTCATCTCTTCATCCGATAACATGGAGCAAGGGCAGGCAGTTGCTTGGGAAGTGGTCACCAGCAGGTATTGACTACACAGCTGTATTTAAAATGGCATGAACTGGAACAAGGATAGAGCCTCCTCACTTCTGAATAAGTCTGAATATCTGGATATCTTGGTAACTCTGTACTAAATCTATACTGAACAACGCTACTCGATGAGACTATTGCCTTACTGCTCATAGAAATACAGCAATCAAGTCTCATGGAATAGGGGTTTCCTAACACTAAGGCTAACTGCTGGCACACGCATGTTGGCAGAGACACAGGAAATTACTGCCCATGCCTGTGCAAGGATTCAACTGCTGGTTTGTGCGGATTGGGGGGTCACAGCTCAAGTTTGGAGCTCAGCTGCCTCATACGGCTATGGAATTAAACACAGCGAGACGTAGAGATACAAAACACAGACACAAAGGAGCTGGAGAGGAGACAGATGTCCTGTGCTGAAAGCCACTAGCAGGTGCTCCTAAACATCCTGGCATTTAGGAAATCTGGACGGAGGCAGCCACTAATTACGCATAACATGCTGCCAGTCCCCCTGCCAGAAGCGTCGCACGCTAGAAAGCGTTACTGCATCTATGCTTACAGTGGCAAAGGTCTCTGCACTAGAACTGTAACCTGCAGTTAGTTGCCAGTTATCTAATTAATGAATTGCTACTAGAGAAACCCAAGAACTTGCAACATTGAGGAGCTTTTAGGAGACAGGTGTGGGCAGAGATGTTCTCTGCGGGAAGGCTGACAGCTGTCTAGTTGAAAACTTCTCCCATTCAGAAACACATCCAGGAGTGTCATGTCCCTGCCTGCTGCTGGGAGTTGATCCAGCCCCTCACTGTATTGCTTCTCTGGCTTCCTACAACAAACTGCAGGAGCAAATGATAGCTTTCATAGACCTGCGACACTTTGCTCCTGCTTCCTCATCTACACTTAACTACCTCCTTGTCCTCCCCGACATGGTTTCCTTCCCCGCTTGGCATCTTTCCCAAATGGGCTGCTCTTCTTCCACCTCTCACCTTACCACACTCCAATGAGACATGTATGGACCACTACTTTTCCCATCAATGTATGATTTGATTAGATGATTGCAGTTACCGTTGTTAGTGTAAGAGGCAGTATAAAGAAAACAGCTACCTGAGCTCTCTTTCATATAATTCTTGATTCTGTTTCCCCAATTCTCTTTGTCCTTCAGCCTAACCATGCATTTAAGATATGCTTTAATCATGACAAGCTTTAAAGGCACAAGTGTTATTTCTGTTACATTTATGGGAGCGTACAGGTAATTTTAAAAAACAACTTCCATGAACTGTCACAATTTCTTTCCTCTCCCATGAACACGATTTCTTTCCTCTCTCCATGAACACGAGGGTTTCTCAAATGAAACTTTCTCTTCGGTGGCATGTTTCCACCACAAATGCATCTGAATTCTGCCCCTTCCTTTGCTAACAGCTAAGGCAAAAAATTACGTCATTCAAAAAATCCTAGTGGGATTCTCTGTTCTTTTCCTTGAAGGTAGCTAACAAGGTCAATGACATATCCCCCTTTGAGAGCTGATCTCACCTCTGGCAACGTGGTAATTACCAAGGCAAACATCTCAGTAATACTTGTCTAGCTGTTCAGAGGCTTTTACAGCAACAGACATTTGCTATCTGGGGGAAAAGCTGCACATTTTAAAGAGTGATGACAAACTCCTGAGTGTGCAAGTGCTTTTATAAAGTATTTTTACAGGTTAAGAAAAAACAGAAGCAAGCAGAACACAGTTTTACTCCCAGTCCCATGTTCATCCACTGACTACAAAGTATTCTTTCAGTGCAGCTATGTGTCCTCCTTGGGTGCATATTTCAGAAAGAAGAACCAGCAAGACAACTTACATCCTGCCTCTCATTGCTTTGGCTTTTTGCTCCTCTTCAAGGTTTCGTGGGGGAGTTGAAGGCGTCATTCCTTCATTTAAGCAGCCAGTGGCATCTTTTAAGCTTCCTCCGTAAGATCCTCCTTCAAGGGTCTAAAAAAACCCCAAAGAACGATAGAATAAACATTATCCTTGAACTCCAGCATCAGTGCTATCTTCTGTTTCAAGTCAGTTCTGCAATCAGCACTGCAGTCTAAAACCAAGCAGAATATTCAGCAACACTTTCCTGCAGGACTTAATGAAACACAACCAAACTACTTTTAAGTTGATCTAAGACCCCCCCAAAAACATTAAAACAGAGAAGATGTCCTTTTGCCAGAAAGTGGAAAAAGATGTTCCAGTAGCCCCAGGATGAGAAAACTCTTCCAAATTATTTCAAAACAACCTGAAAATATCCTGGTGTCTCAATCCAGGCTACACATGGTCAGTGTTTCTCTGCCAAAGACTGAATGGGGATTCTTCATAGTGAAGTAAAACACAAAATGAAACCGAAATAGATGGATACATAGTAACATTCCACAATAATTAAAGGTTCCCCCAAATCCCTAGAAGGTAATTGCAATTGACCTAACAGCCTGCATGTGGGGGGCAGAAAACAAAATATCCTCTGAAAATACATCTAACTGATTAATGAAATACTTTTCAATTTGTTAGTTCCTCAATGGAATAAAACTATTTTGAGCAAATTTTCTAGGAATGTCCTCGGTTTCCCATGTCACAAAATGCTCTTTCACCACTTACTCCTTATCAAGCACCCTATGAACACAGACTACCTTCATGTACCAACATCTCAAACCGAGAAAATACCAAAACCCTCTGAAATGATTGGCTAGATAAAGCTGCTTGCACAGAGTTACAGTAATTTAATGATGACTGTGGGTTGTTTTGTTTTGGTTTTACTCTCTTCATCCTTCCAGTATACATAAGGAAATGAACCTTTGTAGGTTCATCATAACACTGCTTTAATCTTGACTTGTTAATTGAGTTAAATTTGCTCAAAGCAAGCATTTACCTAATTTTAGAGGTCCTGGGACATGTAGGAAAAGGTTTAGCTTTTATATTAACATTCTGAACTGTTTCAGGGAAAACTTAAGAGAAGCCAAGATTTGAAACAGGATTTACTTCTTGTCCAGCAGACATGGGACCAGACAGGGAGAATGTACGATACTGAAATTTTTGAACAAATTAAACCCAGAGTATTTTTATCGCTTATTCCACTCCCTGCCAGATAGAGTTGACAAGGCAGATTAAAAGAGACACATGAATCTTTGTAAAATTAAAGCACAGCTGTGATACTTCAAGCAGTTCTACTCTTTAGAGGGTCTTTTCAGGGAAGCCAGACTACTAAACAAATTCACATGTTGGGTAGTAAAACTCCTGTGCTTCAGAACAAGCTTTAAAACAAAACAAAACAAAACATCCCACTGTGTAAAATATTTGAAAGAATACCAACAAGACCCCAGAAAGAGTACAGTACAGTAGCTCATACTCTTCAAAGCCTGCTCCAAAAGCACCTTTCGACTATGCAGTGAAGAGCGTACATGGCAATGTGAGATGTAGCCTTCATCTCACGTGGGGAGCAAAAATATTAGATACTCTACTGAGAAGCAGAGCACATAGGGTTAATAAAAGCATAGCAGATGAAGGTGGAAAGCAAGGAAACCAGAAACAAGAGGTAGACTTTAAAGCCCTTCCCTAGAGTCATATTAGGCCTGTTGTGTACAGAGTTTTCACAACACTAAACTTACCAGCTTACTTTTGACCAACTTTTCTATTGCACTGACAAGGTCCGCAGCAGTTGGGACATCGGAGGAGCTCTGTCGAGCAGCTAGCAAAGAAGAGGACTGCAAGACACCAGGTTGCAAAGGAAAAGCAAGTTAGCGGGATGAGAAGGGAGTAGGAAACCAGCGGTCAGTGAAGCAGCTTCTGAGACAGGAGAACGAACATGGAAGGGGAGCAGGAGGGTTGGAGGACCACATGCATGTCAGGTGAGTGAGTGTCACCATATCAGGCAAGCACAGAACTGCCATCCACTTCTGGCTGCACATCCCTCTGCAGCAGTTCCAAGGCTGGGAACCAGGGGAGAGCATCAAAGAACTGAAGTTCATTTGCAACTAGGCTACAATACTCTTAATGTCTGTTGGTTCCTCCTTCAAAGGACATCTACGGTCTTACAGGCTCCAGAAAATTGATCTTCTTACTGCAGATGTAAGAAATTACCCCCTCCCCCATACATACATATTTAATAAATGCAGTTAAGTACAAGGTACACATGGAGTTACAGGCAATAGGGGAGGGAGGTGGGGGGAACAAATCATTCCCCCTCCCTTCCCCACAGATCAATTGCAACTCCAAATGAACTCAGATGACACCTCCCATGCATGCAACTTCAGCCATCTAAAATGCCTATCTTTTCTCTCCCCTCTCTTCAAACAGTGGAGAGAAAATGCCCCTACATATCTCATCTATCCTAGGTGCCTGGCACAGGAGGGCAGAAACACTCTTTGGAGATGCCCACTTTTCCCTATTGACATCAGTTAGAATATTTTCAGTCTTGCTTCTCTATGCTTGTCTGTTGGTTGCAGGTATTCAATTTTAGGTGCCTGACATCATGTAACGTCTTTGGAGGTCTCCGCATTCAGGTAGCCACAGCTAATAGCTGCCGGTTGTTACAAATCTCCAGAAACACCCAGGCATCATCAATGTGCTACCCAAGCATCCCCCACGGCACTGCGAAGACTGGCCTCTGTGTGAAATATTCAGTTTTGGTTTAAGGTTTTTCTTCTCTATGGGCCTCTTCACCCCTTGGACTTTGTCCTAAGAAACCTCACTTTGAAAACCCAAACTCATGCAATAGCTATGGGAATTGGTATTTATTAGCTCACCTGTATGTACATTTCTTCTGAATGAAATACAAGCACTGACTAAAACTCTGATAACCTGCTTTTGGCAGGCTGACACAGACTGAAGCATGGCTATATTTTTATAAATTCTGTATTAAAATTATTAAAAAGCTTATTCATCTCTCAGCTGCTTAATAAAGGACTTCTGGAGAGCACCTATTTCAGCGAAGTCACCGTGCAGGTGCCAACGACCACGCATCTGAGATTAAATAACGCTGGGGACTGAGACATGGAAATGTGATGGCAGGAATTAGGCAGCTGGCCACCTTTTTAGGCAGCCCTTTGGGGAGGTTGCTCATGTTGAGTGACACAGCCCCAGGAGGAGAAAAAAAAGGCAAAGGAGACCAATCCCAACCAGAAGCCTTGTGACAGAGCAAAAGCGCGAACAGCCTGCCATTCGTCGTCTCGCCTTTCACAAATAATACATCTAATCAACAGTTCTAATTAAAACAACAACAAAAACTACAGGTAATCAGGCTGGTAATTGAGGAATTAGGCTGGTAATGCAGGAATCCCATACAAATGTAAAAGCTCAGACAGCCTGTTTCACCTGCAATGCAGACAGACACATCTAGGAAAAAAAAAGACTGAAAATAGGGACTTTGAAGAGATACTGGACAAATACATAGATGATAACCGTCAAACATAACCATTCTAGCAGGAGGAGTCCAATTTTTGGAGGCACTAAACAGCTGTTGTTCTCACTTCTTTTAACTGAAATTGCTCAATGTCTCTGAAAAGTAAATAACTGCAGGATTTTGAAGGGAGCATGGAAACATTTGCTGCCTACAAGTCTTTCAGGGTAAACTAAAACTCTTCTGTGATTGACGAGAGAGTCTGGTTTGTGTGGGGCAAATCGAAAAATGGTATTTCTATTTCCCAGGAAGTAAATTATGAATTTCTAATATGAAGATATCTTGCAATTTGTCTTTGTAAGAGCCTCCAGGAGCAGTGAGGCATGATTATTGCTGCCTTGCAATGTGCTCAGGGAAAGGTGCCACCCCCTGCACCGTGCAGACGTCTCCCACCTACACTGCTACTTCCCCACGCTGCTGCTGGTCCAACCTAAGCCCCTGCCTGTAAGCAGTTGCAGGACGTGAGCAGGGAGCTCTGCCCAAATTAACACTGTTAAAGAGCTTTTGGCTCCAGCATGTCTCAAACATTGCTAACACGGTGCTCCTGTGCCAGGGAATTCAGGAGCCATGTTTGTGAGCTTAAGTTTTTTCCCCCATGACAAAAAGTGAGTAGGGGGAGAAAAAGACAGAGAAAAATGGTTTCAGATGCATCTTGCTCTATTTAATCTTCTCTTTTAGGAGCGGGTGAAGAAACAGGACGCCAAAATGCTCTACAAAGCTTAGACATCTGGAGCAGAAAACAACTTAGTTCCACAACATTGGCACTGTCAGAAATGTACTTAAGAAATACTGAAATCACATGGCATGTTAAAAATCAAAAATAGTGACCCGACTAAAGCAGTTTTGTTTTTCTTTAAAAAAAAACCAAAACAAACCCCCAAGAATACAAAAAGCAAACTAACCCCAAAACATTTAGCTAAACACCACAGGGAAAAAGCCAGTCGCAATTGCTTTTGTGCCGGGCATGGATCCACCACGGCTCTGCTTCGCCGACCTTTTGCCTCTGCCCCTTGCCAGACAGCCAGCAGCACATGCAGCACTCAAAGGGCAAGAGTCCACGACTCCAGCTGCTTCCTTCTGGTCTTGCTGCCACCACAATGTCATAACATTTCCTGACAGATTAGCAGCAAGCCCCTGAATCCTTTCCTCCATCATTCTGCTCCTTGAGTCCCAGAAATATTTGCACCCTTCTCTCTCTGTATTTCCAAACTCCTGCCTGAACCTTCCCCAAGAACATTCTGGCTTGTTTTTTTTCTGACAGTTTATTAATCTCCCCTATACTTGCTTCTTTGCATGCAGTAATTACAATCAGAGGATAGAGATACAGAAGTGGCAGTGCTAAAAACAGATGCCAGCGGGAAAGCAGGAAACAGCTAAACAGGAGGATGGATTTCTACAAGGGAGACGACAGCACCAGGAAAGGTTGGGGGAGGACACGTGCAGACAGGACCTGCACTGACTGTGAATGCAAACCACTGTCATGGCCATATTCACAGATGCTCACCCCAAGTCCAGGAGAGCAACTGAAGGATGCTGCAAGCCACCGCACCATCTACCACAGCAAATTCTGACTTAACATTCAAGAGACCCTAGCTAACAGCAGAGAACTACCACCACCAGCATGGTGCACGAAGATGGGCAGACCAAAGCCTTTCCCACCCTCCTGAGAGAGACTTCAGATACCTTGCGGGCTTCTGAACTAACTGGAGCTGATGGACCGTTCAGTGATGATCAGCCACATATGCCGAAAACGCCGAACGATAGCACTGGGTAGGCTTTTCCATCTGCAAGTTTTAAAGTGCTTCAAAACGAAGGGTGGATGGTGGGGCATAGACTAACAACGTTCCTGGACCCCAATCACACACAAAGCCTGAGTGGAGAGCCCAGGCTATCTAACTCTTGGGAAAGGTGGTATTTCTGGATTCAAGCAGACTCCAGCATCTGTCCTACTCCTCGGGCCCAGGCTGCCACCAAATACCATTTCTGCTGTTACTGCCAGACACCAATGGCACTTTTAAAACAGATGTGGTGAACACGCGTTATCAGCCTGAGTGGGATTTCTGACCACACACAACACAAGCACACGATCAACCTGTCATGAAATGGGATGCCAAGGCTAAATTGCTTATCCAGCACTATTTGTAAATCCAGTTGGTGAAAGGTATTAGACCATGATTTGCACATAAGAGTCTCTTATAACCACAAGTCTAGGCCCTGGATACTAGAAGACCACTATGAAACCACTGTGAGATGGCCATGTGAGAAATGCACTTAAACAGGAAACTGATACAATAGGGGAGGCCTTACCATCTCATCTTGGGTTGGATCATTGTCAAAAATCTTCATAGGAGGAGGAAGAGGTGTGTGAGACTCTTCATCTGGTTCATCTTCTCCCCAACCCTTCTTGCTCTTCTGAAGAAAAGTAAATATAATTAGAAGCAGGGATGGGTTTCTTTTATCTTTTTAGATATCTGAGCCCTACCACCAGGCTTTGAGTCTGTTAATACTAATACTGGCTCAACATTGCGTTGGGTGGAGAGAATTGCAGGTAATGCTAAGCATCACGGAAGAGAAGCAATAAAGACATAAGGTTTTGCCGGTTAATCCTGGTGCATTCTAAGAGTTAGAGAAATACAGTTTATAGGTCACCCAAGCAGCTAAGGCAGTTACAGCTGTCTGTGTGCTGATGGAAAAGTATTTTTTAATTTAAATGAGAACAGCTCAATGTACAGTTTTTAAAATGTGTTCCTCTATTTGTGTTCAGTTAGTATCTTCTCCATTTTTGGCTTGTAATTCCTTATTCACTTTATCAGGAAAACCCATTCTGGCAAAGAACATGCCTGCAGAGAAACTGCGGCTACAAATACGTAGCAGATTTAACAGAACATGACTATTTCTCTGTGTTTTCTTTCAATAAGGAATTACGCTGCCATGGTAGGATAAAGGTGATATGAACCTCAGCAAAAAGTGATAACAGCTGCTCATGAATAACTTCATTTCTATCCCTGGCAGCTTTCTAATAGGCTATAAAAAAAACTAGTCAAAGGACAGTAATATATGCAGACTTTGAAATGCTGATCCCTATATATTCCATTGCTCTTTGGATGACAACGCTGTCTGCAACACAGCTTCAATCAATGCAATTTTACATATGATTCACTGTTCCCTCTAGAACCTAAGGGAACTGCATTTACTCAAGCGTGAATCGCATACCACGGAAGAGACTGTCAGAGATATGGTCTTTCCTGCAACAAACACCAACACGCACCTCATCTGCGCTGTCTCCTTGAGGCGTGGTTTCATCTCCAGTCTTCGGTGAGCCGAGGTCAAAGCTCTTCCTGCCATCTCGCACCTTCTTTTGTTTCTTGATGTTGCTCTCGGTCTTCCCGCTGTTCAGCCGGCGCACAGGACTAGTCAACCATTTCTTCAGGGTGTTGGTTGAGCGCTTGGGGCCAGGAGAGCTCTGGATGGAGTTGAGGGATGGCTGAGGTTGTAAGTTGGCCACTGAATCAGACTTGCCCCCATTGTCATTGGAAGAGACTGAATATGCGTCTGGAAGAAAACAATGCAGGTGAGAGATCATACCAGCACCTCCTGTTTCCTAGTGCACATCAAGTGCTTGACAGTCCTAAACATGAAAAGAAAATACAAGCTGCCTCAATGAAAGGTTTTCTGACCTATGGACATTGTGTAAACTTTATTGCACACCAGAGAGAGGAATATGCCCAGCAACAGGCATTTTTCACAATCTCACACACTTCTCTCATTTCCTACCACACTATCTGTCCTTATGAAAGATTGCAGACAGCAAAGTTATCTAGTTTTTGATGAAAGCCTGAATTTCATGCTAAGTGCTGAATTTCTCAGCTTCTTCCCACAGATTTCACTGTGAATTGCCAGGAAGAAAATAAGCACAAAAAGCAGATTAATACAGGAGACCTGACAGCCACGAACACTTTGTCAGGTTCCGACTCCATAAATGTTTCTCAGCCGTTTCCAGACCCCAATGACGTTACTGTTAGTTAGACTACTTATTAACTTTTGAAGGTTATTTGAAGCACCTTAAAATTATCTCCTTTGCCCCTGAAAGCACTTTGTCAGAAGACTTCACACCTCCCCTAAAATTAAGAAACTGGAATGAACAATTACAAAAGATGACAAATTGTTCAAACCAAAGGAAACTCCCAAGAAGGAGATACAAGGCAGGCTTAACATTAAAAAAGATTTCCATTATATCCAAGCAGGAGATACTGCTGAACTGTATCCAACCACAATTATCGATACACATGTTCAGACTAGCACCTTAGAAATGGGTGCAACCTCCCTTACTCTCCCCAAAAGCAACAGACCGAAGATGAGCCAATGTCAATAAGTCTTCAAAACTAAAGCAAACAAGTTGCTAGAAGATTTCTGAATTGCCCTTTAGGAAAAAGTGCCCTGCTTTCACCTTTCTGAAACCATGGCAAGGCAACTCCCTCCCCAGGAGCAATCAGGGACTGAGATGTTTAATCCCACACGGTTTAAGATGAAAATTTTTTTTACAGAATTTAGAAATTGTCACACAGCTGTAAGATACATCTCAGACTGTACATCAGAAAGCAGTCAGCTGATGTTATTAAACATTTTTAGATGGTTATCTCTGAATCTTTTATCTGCCCCAGCAGAAAACAAAAACATAAGTTACAACACATGAAAATAGCCTGGTGCATCCAGATATTCTCAGTTCAGCAATAAATAGCATTAGAGATACTGGGTAGTACACATGCTGAGGGAGAGCGGATCTCCCAGAGAATCGTTACCTATATTGTTTTAGAAGCCAGTTCCTGCTACCTGCATGCAGAGCTCCTACCCCGCTGGGCAGAGCTGCTGCTCACAGCTGGCTAGGCACCGAACCGAGATTGCAGCCTGCCTTGTTTGCCAGCTTGTAAAATGCAGACTGTGAGAGTCACAATATTTTATAATCATAGACAGCCTCAGTCAGAAGTTGAACCAATACTTTATTACATACCTGAGGTCAAAAGCTAGGTTTTTAGAACACACGGAAATAATTGTAACAAGCTAGAGGAAGTCAAAGTTCATTTCCCAGTCACGAAGAAAATCCAAATCATGTCTTCTGACGACAGGAGTGAGCGTGAGAGGGGCTAGGAGGAGGATGGATCCCAGGTGGAGCTGCTGGGGTTTTTCTGACATGCCTTCATAACGGCAAAGTAGCAGTCATCTCAAAAAGGCCTGGGTTTAGCCAGCTCCTGTTGATGTTATTTCATGCACACGAAGTGGCATTAAATCAACTAGCGCAAGATAATATTTGTCAGTGGCCAGCTTATCTTCCACTCAATAGGCTTTAGACAGAGTCCTCTCGCAGGCTCCACGTGATGCTCTGGGAGTTTATCAGCACACCTTGCATCAGCAACATTCAGGGTCTCACGATGGTGATTTTGATTTTGCAAGCACCCTCGCCCCTCCATCCCCCAGCAGCACCGCAAGCCCCGCAGGCGGCGCGGGAAGCATGAGGGCCTCGCCAAGGGGCTGCGCCGAGCGGGGTGCCCTCAGGTGCCCGTGCTCCCACTGCTGCTGCAAGAGGATTAACTTTGGGAATTACTGGTGCAAAGGGAGCAGGGCTGCAGTCACGGAAGGACGAATGCTGGAGGGGATCGCTCTGTGGAGACTGCCACTGTCAGGGATGATTTGGGGCAAGCAGCCGTTATCACGGACTCACTGCCTTTGCTGGGGACTGGGCTCGGGGGGAGGTTGAGGGGAAATGAGGACAAGCTGATCTTCCCACATCTAATGTACAGAGAGGTTTTTACCACAGCTTGGAAGTAACACAGTCCAAACCCCTACCTCCAGTTGATGGCACCTTGCCAATTTAACTTTTAGTAAGGGAAGGGAGCTGATAGGAGGCTAAACGGAGCCTGGGACAACCCCATCCACCCCAAGGATTTGTTACCGAGACGTGCAATCCTACCTCAGCCCAGCGGGCTCAAGGCAGGGCCAAACCCAGGAACCCCAAAGTCCGTGATGGAAGGGGCAGGGGCCTCCCTTCCCACCAGGAAACACCCCTGGTTTTACGAGCAGGGCCAGGCCCTGGCCTTGCTGCCTCCCTCTCCTTTCCCCAGGCAGCATAGCCACAGCTGGGGCACGGACAGACACACAGCACCTCTCACACCGTGACACTCTTTGCTCAAGGCCGTCCCGGGGAAGTGACGGTCAGCCGTTGTCCCCTGTCATCCCAGGAAAGGCAGCAGGTGGGCAGAAACAGCCCAAGTCCCAAGCTGGACCACAGCCCACCCTGCCCCTGGAATTTTGTCCAAAGTTTAACCTAGAGCCAGGAAACCTCTGCAGACTGAACATCAGGCCTCCAGAGCCACAAGCCATGGTGAAAGCCAGCCCAAAGGTTTCCAGAGGGAGGTGTGTTACACTGTACAATGATCCCACTTGAACGAGGCTCTGGATTTTCCCGCTCAAGGTCATGCCTTTGGTGATGAAAAAGGCTATTTACCAAGGGGTTACTAAATCTCAGTCGTGCCAGGCTGTACACAGCCCTGGCAGATATGAAGTCTCCTTCTTTTTCCTTGTCCACTGAAGTGCCCTGGCTGACCACTGTAAGGCATCTGGGACAGAGCCCGGGCTTTGCTTGGCCCATGCAGCCCAAGGCTGGAAACGTGGCCTTGTCTTGCCTTTAACATGGAAACGTAGTCTCCACTGACTGGAGGATAGGCAGGGAGGTGGAAGAGAAAGGCTGGTATAAATCTCCCTGCTCCCCAGCCACCAAGAGAGGCCCTCGAGGTGGGATGAGTTTGCTCTACCCAGCACCCTACACATGTACAAAGCACTCCCATCTCATCGTCCCACTTCCCACCATTGCCAAACATGCACTATCCAAAAACCACACTGAGAGTCCACACACAATGTTCATAACCTTTGTTCCTTTTCTTTTTTAAAGGACCTGCAAATATGGACACATTTGTGAGCAAGTCACACTTGCTGTTTGCCAGCCCTGCTGAGAACGATTTCCTTTGCACATAAAGCAGGTCACCTCAACACGGTCGCAGAGGCAGGACTGGAGCTCAAGGAAGAGCAGAGCTCACGAAATGAGAGACAGAAACATGCAACACGAAAAATCTGCCAGGAAAGACTTTGGAGACAACCTCCTAAGCCGTGCTTGTGTGAGCTCCACTGCTTCCGCGGTACGTATGGCTACAAACACATTAATCATGACACTTGATACTAGCCTGAGATCCAGACACCACGTGGATCAAGTGAAAGAGGAGGACATGTTACCGTGCTTTTCTTGCAAACTTGTATTGGTAGAGCTGTTCCGAAACACAGTTTGCCTAAGAAAAGCCAGAGAGCACTTTGGAAAAGACGCAGCAGCACATTGCGTGGTAATTCAGGCAGCCGCCGCTGCCCGCAGGGACCAACAAAGCAGTGGCTGCCCTTGCACTGCAGCGGGTCTGCAGGAACATCAGGGCTCGGCAGAGAGCTTCAGCGAGCAGTCATCCTGCCACCAATGTCCCAGGACACACGCGTCTAAAAAAAGGTATTTGGTGAAGCGAAATGGGTGTAGAGAGGTCAGCAGACTAGTGTGGCTAGGTTGATTTCCTGGCCAAACCATTCATTCAGACAGAAGAAATGATGGTTTCCAAAACACCCCCAAGCAAACCTCCAAGAAACTTCTGGCAATAGGACTGTGACAGATACTCAGCCAGACTGAAGAGCTTTAGCATTCAGAGCTTTTGCACTGCCAAAGGCATGAAATATTTGTTGTTGTTGCTCAAATGAACAGACGTCTATAAAAGCACAGCTCTTTTACTTGAAAAATGGGAGTTTCCAGTTCTGTGCAACCTTGGGTGAAAGGAAAAATGAAAATCTCATAGACCCATTTTAGAGGCACAGTTGTATTCCCATTTGAGTCAGTAGGAATTACTGCTGGAACATAAATACAAGGCATTTTATTTTTACTTCCCTGTTCCCCAGAGCACGCATGGGAGGGGAGGTCTGTCTGATCAGGCTCATGCAGCATCGGACTCATCTGCAGGAACTCAGATCTCTAAATGGGGAAAGGGAAAGGCTTCTCAGAGCAACTCAGAAGAAACAGCAGGCTTCTCTTTTTGACCCATACTAGCCACAGATCATATATGATAGGAAAGAAATATGCTTCTGTAACCAGAAGTTAATACAGAATATAGCTATGAAGACAGGTGACTATGGCAGGACACAATCTTGCTTTAGGTGAGAAGAGGTGAATCTTCTTCTGATTTATGTATGGCTCCATTTCTCACCCCAGAAAAACAGCCTAAGAGAAATGGATTTTTCCACAGAAGTCAAAGAAGATGAGCCAGAATGGGAACTCTGTAATCCTATTAGCATGTGCATTTGAATCAACAATTTTTTTTTCAGAAAAAAATCCACTCATGAATGAAAGCCAATAACGACAATCTGACTGATGAGCACAGAAATTAGCTCTGCTGTGCTCGGCGGAGACCATTTTCCATATTTAGTGATTCCTGTAAAATAACATTTCTGACAAAGACGGAACTGAATCAGATGTGGGTGAAAGACTAACTCGGTCTTTACTCGAGCTATTATTTCCTGAAGAACGGGAATCTCTGTACCAGAAAATCTTGGAAAGCAGGAGACATCTAGACCTATCCTATACACAAACAAAGCCTCTGTGTTAGTATTTCACACTAAACAAACAAGAATCATCTAAACCATCAAAATGCACCCTCTCCTGCCCTTTCCAAGAGCATCTCCTTCACCATACAGGCTGTAAGCTCCAGTTCACAGCTCTCAGCCCCTTGAGGCTTTATATTCTCCCTCGGGAAACACTGCTGTGAGAGCCACCTCGGATCTGCTCGAGGGCTTCAGGGCTAAAGCTCTACTCGATGGACGCAAAGATGGCAGAACGAGGTATGAAAAGAACTTCTTTGGTCTCTCCTGTGCTTTTGTATTAAATGTCCAAAACACGCTCAGTGAAACATTTTTATTGGCACGAGTCAGGGTTACAAAACTTTGTGGCTTAGGCAGATGACAGTACCGATCCCAGTTTTAGTGTTAGAGCCTATTCTGCCTGTAAAACCTGGCATGGATTTGCACAAATTTGGGAGGCAACAACATTTGGATAATACAAAGTCACTTTACAGCTATTCCTCAAGTGAAAACACTAGTTCATACAACGTAAATAGGAAATCTGACAACTTTTAATGTCAACAGATAAACTGTCTCTTCAGGCACTGCCTCCGAACAAGGTTCCAGAGAAGAACGTAAGTGAACACAAGGAAATTTTCAGTGCCCATGTCAGATAAAGATAGAGGACAACTGGCTTGAAAAGCCCTTTAGATTAGAAGTACGTCAAACTTTCGCAATGGAATTACAAAACTCGCCCTGGAGTCCTCCACGGCTCCCCATCTGCTCCCAGCTCTGCTCAGCCGCTCTACACGTGTCCAGCCGCAGACCTGCCCTATGCTTCGGCTTGAGGGAAAAATGAAGTGAGACCACGTAGGACCCGGTTTCACACCAGAGGGTAAAGACACGTTCAAACTACGCCATTGAAATCTAAATGCAAATTTTGCTCCGAGGTTCAAATGTTCTCCCTAACTTTATAATCTCCTGGAAATGAGCAGAATTTAGAAGGTCCCCCTGAATTTTCTGTTTGTGTCTTGGAGTATCTTTTGAAGCTTCAAGCTGGAAGTAACATCAAAAGGCACAAATCAATCTGGCAGGATTCTCACAATTCCATTTACGTGGATGAAATGACTTCTGTCCAAACTCAGGAAGAGTGGTATGGAGTTAAATATTTTATGCAAAAGTTTCTAGTCCAATAGAGAAAGTAGCCTACACTGCTAAAAGCAGATGTACTTGACAAACTTGCCAATCACTGTAATGTAAAAACTCAAAATTTGATTTTCTTTTTCACTGCCAAACATGCAAGGAAGACTAACTTCCAAAAAGAACAGGGGAAAAAAAGGACTGAAAACTAAATTAATCACACAACATTCAGAATGCACTAAATAGCTGATATTTCTTGGAAATGGGAAGGAAGAGCTGCTTTGAGATAGAGAATGATCTGCAGAGTTCCCTTTAGCTACACTGCAAAGCAGAGGATGCTCCTGGGGGATTTTGCATATAGGTTTTGCCTTTGGGAAATGGTCACCTGTCTGTTGGTTTTGATATTCAACTTCCTGATTGTTACTTCCAGGTAGAAACCTAAGCAGAGGAAAACAAGCACTCACCTAGCTGGGGTGGGCAAAGACCGTCACTCAGAGAAGCTCATTTTTGTGGCAGGCAGCAGCTCACCTCATGCTCTCAGCAGTCAAGGAGCTGTGCACACTTCTGCCCAGGGGTGATGCAGAGCGGGAATCACACCCTGTAGGAGCCTCTCTCTTTCCATTAACTACAGAGGGAGTCCGAGGAAATTACACCCTTAGCTAAATTTAGTTATTGTGAATCCCCTTCCCACATTTGAGTATGTTTCATACCAGGCCGATCTCACAGCAGGAAATGATTAGCTGAAGTTAAGCATCTGACAATTCACTTTAATGAGCAATAACTCATGGCAACCCGCCATTAGCCTCAGTTGAATAGCTTTTATTTTTAGCTGGTGTTGCTCAGATGCGGCGTTCATCCAGCATGCGCTGGGAAAGCTGACATCCCAAAGTAGTCTCCAGGTCTTGGTTGTGCCAGTCGGAGTGTCAGGGCTCGAGAGCTCCAGTTCTTGGAGGTCAGAGAAAAGTCACTGCAGTTCTGGGAAAGTTTCAAAGAGTGAGACAAAACCAAAAGCCTGGAGAAACGGCACCGAGGCGCGCGGTCTCAAGAGACCTTGCAAGAAAAGTTACTGAAATCCTGAGAGCGTGCTGAATGAGTGAGCTGGGTCTCCAGGGAGAGAAACAGCACAAGGGGAAGGCACAGAGAGCGAGCCTGCTGAAGTAAAACATGACTTTGTTCCTGTCCAAGAGTGCCTAGTGAGAGGAGCAGCTACAGAAGTCATCTCTGTTGTATCTGCTGCTTCATGTGGACCTAAAGCTATTGTCAGAGGTGACTGTAGGGAGGGCACGGGGAAAAGAGGAAGATGAGTCCTCAGATGAATACAGGGCAGGGTCTCATTTCCTACAGACGAGCTTTTAACCGAGGAGCTGCTGCACATGAAATCAGAACACGTCCTTGTGCCTCTGAAGAGACTCTCAGGAAAGTGTGCAACTCAACCCCACAGCACCAAGCACTTGAACAGCAGCCGAAGCATCTGCGGTCCTCCTCTCTGCGTGTCCCGCTCAGAAACGTGTTTCCATATAAGAGCTTACAACTGTGATGGGTATCTACAACTTCTCCGGTGGGAGGTTTGAGCCTTTTTCTCTCCATTTATCAGCTTGATAAATTCATTCTGCTTCAGAGTCCCATCTGACCCCTCACATAAGCTGCTGTGAGTTCATGACAGGAATAATAAGAGAACAAACATCCACAGAGTGAATCCACCAACCCGTTGGTAAGTGAGATACTCCTAGCCAGCTCCTATCCCAAAATACTATGAGATAGGTACGTTATTGGCCTGCCCCGAGTCCTTCAAGGGAACCTCGCTTATCTCCCCAACAAAGCAACAACTTTTTAGAATAGGTTTTACTGAATAAAAGGGTGTAGAAAAGCTCAGAAAAAGAGCAGTTGCTCCACACAGCAGAGTTTGAGGCCAGGCGCAGTATTTCTATGCACTCGATTTCATTCACCCATTCTCTTGCCTCGGGTTTGTGCCCAGCAAACGTCCCAGACCAGCCCAGAGCACAGCAAGTCCAACACATCTGCTGGGAGCGCACGTTGGAGCAGCCTTCCCGTAATGCCTCACAGCTGGGAGAGCAGATTTCTGAAGTCAAGAGGCACGCATTTTGCTTTAGCAAAGAAAGGAAATAAAAAGTCAAGACTAACAAGATCCAGAAAGGGCATGCTTTTTTTTTTTTTTGAACAAATCAACATTTATTTCAATTTAGTCAAACAGCTCGTTGAAGCACTTCTCTAAGTTCTACTTTACATTTTGTATTTACACTGTCCTCGTTCTGTGACAAAAATAAAGTAATCCCCGACCCTGAAGTTTCCAGAATAAGTGTCGCTAGCAGCAAAAAGAACAAAGCCCCAAACACAAAGCAAAAATCCCCCTTGATATATTTTGATAGGAGACTTATGCATGTTCCGTAAAAAAGTTTTAACCCTGAACCTTTATGGAAACCTATATGGGATGATGAGGGGGAAAATGTCATGTTTGAAGCTGAACAAGAAGAGCAGCATTTGCTGGCCTTTGCAAGTACACTGTTACTTTTAGCATAAGGAACTGTGAAATGCTTAGACACCCACATAGAAGCAGACTTTTTAACTTTGATCTAAGCAGTTTTGCTCTGCTGGGAGCATAAGGGTACCAGAGTCGGCGAACACCATCTTCTATCCTGGTGGTGGGCACAAAACCAAACTTTATTACACATGGTTTCCAAGCAGCTGTTAGTACAACACAAGCCTTATTCTTTTGCAAAGTGTCAAGGGTCAGCTTCATTCAGCAGCTCCCAAATTGAGCTACTGTAAGAATTTTGAAGTTATTTCTCAGTTAAATGACATCATTGCTAAGGTCAACTCTGCCTTACGCTTGAAGCCAGCAACCTCTATGACAAGGTGGACCATTCTGCTGAATCGGGGGAGAGGAGGGAGGAGGACGACACTTGAATATCGTATTTATGTCTCCCTACCTCAAAGGAAACTGTGGCTATGTACCCAAACAACTCCTCATGGAAACAACAGAAGAGTATTGGTGACAAAACAAATTGGAATTGGAAAAAAAAGCAAGAACAGAACCCAAAGCTTTTTGGGATAGGAAGAAAAACTGCATGTTGAGAAAGAAGGGATTGGTCATTAAACTTTCCAGGCACACACAGGGCTCAGAAAGCACAGAAAACAAGCAGAACAAACAAACACAACTGTGTGCATCTTAGCGTCAGCTTCTTTTGCCAAATGCAGTAGCTTCCAACATTCAGCAGCTGTCTCTTGCTTTCTAGTGCTGTGGAGTTCTCTTTGGTACTTGGAGGCTGTCAGGAGCTCCGGGCAAAGAGAAAGTCTGTCCATTTACCAACCAATTCCAAAGGCGCTGATCTTGAATAACTTTACTAAGCAAGAGTGACACAGATGTCTAGGAAAAGGGGCTTTTCTCTTAGTAAAGTTGTGGTAGGTGCAGTGGAAACCCAAGGCAATCTACATGCTTGTCAAATTGTGCCTAGGTAAGAACAGTCCTCCATGAACGTCTCTCATTTGTTCACTCTTAAATTATTCAGGCTCTGACAGCCCCTGAAAAGAAAAGAACGGAATAAGAATAAGTTGCAAGTGGTGCAGGGCAAGAGCGGACACCACGTAACCACCAAGAACAACGAGGTTGGGGTGTTTGACGACAGACACACTGCAGCTGGAGCATCCAGGGATGGCGCCCAAAGCAGCTTCCTCCACACCCTTGTCCTCCAGAAATACTAGTGGAAAATACAAGCTCACAGCGAAGGTACTGGGTTGGGATGAATTAAAAGAAGTAATGAATGAAGTAAATGCAAACAGCGGTTTGGAAATAAAACACACAGATAAGAACTGCTGGTGCTTGTGATGTTTTGCTCTTTGAACACGGCACAGGGAAATGGCTAAGCAGCTCAGAGACTTTTAACTGCACACTCAAGACTATCAGTTAGACTCGTGGGAAGCTTTAATTCGCTCAGCTTAAGTAGGAAAATCAGAACGTCACTTGCCGTCCCATATAACAGGCTCATGCGATCTACCTCTTGGTTTTTCGTGTGACAGCTCTCCAGGGCAGGGAGCAGATCTGTGAGGAACCTTCCTCATGGTGCCAGCCAACAAGTTTATCAAATTTCAGGTGACAAAATCACTACTACACTCTATCTGCGTCAGCAAGAAAGATGGGACAGGAACTTGAAGTCTCAGAGAGCATCTGCTGTACGGGAACAGGAGAGCTCTCTGCAGCACCCTGCCGAGGTCTCAGCCCTCTGAAGCTGTGCAAGTGCTTTGAGCCAGCCACCAGCCTTCCCAATAAGGCTAGTCCTGAGAAACTCATTGATTTTGACTTCTGGAGGGCCACATGGAGCCTCCCACGGCTTTTACAGTGCCTACACCATTGCTCCTTACCAACAGCCTCCTCATGGAAAAAATTCTACGTCCAGCTTAGCAGAGGTGTGGAGAGGTGCACTGCATAAACTGCACTGCTTCACTCCCAGCTGCATCACTGCGTCTAATCACAAATAGCTGTAAAAATGCTCTACCAAGCAACATGTCTAATAAGCAATTATCATTACAAAAGCCATCTTCACTATTGCTGAGTAATTGCTTTCTTTCGGCCCCATCTTTCAAAGTAATTAGGAAAAAGAAACACTTATTTGCACACAAGAGCAAGAGCTGGACTGGTCTAGCAGCAGAGGCTCTTTGCTTCTGGAAAGACTTTGTCGAATACGGGTGATCTCTTGCTGCAATGTACAATGTCTGATCACAGACATCCACCTGCCTGATAGTTTAATATCTCCAGGACAAGTGACTGCAGTGAATATTCAGCAAGCATTAGCTTTTAGATGTTTGTCTGGCGCTTGCCTTGCTTGAGGCTTTTCTTAGACACACTGCCAGATCAAATTTTATGGCAGCACAGCTCTGAGCCGCTACAGCCCTCCCTGAGCAGCCCGGGATGTTCAAGCCTGAGTAATTTCTCTGATACTAAGACAAAGCCAACTAAGATGCTGCTGTCTGCTCAGCACCTGTGCCCTGGCAGAAGCTGTGGTCTGCTATTGCGGAGCTGAAGGTACTACTGTAACATTCAAAATGTTTGCCTCCTTCTTGCCTAAAGCTATGGTTTTCTTTCTGCTGCCCTAGAAAGGATCCCTGTTGATTAATACTTATTCCATTTCCTAAAGAAATCTATTCAGCCTCCACATGCTTCAGCTGAGAGTGATGTTTTAATATTGTGGTGATCCTCAGGGTTCAAACTACAGAAGGTACAAAGAATACCAGACTTGAGGCACTTCAATGGTATTAGCTGTGAATCATCTTTTTACATTGTACCACTCAGATACATTTGGATCTAAAATACATTTGCATTTCTAATTAAAACATATTACCAGTAGTAACTAAAGAATGTCTTAAATCAGAATCCTTAGGCCATAAAAGCTAATTGCATGATGCTAAAACTGGATTTCAAAAATATACATATTATACCCCCTGCAGGATTAATTAGGCAACATCTCTTCAAAAGAGTTCTCAAAAGTGTATTTATTCAGCATGTGGTTAAATTATACTGGGTTGTGCAACACTTTTCATAGCCTGCCTTGGTGCACGCTTCTGCGGCAGCAGTCAGCTGGGGCCTTGTTCGTCAGGGGTGCTCAACATGGGCAAATCTGATTCGGGACCGCGGTGAACCCCAGCCGATGAGAAGGAACACGCATGCTGGTTCGTGCTCTCTGCCCCACAACCACCTAGATGCTGCCTTCACCCCTAATGCAATCCTGCTGCTCCCCGCTGCGCAGTGGGGGTTGCTTTAGCCACAGTTAACTGGTGCCGCTGAACAAGAGGATCTCGGGTACATGTGTGATGTGCTTCCTAGGACATGCAGGCCTATAAAAAGGCTGAAATTAACTGGTAGATATAAATCTGGAAGCTATAACTGCTGATTATTTGATGCTTATTTTTTCACCAATTTCCTACGTGACCTCAAGAAAGTTTCAGAGCGCTCGCTGAACTGTACTGTGTTTTCAGATAGGTTAAGACTGTACTGTATGTCTTGGGGATGTAAGAATCCTCTGTTCACTAAAGCTGCGTGTGCATTATGAAGGGACGAGAAAAAAAAACCCAATGCAGCATAACAGGGCACATCCTCGGCTGCTATACTCTGTAGCTGTAATTGTCAGCAAGCCTAAACTGCATGAAAAAGCGTCCTCAGTGGATTTAGCTGTAGCTGGGGATGTGCCACTCCCAGCTCTCCTTGTGTGCTCAGAGCTGCTTGCTCCATGTGAAATCTGAACATGGAGAAATGCCCAGAAAACATAACAGTGGAGATACCTCCAGGGTTGCTAAATCCAGTCCCTTCTTATCGCAGGAAAAAGTCCATCTTTTTCCTAAATGTTTACTTCAGTGCTGTCTTGTGCTACTCAACAAGGGATCTTTGCTCAAAACTGACATACAGACTGTTCTTGTGCTTTCCTGTATACAGTGACATTAAATTTCCATGTTTAATTTACAACCTTCCAATACAAAAGATAAAAAACTCCACCAGAAACCACCTACTGGTTCCTCAGGATCACATTTGCTAAGGGGTTCCCAGCAGGTCTGGCTCCCTGGCTTCACCCCTTTGTGCAACTTAACAGCCTTGCACAGCCTGGAAGATAATTTTGCGGGGATCCAAGATTTCAAAGTTGTTGAGCTGTACTGTTGAGCGTTACTAGCAACGGCTGTAACACACAGAACAACCAAGTGCATTGGGGTGCAATAAGGGCAACAGAATAGCAATTACTAACTCCTCAGGTGGCAACACACAAAACCGGAGATGTATTTTTTCCATTTTCCAGAAGTACTGAGCAACCACAGTTCCCGTACAGTAGAGGAGCACCTGTAAGCACTGGGAAGCGCCGGGAGGTGAGGGAGTAAGAAACCTGCCAGAGCTATATCGGGCTTTCTGCAACGTGATGTTATCATGCTACATTAGAGAAAAGCAAACAAGCAGCACGTAAACTGAAGCATATATAATGGTGCTCTCCACATCAAAGAGAAGAAACCCCCATGGCTGTTCTATTATTAACTGCTGTAATTCAGTTTGCAGGTTCTATTTCTCATCTCATTAGGACTTCACTGGTAAAATTTTCATATTTTGTCCTAATTATCTGAAAGGACCTCAGGTGACATGTGTGATTTCCATGTTTTCAGCCTGCCAGGGAGAGGATTGCAGGGCTGGTCCAGGACAGAGGCTGACGGATTGAGAGGGACATCAAACTCGACAGGAGAGCCAATGGGATGCACTAACTACCTTTAATCCAAGGAAAGGTTTGTGTTTCAGCATAATCAGCCACATCAAACATTATGAACTAAAAGCAAACAGGTTAATTTTTGGTTTGTGGTTTTCTAATGGGAAAGAACACTAGCCAAGGGAAACGTTTTCTAAGCATATCTCATTAGGTATTTTCTAATAATTCTTTACACGTGCTGAAGTCCTACTTATGATCTACAGATTTTTTTTTCAGAAAACAGCCAGACGTGCTTCTGTAGTTGTTTTAAAATGTATCTTTACATGACATTGAATTGTGTGATGCAATATTAGCAATTGAACTGTTCTGCAATAGCAACTGATATGCAGTGGCTAAACTGGCAGAGAACTGGATTTCCTTACTGAATTGAAAACCACATCTGTAGATCCCTGCTGTAATCACTAACTGCCCAACCAATTCTTCTCTTTTGCAAAGAAATTGCAACTTTCGCCAAAGATGAAAATGTTTTCATAAAGCCTGTTAAAAGGCAAGAATTACACTGAAATGTAACAGTGTTCTGGTGTGTTTGAGAAGTATCTTGATGCTGTTTTTAGACTGAAACATCTTGAGGCTTGGGGTTTTTTAATTTTAAAATGATAGATTAGTTTTCCTAATACATACACAAGTTTTAACAAGGTGTATGCTGAACCATAACGCTTCAGAAAAAAAACAAAATCTTTCTGGAGTCATGTGAAATAACTGCCCTTTTTGTTTCACTTCAAAATGGATAGATTTTATTTCAGCATCTGTGCACTGAATTCCTAAACAATACATCTATCTGGCATTTATTTTATAGGAAAGCAGCATGTTTAGTTACCCCATGTTCTTTGCAGTGAACAGGGAGTTACCCAGGCTATATTTTTCACAATTATCCCACAATTATCTGTTCTCTTTCCCCTAGAATAAATTCTTCCTTCTTCAGGCTTTTGACAAGATGAATAAAGCCTTGTGAATTCCTATATGCTTCTTGGAGCGAATGGGAAGTTTAGGAGCTTTGCCTGCATAAAAGCAAGCCCTGCGTTTCTTGAAAGCTGGATGAATTTATGAAAATTGAAAACGATGCAGCAATCTGAATAATAAGGATCCCCACCACACATTCACCTCCAGACTAGTAACTGAAAGCTGATCTTTATAGAAGCTCTTGCTATCTATGTTACACATATGAATTAAGATCTGAATGTTTTTCTGTAGAACTGTTGTCACATCCTATCTCAAAAGATAAGGCTGCAAGATCAGTCGTAAAAGGGAGACACAAAGCCAGAAGATGAGGAGCTAGCTTGTGTTGGGAGAGTTAGAGTTGTCTAGCAGTGTGTGTAAGTTTCAAAAAAGAAAAAAATAACGCTAGTATTACTTGGATCTTGGGAACTGAGAGAAAGTTGTTAAAGCATCCCGAACACTGGCACTGAAACGATGAACATCAGATTTACAGAAAGTGGCTGACGGAAGATGAGAATGGTGAGCAGAGAGTCCTGTGCAGCAGCCAGCACTTTGAAAAACCTCAAACCTCCTGTGCTCTTGGACACTTTCTATTTTCCAGTAACACAGACCCACTGAAACCTTGACCTGCTGTATCCATGAACAAGGTTTCTACCCTCAAAAACCCCTCCTTGTTGTAAGATTTAACAACACTTTAAATAATCCTAAAAAGAGCTCACTGTTCCCCCAGCCTGCCAACAGAGCAGTGGCCATGCTTCTCCTTCAGCTGTCCATGTTCAGAGGTTGCTCATCAGCCTCAGGACTTCTGCTGAAATCCTCCTACGTCTCATTGCCACGTTCAAGGGAGGACATGCCCACGCACACAAATACTAACAGGTTCAGACCAGTGAGTCTTTATTTACCCCAAAAGACTGGCATGGGGACAGTCAGGCACGCTTTTGGGACACGCTTAACTCAAGACCACCTGTCGGGAGGGTGCAGAGCAGGTGTGGGAAAGCAAGTTTCCACACTAACAAAAAGAGCGATTTTTTTGCTAACAGTATTCACCTTGTCATGCTAATCCTGCTTGCTCAACTGAGCAGCATTTTCATCAACTCTTTTGTCCCTTCTGATAACTATCTGCCATGACCTACTCCGACTCCTGACTCAGCCTGTGGAGGTGGGAAAACACAGGACTTGGAAGAGATGTTCCTGTCATGGGCTTACCAGTTTTCTCTTAATAGAACTGGAAGAAAAAAACAACAACTCTCCCAAACCTCACCACAGCCATTTGCTTGTGAACCTGCCAGGAGAAAGAGCCGAGCACAGCTCTGGCATGAGAGAGAGACTGCCCACGGAAGACCAGTACGCTTGATCCTCTTGACTTTACTGAGATGCAACTAATGAGCAACAGATGGACTTCACCCAAGGAGTATATTTGGGGAAGGTAACAGTTTCCTCATATTTCTTATTCAGGAAGGACCAGGAAACTAAGCGAGCTTCGGTTGACACCCTTGATTTTACTATTGTTTTCTCCTCTGCCTCAATTTTGACAGAACTGCTTTGGCCATGCATTCCATTATGCTTTACACAGTGTAACCATGGCTCAGCCTAAAACACTAAATAAAATATGTTCAAATTAGGAAATGTTATGGGCTTGAATATATTACTGCAGATCACTCTCTTGCTACCACTCAGCACAAAGGTACCAGTTTCCCTAGCAAAGCTCTGCAGCTCACTGTAACAGTGTCAGCACCTTCTATAAAAAGCACCATCAGATCTCACTTTTTACCTAATGAAGAAATAACTTTTATTAACATACTGTTGACAGCCCTTGTAATGATGCCGGTTTGCCCAACTTCCAGTTAAGGCTCTGTTTCTGACCAGCTAGTAAAGATGTACAAGGTGGCTGGCTGAACTCCCTTCACTGCACATTAGTCACCATCACTCTGTCAAGAGAAGCTTACTTTGTTAATCTTACAGCAAAGAGGTTCACCAGACTGAGCCAGTAACAAATCAACGACTCAGGGAAGGATAGCAAGAAGAGGAAAAGGAAGGAAAGAAAGAAAAAGAGGACAGTAAAACAAAAAAATGCAGAAGGAAAAGCAAAACTTTAGGAGATAGGAGAGAGGAGAAGCCGGAGGGACAGGAAATTTAAATAAGAGCTTTACCAGGAGCATGGCACAGACACAAACCCACTCAATCTTTCATTTTTAACACACTGAGATTAAAGGTTTGACAGTCAGATTAAGTTTCTTTTGTTCTGAAATGGAAAGTTTGGATACGACCGGCAGCCTGCTCAGAAGAACAACTGTTCAAGAGGTAGAGGGACATTGAAGCCAATATGACGCATCGATTTAAATCCATCTTCCCTGTTTCTGGCTACCCTCAAGTAAAAAATGTTTTATATTCTCACCTGAAGCCACTCTGCAGGCACATAACATTACCTAGAACGGGGTGTAAGGTGTTGCACTGTGAAGTTATGCTGACAATAGATTACTTTTAACCACAGACCCTTTTCTTTGGGCTGTACCTGATGCACTCATAGCTAGCTTCTCAAGTCCAGTCGACGGGAACATCTCTCTCCTTGTGTTCAAAGAAAAGCATTTCCTACACCTTGTTAGTGCCTTCCACCCTTCTGGTGCCCCTTAGGGCAATGAGACCCCGGCATGCTCCAAGTAGGGCTAGAACTGAATGAGCTGAACTACTGCAAAGAAATGTCCTCTAAATAAGGCCCTGGGTATAATGCAGCACACAGAATTTAACTTCTAGGTTAAATCTGAGTCACTGACTAGGCTTTACAGCCCATGCATCAGAGTCTGGAGTTCAGTGTTCACCTGACCCAAGCTCCATGCACCCACTGCTGAGCTTCAGAACTCTGTGCTGAAGGTAGTGCAGAGTAATGGCACTCTCTCGCTGGACTTTGCTCTGTGTTTAAAGGCAACAGAGTTTTGACCTTGTCACATTCAAGGCCTGCAGCTGACCATTTGCTTTAGAAAAGACATTTCACAAAGCAGGAATCCCTCCAATTTCTTCGCTTTCCCTCATCACCAGCCTTTTAAAGGAGCCTCTAATCTGAACCACATAGATAACTGAGGAGATGGACTCCACATTAAAAGAAAATAGGGTATATTCAATTGCAAATCCCGGACTGATTTCTAAGGAGAGTTCAATGACTTTCTAGTTGTCAGAAGACCATCAGAATTTGAACCATCTTATCGGTCTGCTTTCAGGGCCAGTTCTGCAGCACGAAGAAGCATCCCATTACACTAGGTCACTTTGCATTTGTGCATTTAGGAGATACTGCAAAAGCCTTGCTTGCCCACTCTGGGCTGATTAAGGCCATTGGCCTGAAAGCTGTGCAAGTCTACTGCTCTTAACTACCCCTTTTTATGGCTGAAAGCAAGTGACAGACTCTTGCTCGGAGGCACTCCTATATTAGGATTCGTATCTCTCCATACTTCAGAACAGACAAGTAGTCCTTATTTAGTTCACGCAGGGGACTATCGGGGTCAGAGCAAAACTGCAAATGCTACTAAGGGTCAGTTGCTTTCTCTGGATGGTTCCCAATAGCTTTGTACATGGGCAAAGCTGACAAGATCAGAAACTCACCAAGAGAAACAAGCGAAAAAGCAGTATCAAGGTCTCTACTGCTGCAATAGACAGGATAAGATTGGTGCAAAAGAGTAGTTTGAGTTATCCATCAAAATCCTTCAGAGAAGTGCCCAGTTACACAAAATTTACGTATTTCATGATACACCAGGGACCTAGGGTTTGGGTTTTTTCAGCTCTGCGTTATTGCTGCTATTTAGGAGATCAAGCATGCACATCACCTCCAAGCTCCACGGCACGAAAAGCACTGATACAGCTCGTACCAACACAACCTCTGTTTGAGCATAGACTGCACGCTCATCTTCTCAATACCTCTCACTGGACGGTTCTTATTGGCACAACAAAACCTACTCAGTTGTTGCAAGAGATGAAGATACATCCAGCATCTGTCACCAGGAAAAAGCAGAGCTGCATTTCCAAAGGCAACGGGAAGGTCATTTATGGGGCAGCAGTGAGAACAGCTCCAAGGTGCTCCACATCCATCTTAAATACAAACTACAGTCACCCGTTTGCACTGCAAGTCTGAGATCAGTGAGAAGCCCCGGGACGAACAGTGTCCCCCCAGAAAGAAAAATGATCACTGACAATGCAGAATACATGAAGTTAGAGCTGCAAAGCTCTGGTTGCCACATTAAAGCATCTCCAAACTTAACGGCAGAAGCTGCCAACAGCAGCACACTGATACTGCAGTCTGGGGCACCCAAATCCCTCATTAAATGTCAGGTTTGGTATTCAGGGAGTATTTCCACCATCTGACTATGTCAGGTTTTCTTTAATAAATACAGCATAACAGATAGCCTTTTACAACTTTTTGTCCAAAGTTTACTACCAAGGACAAGAAAGAAGTAAAGCAATCGGTATCACAAAACACCTTTTGTTACTAACCCGGTAAACTAGAACTGCAAACACAGTTAACCTTTCAAAAGGAGAGAGAAGAGCCAGCTGCTTCCCCTTCCCCCTTCTAGAGACATTTGCAGGCAGGACAGGCAGCAGGGAGATTTTCATCTGTTAGAATCAACATTTTAAAGACCAGAGCCATGTCAGAGAGCTTAAATATTGCTCCAACCTGCTGCATGGGCCAACACATTAAAGCACAGGCTGCCCGAGAGACTTGGCTTTCACGGTAATTTAGTACCACAACCCTTCCGTTAGCAGCCCTGCCCCTACAACCGGGTTACATGTTCCTTCTTAAAGTCTGCAAAACAGCGAGGTTTTGTGTGTTGACCTCAGGAGTCACTTCTTTGGCATGAAGTAGTGTGTTCTCCCCAGGCTGAAAAAGATCAATGTCTTATGAAATCATGGCAAACTCCATCACCAACTAGTTTGCTGCTGTCACCACGTAAGCGTGACTCTAGTTCAATAACCGGGGAAACAGGGCTCCTGCATTGCAGATGTGTGCCTCAAGAAATTAATAAGCCCGCCCATCCCCAAAGTCATCTTGATCTGGGGATGTATGAATGGGTTCCACGATTACTGAAAAACTGCATTTAATAGCTTTAGTTTTTAAAAAAGGACCCAAAACAAAAGAAAAGGCAAGTTTTGTTTGGGACATTTTGCTGAATGGGCCATTCAGGGAACAGGAAACGCTGAAATACCACACACACATCTTCAGAAAACTCACATTATCCAGAACAAGTTCAAGAGCCATATCACAGCATAAAAACTACAGGCTGGGAAATCTTCAGGCAATGCATCTGAGCTGCACTGTTCCTTGTAAAAGCCAGATTTTAATTTTATTTTTACAAGGCGCCCTAGCTGCCGTGGCTTTCCCACATCTCTCTCAGTGTTTCAGCTCAGCCAGCTTCCCCAGACCTTCCCACATCACCATTCAGAGATTTGTGAACTGTGAGAAACAGATGTTCTCAAAGCATTTTGCTCCTATCCAAGCCCAAGAAAGACTAGAAAGGGGAAAAAAAAAAAAAATCTCATTTAAGCAAATATTTCTCCCCGCCCTACTGACCTTACAGTCCCGGGGTGTTTCCTACCAGCAACGATAAAATGTATCCTGTCAACTTTAGCCCTCTCCCCTCCCGACGCCCGTGGCCGGTTCACCCGCCCCTCCGGGCAGCGGCCCCGCGGCTCTCTGCCGAGGGG
>NW_008825100.1:1956180-1957741 GCF_000699105.1 Pygoscelis adeliae
GGAAAAGGAGTTTTCGGGGGGGAGAAATGCTGCGGCTGCGCTCAGGCAGGCGGCCGCGGCCGTGCGGGCGGCATCCGAAGTCGGTAGCGAGAAATAAAAACTGCCTAGGAGGAAGTTTGCTAAAGCTCCGATATGTCGTGGAGGGGGGTTCCCCAAGTCTTTATAAGGCAAAACTCGTATTGCTGTGTTTTTTTTTTAAAGTTCACAACTTTTTTTTTCCCAGTGCCATTCCTTAGCTTAAGCTAAAACTTTTTACAACTAGTTGAAAATACTAACCAGCCTGTTGCGATCCCAACTGCTCTGCCTGTCTGTTTTCTGCACCAGGAGACCTGCCTGAAGCACTGTAGGGTACACGCTTACCCTTCTGACACACGGACCAAGATGCCTGAGATCCAGAAGCATAGCTTGCTTTGGAAGGTGCCAGCCTGTTGTGTTAGGATTTCCCACGTAAAGCATGGAAAACTGGAGGTGCCAAAACCATCCCGAACCTTGCTGGAGGCGGCTGGTAGGAGAGGTCGGGCAGGATTCCAGAGCGGCAGCATCATAGTTTTGCACTCTCGCATCGAAAGCTGAACAAACCCAACAAGCTGCTTCTCCCAGGCATAAATACATATTGAGACTCCCTCCACCACAACAGCAAACATGAAACCTTCCTGCTTCGCTTCTGGCTGCGCTGTAGGAACTGTTCTTCGACTACAGTCTTGCTGGAAGGACTGACAACCTCATAACAAGCCTGGAGCATGCAAAATTTTCCCACCAATGCCCTTGAGCACCAAGGTGCTTTTCAATACATAAGAACGAAGGGAACCTTAACTCTGTTTCCACTTTGCTGTGTGTTGTGTCTTTCTTTGACTTGGGTCTTTGCTTATCCGGGAGATGCAAGGGAATGTCTCCGGGGTGCACTCAAGGGCTCTTGTGCCTGTAGCAGGGAGATAATACGTCTCACTGGAAGCAAAAACCGCAGCTGCAGATGGAGAAGGAAGGACCGGGAACCAGCTAGGAAACCCCCACCCTCCCGCACCGCTCCCTTTCCCTATAGACGCTCCCTTTCCCTATAGACCGTTTGTCCCTGCCACGGTGCCCCAGGCAGCAGCTTTTCAGGTGGCTGTCTCGGCTGCCTGAAGTGCCAGGCAGTAAGAAGGCAGCAGCTTAGGGCCTCTGAGTGATTCAGGGAACTTGTAGCAGGGCTCTTTTGAGAAGGCAGCTCTTCACTTCTCTGCTTTCTGCTTCGTACCACATCTCTCTCTTTTCTAACCCACTCTTATACCAAATCCACCTTCTGCCCTATGGGTTGGCTGCCTCCCACCTAAACTCAGCCTGCTTTGTGCAAACACAAAAAAGGGGTAAGATGAACATGCTCTTCACTGGCATCTTGCTGTTCATGTGGTGTCTGCCTGGATGGGCGATATGGGCTCTGAGGCAGGAGCAGTCCCTATATAGCGCCTAGTATGCCGGCGCCCCGCTCTTGGTAGGTTTTAAAGGTCATCACAAGGAAATCTTCAAGAGTCCTCATTTAAGAAACTAGGAAACATCCTAAAAGTAGCATTTCACCCCTAAATTC
>NW_008825100.1:1957902-1970977 GCF_000699105.1 Pygoscelis adeliae
CCTGACATCGCGGAGAGCGAACCCGGCCGCGCTGCGGGGAGCGGAGAGGGGCCGGGCTGGTCCCACTCGAGGAGCGTCTGAGCCACCGGGCCGAGAGAGAGCGTCTGAGATACGTTGAAGGGCACCACAGCGATGGTTACCTTGAAGGCACAGCGATAAAACAGTGCTTGGGGGTGAGGTTTCAATGAAACAGTGCTTAGGCAGTGAAGTCGGAGACTCTCGGGAGGGTTCTGAAGCACGTTTGTAGCTCTTGTAATTGCAGCCAAACTTTAAAACATAATTAAGGTGCAATCTCAGCTCTGAAAAACTGTTTGCTTAATTAAAACAGAATTGAAGTCATTATTGTGGGGGGAAGCAGACTCCCCCCCATCTACAGTTCAAGCAATATCGTGAAGGTTATATCTAAAAAGTTACTCTTTAAAAATTTGTATATCTATGCATACTCACTGATGAATTATACATGCAATAAATATTTCACAAAATAAGACTGAAAGACATATTCTTAATAATCACATCATATCAATTAGCTCCTATAAAGCAGAAGAGGAGACATGTGGGCACAGTCTAGCTCAGCTTCAGCCCTGGCTGAGGAAGACTTCTGTCATCAGCATCAGTGGGAACTATGCTGCCAACTGAGTTGAGCCTTTAGCTTCAAGTAGGGACTTTGGCCTTTGGGAAGTAGAAGTGTTGCAGAGATCACACGGGGGGACAAAAACCTGCACAGTCCACTTGCAGTGAGGGGTGAGGAGGCGCTTGCCTGGGACTAGAAAGGATCCTTAACCTCACTTCCTATGTTCGCATTATATTTTTCATGTTATTATTGGACAGGGTGCATTAATGTGTGACTCTGTGGTCCCTGAATAACCTGTATGTCCCCTGGCAAAGAAATCATTCCTGCCCTTGCTCTAACCTATGCCCGAGTGGCAGGAATTCTTCGAGAAAACATCTCCCGGCACTACGCTCCAAACAATCGCTGTTATCTGCAATGGAGCGGCGGAGAAAATTTTAGGGTCCTGACTTGCTTCATCTGAAGCTAAGGCTATTAGCAGTGTGCCTGCACCACAGGCCAAGTGTGCTGCCCTGTGCAACGCAGACGATGGAAGGGAGGTAGTCTCAGTCTAATGTCAGGATGACAAGGAAATTAGTTCTGTCTACTCTTAAATACACCTTTAGAAAGTCCCCAGGATTATGAGTTGCTTTCATACGAAATCTGAGAGAGTCTGTAGAAATCACTTTTGCTGTAGAAGGGAAATAAGTTCTAACACTTTTACCCAGTCCTTTTGTGTAAATTTTGGGGTGAAAGATGGAACATACCAATTTTTACACTGTCTCCAGTGCTCCCTCATACCTGCAGCAGCTATTTCATTTTCTTAGGTTATAAACCAAGGGACCTATCTGAGGGAAACACAGGACAAAATAACTAGTGGATGTAAACTGGCATGGCTTCATTTGGGTCAACAGAAATGCAGTGAAATATGCCTGGCCCAGGTTGCCCTGGAGGTCTGTAATGCAGAACAGCAGCGACAACATTTCTTCCATAGTAACAGGTGCCGTTTCCTTCCCCCATCACATAGACAGAGACAGATGAATAATGTAATAGTCGTGAGGAGCATCTGTTCATTACTTATGCAAGTCAATCCTACATTGTGCTTTAGGGTGTAAAGTGATCTCTGCAGAAAATCCATCCCTCTATCACGGAGTAAGATGTATTATGGCTGATTTATGGTTTTAATCCAATGAAGCTTAAGTATTAGCTACTCATTTCTTAGGAAGGAATAGGAAACCAACTACCTAGGAGAAATAACTCGTGGATAGCAAAAGGAAGATGGATTCATACAGCTTTAAACACAGCATTTAAATATGTGATATGACTTGCAGAAACATATTCAGATAGTGCAAGGACATGCATGAAATTTAAACTTTGTTAATAGGGAGAGTTAGGTACCTCTGCAGAGCAATTCAGATGGTGCAGGCAGGACAGTAAACATGGACGTGCCGAGAACCAGTCAGTGATAAACACCAGGAGCAAGGACTTAGCAGAACTTGTTTTCTGATTATGGTCTTGTTTCAGTTCATGGAGAAATCAAGAGTTACACAGCAGCTTAAGGAGCCCAGTAGGTGCTAGCTGACTAGTTTCATTACTGATTCTCCCACTTGCTTTCAGGGTGACTTTAGGGGAAAAAATGACCATTTCATACCTCAACTTTCCTGTGTGCAATAGAAGGATATTAGCATTTCACATTCCCTTTAAAGCGGTCTGAAACAGAGATTAGACATTCTACACTGAATAAGAAGAGTGGTTATTGTTTGATGTGTCTTGAAGTGAATGTGGCAAAATATGGCTCTGACATTATTGGCCTTTAGATTTAGTATTAAAAGGCACCTTGATCAATGTGTCTTGCCTGCAAATGCTACTCGCAAAACCAGGTAAATCTGAACAATTGGAGGGAAAACAGATTGGCAGAGTGAAGCAGTCCTTTCTCAACCAGCACATTTCAGTACATTATTCTTGGCTCTGGCTCCAGCTATTTTCAACAGCACTAAACATTCATTAGATTAAGTCAAATGAACCACATTCTTTAAAAATAGCCAGAGCCTTGTTGTGCCAGTTGGAAAAACCAACAACTTTATTGGGCATTAAAACAGATCAAATAAATTAAAAATAAATAAATAAATAGAGTCATATTCCCTCCTGGCGCAAGGTAGCACAACTCCAAGGAGAGTTTTTTGGCTCCTCAGTTGAGCACAGTGGTAGGTAAAAAAAGAACATTCTCAACTAGCTAAAACAAACAAATTAAGAAGAAATATAGTCAGTCCAGCACAAACTCCACGCTGAACTGCAATGTAGGCATATGTTCAGCAAATGTTAGAATATATCATTCCTGATCCCTCTGCTGTAGACGTCAGCACGGGATGGCTTTATGGCAACTTAGAAGACTTGCCATAAGCAGCATCCAGGCCCACCAGCTCTACTGTAAAGCCTTAAAGGCCACAGCCAGACCTGTCTGCTCTGCTGAGATGGACCTCACCTTTACTTACTGCACAACCCCACCTCTCCCAAACATCAGAAGGCTAGTGCCCTACTGACACTAGCCTAATTTTCTTTCCTAATCTACAACCCATCTTTTTTCTTTGTCTGCATCCTATAAAGAAGGAAGAGTCTATGAAAAAAAGAGAAGTTGCTTGGAGACTTATCCCCAAAAGTATCTTAAAAAGATCATCAAATGAACAGCACAAGGTGGATGGCTGTAGAGCAGACTGCAGAATAAGATACATACGCTTGCTTTCATGTGATTCAGTCTGTTTCAAGGGAACTTAGAGTTGCCCCCAAAATATTCACGTTGGTATAATCTAGGAGAGTTTCACCCGCTCTTGGGAGCAGAACAGACCTGCAGAACACATGTGCCCCTTCAACCTCCAGCCTAACTTTGCCTCTCAGGTATCTCGGAACAGATTCCTACATTGTCCAGTTCCTCTGGTTTCCTGGGCACAGGACCAATTCCACTATATACACAGCTTCTTCCTAAGCAGTAACCATTTGCTGACAGTGAGCTGCTTAAGAAAACAGTTAACAGAAGCTGGCACACGGTCCTGCCCCGCTGCGTTCCACCAAGACCTCAGCGCAGGTTCACCTGCCCCTGGACCGGCTCTACTGCTTCAGCAAGGTCTTGTGTGAGCGGAGAGGACTTGTCTGACCCGCCAGCAGTACCACCAGATGAGTTACGCTCAGATGAGACTGCAGCAAAGAGCCTCACCTCACAAACCAGTAAGTGGAGCCACCTACGACATTATGTTAGTACGGTATTGATTGGTTGCTGGAGAGCTATGCTGGGTGGTGGACACATCCTGAACAAGCTACTGGTCAGAATAAAAAACCTAACCCTTCAGCAGAAAAGAGTGAAATAAAAATTTAAAGCAGGTTTTGTGTTCATTTCCTGAAGCACTTACCTTCATTAGAGCAGAGACCTATCTTTGGGAGTTACTGCAATACCCAAGGATGGAAGACACAAAGCATTAAAGCGCTGCCTTTTGGACATGTTTTGGCTCCTGTCTTACTGTGTTGGGCCTCAGCGGGGAAATCATGAGCCTATCTCAGCCCATCATGGTCTGTTTTCCAAGACAAACAGGAGCCTCACCCACTTGTGCATGACAAAGGTGAGTTGTTGTTTTAGCAACTACAGACTAATAGTGTAACAAAAGTATTCCTGACCTGCCTGTCTCAACTTGCCTGAGGTTGTTCTATTTGGATGGTAGAAACCACAGCTAATTTTCTCTTTAAATGGCATTTCTCCTTCCTTAGAGTAAGTTGTTACCTGTTTTGGGTTGGTTTGGTTTGGTTTGGTTTTTTTTTTCATGGAAGAGTATTCAGACTATTTTCCTGAGATGTTTTGCAGCAAATTGCAAGTTCTGTTCATCACCTATCTCCCACCCACTATACAACACAATTATGGTTCAAGGCAAGCTAAAAGAAAAATTAAAAAACTGGCACACACCATTTGTTACTTAGAGAGAAAATTTTCTCTGTTTGGCCAGTCTGGAGGAATTGGACTGGAATTAAAACAAAATTCAATGTCAATATTGTAAAAGCTTTTATTTATTTACGCCAAATTATTGCATTAACTGTATTTTCCACTTCCCTTTTTTTCTAGGGTAAAAAGAATGCAGAGGAGTTCTTACCAGGCAATGTTTAGGATGGCAAAGCTTTCTGACTTACAATACCAGATCTAAGACAAGCATAAAAGAATCTGTAAAGCTGTTATGGAAAGTTATGGTGGGTATAAATAACAAGGGCACACGTACCAGGTAGCCTGCTGTGCGGAGAATTAGAAAAAAAATAGGTTTTAGGCTATTTTTATCAGCTGGTGGAATGACTGGCTAGAAAACAACCCCTTTGCTTTTACCAGCGTGGAGCACCTCTGCCTGCTTTCATTCTTTAGTGGCCACATACTAGCAACAATGGCATTTTTAGGACGCTAGCTCTCTGGCAGGCAGGATTTCTGCTGATGTCCTGTACAGAAATGCTGCTCCTGGGAACGTCAGTGAGTGATTGCTAGTCTAGCACCAAATACTCTAGAAATCCCCCTCCTGCTTGGTACCATCAGACATTGCCAAAAGCTGGACTTCTACACATTGGCATTTCCAGTCACCACAAGACAGAAAAACCTGTTGTCTTTCTGTGAGAGGGACAAGTTCATGGTGACATGGAGTATTTTTTAATTCCTATGTTCAGCCGATCTCTTGGTATGTAACAGCTCCGCATTACATGATAGTTCCATGAGCACTTTGAGTTGTCAAGAGCCAACAGCCCTGCCAAAACCCTTTGTTGCCTTTTCCCTCTCCTAGGTGCCTGCTCCTTCCTGCCGCTTCCCCTGTGCCAACAGAAATGTTTGTGCAGCTTCACAGTGAATCTGATCCGCAAATGGATCCAGGTTAAAATTAACCCAGTGTGGAAAAAAAAGTTCATTTTAGCCCAGATAGGTTCCCTAATCTGCCTTGGTTCTCCTATTGTTATTGTTCAGATTTTACTGCAAAAGCCTCAAGGTACACAACTGTTGCATGACCTGTACTGTTGTACTATCTCCTGGTCTCAGTGATCTCACCCAGTGTGGTAGATCCTGGCTGCTGGGGTAGGCACAGGACACATATCTAGAACTCAAAGAGGTTCAGCCTCCCCGTGTGAGACAAAATGGGTACTTCCATCTGGCCGACTATCTTTTGTTCGGCAGAGAGAAGCACCAGCTCCCAATGCTGCTGAGATCAGGCCCATCACTGTTGTGCCTGCATGTTCCATAGCATGATTTACGATGGCAATCAGCAAGCTGATGGGGAGTGGAATGTGCATTTTTGCATCTTTACGTGCAGAAGGACACATCTTCGAAATAAGAAAAGGCTGTAGCAGATTGAACATTGCAGAACGTGTATAGCTCCCAGGTGAAGACTATGTACAAAGCAGCTGTCCCGTGGAGCAGCACTGTGTATGTGTAGCACAACTCCAGCAGATTTGTCTGAACAGACATGCAATGGCCATGAAGACTACTGGGGTGTAAAGCCTGAACTCCCCTCCCCTGCCATCCATGCACAAAACTTTTTTTTACTAAGCTTTTTCATGGGTTAGAATAGCCTTTCAGTGCAGCAAGAGCACCCTGATTCCTTCACATTGCATGAAACTTAATTCGACTTTTGCAGTCAGTGGAAGGAAAAATGTACTTATTTCACTGAGTAAGAGTCCTGCAGACTTAATAAATTCCTCAGTGCTTTTCTGAAGAATGCCATTTGGCTCTTAAGGCCAGAATCTGCATACCTAAATGCAATTCCCATAGATTTCCAAGGCAACTGGGTATATATTCCTTGGCAAAATGCAGCTATTAACTTAAAATTCTGAAGATACATGAAATCTGCACAGAAAATAAAGAGCTGGGTAGAGTCTGGAAGGAGTAAAACTGAAATGTATGAAGAACTAAAAATACTTTTTTAAAGTGTATCTTGAGTTGAAATATTTCAGCGTTCCTCCCTAGTCTAGAAAATAGAAAAATGCCCTTGAAATATGAACACTGGGTGCTACTACTTAACTTGTAATCTCTTTGGCTTGCAAAAGCAAAGGACAATAAAAACTTGTAGTTCGGCATCAGGCAGTTTAATTGGTGAGATTAATTATTGGTGAGAAACATGGAACCTTAGGTTCACTTCATGAAAGCAGGAGTCACCAACACACGAGCTGCAAATTGCCTTGCTTAAGAGAAGTCAGGGCTGCTTTAATATGTGACGTGTTGGATAGTGTATTACTAGTTTCTGTTGGAAGGCACACCTTTAGAGAGACTGGAGGCCATCCCAACCTTTACTGCAATATGCAAGCAATTATCTCTTTCTATTTTTATGCTGTGTAAAATTTAATTTGTATTTTGCAAACTCTAGAAAGAAAAAAATTGCTTATTTCACTGTATTACAATTCTGCAGAATCAATAATTATTCAGTGCATTTATGAAGAATACATGATACATACGTAAAATAAGGCCTTCTAATAAATGCTCAGGACAACCAAAGACAAGAGTGGTTTAACCTCTTATAATAAAAAAGGGAACTGTTCTTTAGCTGTTCTGAACTTAGAGAGACTTATTTAAACAGATTTAAGGAAAATACAGTCAAATATGAACTCTGCCTTAAAGAAAAGAAAAATGCAATTCTGGAGTTAAAGGCAACGTTTGTAAGAAGAGATAATATCTTTTATGAGACCAGTTAATACGAATGGAAAAAAATACACTGGCGTTTATGTAAATAACCTCCTGCCCTAGACTTTTAGACCATTATAGTGACGATAACATTAACTCTACTTTCTAGAATTCGGGATTAATCTGAACTAAGCAAAGTTTACATTGGTTCAGGCTCTTTTGCAAAATGTGTAACCTGGGAATAACTGCTCTGACAAAATGCTTGCGTAAATGACAGGAAAATCAGGCTTCTTGTGTCAGGATCAATATATCAAATCTGTGCAGTGTTCTGAAGCAGATATACAGAAACATAACTTCAGTTACTTGAAATACATTATTTAATACATATGTGCTTTGCATTGCAGTTTGCCTATCTCCGGCTCAGACTGGTCAGGGAAATGGGATTTTTAGCAGAGCTAGTTCACTTCCAAACATACTCATAAAATCTTTGTTTAAGATTAGCAATGGAAGGACCAGCCCAGCAGTGTACAGGCCTTGCAGGGTGCAAATACTGCATTTAGGATAGTCCCTTTAACTGTCTGGCAGCTGAAAGAGTGAGGAGGCAACATTTTGGGGAAGCCAAAGCCATCAATCATTAGCATTTGTGTTACTGCAATTCTTGCAAGTACCAATTATAGGTTCAACCTTTGTGATGATGCTATTAAAAAGTACATCCACAGTCTGACGTTAAGTTAGTAAGGATGTCAGGCATGAACCCAGAACCAGCAGTTTATTTTTCCTTCATGCTTAAACTTTAAACATTTCAGGGAAAAGGATCAGGCAGTAAGTTATAGCATATTCAGCAAGGCAGAAAACCATGAGGAACATAATAATGAATGGTGGCTCATTGAAGCTGGTTACACAGCAAAAAGCCTAGGCAAACAACCAGATCCCACTCTTCCCCCTGCGGTCCCAGATGTATTACGGTCCAATGTCCATCTGTGGATCTGCTAAATTTAGTCTGGCCTCTGAGGAAACACAAGATGCAAGCCATCCACATGCTCCCGTCGCTCTTTCAGGATGACCTTCCTGTTAGTTCAATGGGCCAAGCGCTACAGAACAACTCCCCCCTTCCCACCACACTACATGTATTTCAAGACATACAACTAAATACAGAGGAAATAGTTTTTACTCAAGGAGCTATTTTTATACCCTTCCTACAGGCTGCTTGTTTTTCACTAGTGGGGCAGAGGTGTGGAGATGTTATGGCTGCTAGCTTCAGGCCAGAGCTAGTATAAAACCTCTTGCTACAAACTGAACTCTCTACTCCACCTGCTTGCTCTGGTGTCTGCAATGCACCGAGGTACCACAGCTCCAACGAGGAAGAGAAACAGATGGCATCTATAAGGTTCCTATGCAGTTAATAAGAAGAAACAGACATTATATTCAGACCATTTTCAGTAGGTGCATCCACTGGATAACTGTGCAGAGAGCCTTGGATAATACCTGACCTGACCTGGTCTCTTGAACCTCAGTACCACAGCAAGAGCCTGAGTCCTTTCTCAGTACAACCACCATTGCTCAGACTCAATCAGCACTTCTTGTGGAGTCCCTTCAAAGGCCCCTCTCTCTGCTCTGACCCTGCTAACACAAGGGAAGGCTGAGCTCAGCCATTCTGTGAAAGGACATGTGCTGGGATCACTGCGAGAGCTGGGGACTAGGCAGGACAGGCCTCTCCTGGCTTAGGGTCCTTTGTATGGAAGATGCCTCTGGTCTTCCCCAGGCCATATGGGATGCTGCGTGGTCCACATTACTCCAGGAAACTATCTCACTTAATGAATTAAAAGTATTGTATTTACTCAGTAGAACTGTCTTTGGCCTTTGCGATGTCCCAACAGTTGGGACATCAGTATGTGAGCAATAAAAATTAAAGACTCCTTTTCCAGCATGTCTTTGAAGACAAGTTGGGAAAATAGGTGCAGTCTTGTTTGTCCAGGTATGTGCAGCTGAAGTCCTCTCAGACTGCCCCCTCTCAGATGGCTCGTGGGGCCAGGAGAAGGCTGTGGCCACCCACCCACCCCTCACCTAAGCAGCTAGGTCCTGGCAGCAGGGACTGGCTGGGACCTCCCCTTTGTCTGTGGGCGAGCTGCAGCCAAGGAGGGAGGTTCTTGCTTCTCTGCAGGATAGGGAAAGGGGTGGTCTGGGGCTTCCCAACACCTGCGCTGAGGACCACAACCCTGTCCCATTGCACACAGCCCTGAATATCTGGGTTGGCTTAACCTGGCCCTGGAAAGCATGGGCTGGCCCCAGGAAAGAAGGCTGGGAAGGCTGGCAGGAGAGCCAGGAGGGCATGGAGAATTTATGACCCTGGACTTCCACAGAAGCTGTGGGAGGAAATGCGGTCCTGAGCCTAATGCAGAGAGGGACTCTGTGTTACTTTTTTTTTTTTTTCTGTGGGAAAGCATGAAAATGCCTTCTAACGATGACTTTACAAGCAGACTTCAAAAGGACATGAGAGTCTTTGAGAAACACCAAAGAGTTGGGAGAATGAATGGCTATGTCTCGGCAACTCAATTCTCCCTCTCTGCCTCATCTGAAAATGCTTAGCCACATGTCCCTGAATGTGCTGTCAGCACCTCAGACAGACAGAAATAAGGCAAGTGAAGAGAGGAAACAGGTCCAGGGAAGTCATAAGAGAAAGCCTCTTCAGAGCTGCGTTCCCCCTCTACCTTCCCCTCACTCCCTACAGCTCCAGTCCTCGACAGGAAGACCCAGTCTGCCCGGCCAGCTGTACCACCATCTCTCCACAAAACAGAAGTGCTGCAATAAGTAACTCTACCCTCTTCCAAAAACTGCCTCTCCAACAAACCCACAAGCATATCTAAAGGAAACAAATGACCCTTTATCTTGAGAGAGAAGATTCGTCATTTTGGAAATAGATATCTCATGAGCACCACTCTGCGCAGCATTGACAGAAGCCTGCATAGCAGCGATACACGATGGTTGTTGCTTCCTTCCACAGACTAGCATTTTAACCCTTCTGAAATGGGAATGTTTCTGTCCTCTCACAGATCCACACAGAGTTTGGAAACATCCTGCACTACATTTTCGTTGATGCTTTCCCATTTGACCACCATTAGGGTGTTTCTGCCAGTTTTCCTCTTTTTTTTAGCTGGCCTTGACTAATCTGATGCTAAAACCAGAATGATTTATTATCTCGATACGCAGCAATTCTATCCCATATTCAGTCACAGCCTGGGATGCTGGTGCCAGTATGTTAATGACGAGATACAGGTGATCAATATGATATCTGCTACCAGGAAACCCTATTCTCTGAAAGCCTCCCAGCCAAATTAAGCAAAGGTCCCAAAGGTGCTGTAAGCTAAGCATTAGAAAACTGAGCATGAATTGCACAATAATAAAGCTGTCAGAGACTGTAATGCCAGAGGGGACCTTTAGCTCAGGTGCCCTGACCTTTATGCAATATCAGCTACTGAATTCTGCCCAGTTCTATCCTGTGCTCTCCCTGTTTGCTGTACTCCCCAAGTTGCTCCTGGTACACACGTAGTGAGGGTGAGGTGAGGTGCTATAAAAACGATGGAAGAAGCAGCAGGAAAAGCAGGTAGATGGGTCCCATATTAATAAGGGGAATCAGGCCCAACAATGGTGACGTATCCAAACATTACAGCATCAACGGCCTAATCCTGATCGGATCATTTGTGATCACACTACGTGTGGATTACAGCAGTGTGTGTACCACTGCTGAGTTTCTCCCCAGTTTCTCTGCCAGACCAGGGGCTGAACCCTTTGGCATTCTTGATGAGCTCAGTTGGCCACAGCATTTTAAATGCCCCCCCTTTTTTATTTTTCTTTTTCAGTGAAAAAAACAGCATGGCCACTGTACAGTGAAACTTGGGGTTAAGCTGACAGGGGACTAGGTGGATAAAGTTTTACCCCCTGTCAGAAGGGGAAGCAAAGGCAAAGTAAACAAGAAAATTTGCAGGCCTTCTCTCTTTTAAACAAAGACTCCTGTGTTTAAAATAATAAAAATCCACTGTACAAAAGCAAAGCAACTTCCCCCAAAATAGCCTTTCCTGTTTTATCAAAGCATTCATCAAAATTGTACTTCTCCACAAAAATAAAGTTCCAGGTAGAGCATTGGAGGCCTTTTGCTTTGATTAGATAACAGAGCAGCTGAAGCAATAAGTATAATTGACTTTACTGGTACCTGATATGGCCTAAACAAGTCCACATGGCTGAATCTAGTTTTAAATATCTAGTGATGCTATACTGAAAATAAGAAAAAATAATGGAATGCAAACACCAAGTCAGAGAAATACGGGTATTCACAAGCCATCAGAACATGGCTCCAACAGCCTGCATACAATCTGCGTCCATGACTTGTAGCTGCTGCGACTTACCGTGGAGGACAAGTATTTGCCATGCTTGGGCAGGCTGTGCCTAGCTTATCTAGTTACTCAGGTGGTGCTTGGACTGACGCTGCCTCTAGGGCTTGACTATGCAAGGATTTGTCAGTATAGGTTTGTCTTCTTGATGTACTGATGTACCCAACAGGTAAAATCCCTGGTAGAGCTACAGTCATAGTGATACGAATACCCCTGCACAGGTATTGCTCATCCTCTCAGGCTTGACTTGGCCTACCTCTTAGAAACATCAAAAATCAGATCTCATCACCTATATTGCCAACTGTTGCTAAATATTTGTTCTTTTTTACTATTTTGGAGATAACAGAGTCCAGGAGAAGGTGTAAGCATGGACAACACCAAGGATGGACACTTTATGGGTATCTGATTACTTCCACAGGGTGACTATGAAGTAGGAGAAAGCACATCAAAAGATACTAGTAGGCAGGGGAGCAAGGCATCACCAGCTCTCCAGCACCGGGGCAGACATTGCCCACTGAGGTAGAAAGGAGCAATATGGTGGGGAGAAGCTGTGAAGGGCTGTGAAAGTGAAGACAAACAGCCACTGTTTGATGAGAGAGAGGAGAGAGACGCAGTGGAGAAAAAACAAGGGAAAGGGTGACCTGATTGAAATAGCAAAGTAGTTTTGAGTTCTTTCATCTTTCTATTTCCATTCCTTTCACGACTGCATGGAGCCACACTTGTATATTGAGGTCGAGCAGTAGTCCCAAGCTGGGCCCTGGCAGCCCTTGGTACCAGTCCATAGAGAGCTGCCATGCTACACCACGCTGGTTAGCTGACTTGTTTCCAGCTGCTCTATCATAATTGAAAAGGAGTGAAAACACAGCAAAAACTTTCCTGATGTGATTTTTCTATGTAAGCTGTGTCCTGAACTTGTAACAAGGATGCCATGAGGCACTAAATGCCAGCAGGAGGGGTCCACGTGACTTCTCTTGAAAGACAGTCTATGCTATGAAATTTTGACTCTGAACACCCTTGTTGGAACGGTATTACGAACAGAGGTGAGGGTTTGTTTTTTTTATTTAAATACTGCATATTTATATTGACAATGGGAGCCTGAACATTGTTTGCTTAATAGAAACCCCATGACCTGTTTATGTGCCAGTTAAATTAACTGTGTTACCTAATGAAATGTTTCCTTTAGTTCAGAGCCTAACAAACATTTTAATTGACTGCTCTTAATTAAGACTTTCAAAAACAAAAACAACTTCTCAGCCTCTACGAGGATGACTGAAGATTTAATGCAGTGCACTAAAACTTCTGAATCGTCCTCACACAGCTCCCCCAGGACATCAGGAATCATTACCATCGAATATGTTTCGCAACAAAGATTGTTTAAAACACAACAGAGAAAGTGCATGAGCCAATGCAGATCGCAATTTAATACTCAACAAGAAGAAGGACACAGTAAAAGCAGCTTAGACACTTTTCCACCACTAAAATCCAAGATGTTCTTAAAAACAGACGTGGAAAGAAACAATTATG
>NW_008825100.1:1971008-1974086 GCF_000699105.1 Pygoscelis adeliae
ATCAGGGACTGGAGGAAAGAGACTCCAACCCCAACAAGATCTGGATTAGCCTCACTGGCTTTGCACACTAATCCATTAAATGATCTGCTCTTTCCCACAAAGAGTGGTCACAAAACCACAGGTCTTGGCATGACCTCTTTTTCATTGATACCGTTCTTCTTCTCACCAGCCTCGTTAAATCCTTATTCTGCTTCCTTCTTTCACAGCCCAGCCTGCCATTGCACCTACCAGCCACAGGCTCTCTGGCTGTAGGATCAGGTGGGTGACCCACTAAATGTACAAGCTGTCACCTGCGCAGCACCGAAACTCCTGTCCCTCCTGCCCGAAGTCTGGTGCACTCCCAGCTGATGCACCAGGGCCAATGTGACCCAGCTGGGAAGTGCAGGCGAGATGCTCACCCTGCTAACATACACCGTGCGAGACCTATGTTCCCTCTTCAGTTGGAAGAGACCCAACTATTTCTCAGTTTGCTCTGTTGCAAGGACCCACCACTGCCACCAAAGCCCTGCTGTTAAGTGGTCATCTGCCTGCGCAGCAAGATGTTTGCATAGCATCTTAAAAAAATATATTTCTCAGCTTCTCCAGAGATACATACCAGACAGAAGCATCCTGCGGGCAGGATCTGGTTTGAGGCGCTGAACGGGATCCCTTCGCATATCAGTCCAAAGCAAGTGCCATAAAACCCTATTTTTTTTTAATGCTTTCTTTTTTCTTTGGTGATGGAGGTTGCTTAAAATTACTGCAAGAACTAGCCTTTGTTACTCTTTGAATTACACTGTGACTTATGTTACAAGAAAAATGCTGGGTGAGGGGCCATAAGATCAAGATTTCATCTAAATGTTTCATGGGCCAAATTCAAATTTGGAATCACTCAGTCAAAGCTAACAGGCTGACACCAGGAATACGCTTGTCGCAGTGTGTTTAATGAATATTGGCTAGGTCATTAACTTGCTTTCTATCCATGTGGATTTCTCTCTTAATTTGAAATTTATAGCTTAATACCTCAGAGCTCAATTATAGGGTAAAAGAGACAGGAATAAAAGTCACAGCTTTCCTGTAATTAGCCACGTGGGATAGTTCAAACAGAGCTTCATTCCTAGAGCCACAGGTCCTTCTTTTTCCTAGGAATGCTAGTCAGAAAAAAAAACATCCCACAAATTCTCGAGTACAGTAACAGAGACAGCAGATGAGTTCCTTTTCCTCTATCATCTGTAAATCACTTGCAAAAGGTGAATCCCAGAAACCTGTTTGCCTTTTTACAGAGGGTAATTGCAAGCACTGTCAGATTATCAGAAAGGAAGGACAGGCAGGACTATACTTGGGCTCTGAGCCCAAGTAGTCAAGTCATGAAAAAATCAAATGTGTGTCCTCCAAAGGAACACAGCCAGCAGTCAGATGGAAGGCTGGGAGACCAGTCCTTAAAGTCTCTGCACTTTTACTGATCAGTAACAAGAGAAATCTGTAAAGATATATCGTTACAAAAGATAGAAAGTGTTCTCTTTCAGGTTTGTTCTCTTATATTCACACCAAGTTTTTCCTTTTGCAATATTTTATGTTAATTCATTACCTATTTTCAAAGGAATAGTGTAAAAAAATGAGGAAGAGCCAGAGCACATGTTCAGCTGTGAAGTTTGGTTTTGCATTTCCAGTGGCTTTCAGTGACGCTGTTTAAAAAGGCTTATTTTTTTCGTTTGATGGGGACTTGCACTGATGCTCTATAAAGTTTCCTGGTGATCTCACCAAATCTTTCAAGCCTTCATCTGTTCAGGTGTTGGCTGACATATTACTTTCTTTACTCTTTCATTTTAAGGATGATAGGTAGCTCCTGTGAGCCACATGATTTACATTCATAGTCCACCATAACTTATAATAGGACCAAACACAGTAATTCGCCATTTCCCACTAAGCAGATGTAACTATGTTTTAATACTTGTCAAAACTCTGCGTGTTTCTCTCATAGACGGCAAATTCTATTATTAGAAATGTTAAATTTTGAGCATAGATACTTTCTGTTCCTGAAATTACAGTGCTTGTAAAAGCAGAGAATTATGTGTTGTGGTAATTGCAAGCAAAATTCAGCTATTAACCTGCTCTTCTGCAACTGTGTATGTTTACATACTTGAAACAGACAGGGAACACCATTTGATGTTGATATAAAACGTGCCAGCCTTTGTTCTGGGTTGTAGAGAAAGGCCAGAAATTTTGGAAGCCTGGACCAAGGGATTCTGAGTCCAACACATGCCTAAAGCTACTGGAAGTAGAGAAGGACACGAATCTGAATAGTCAGAAGCCATTTACCATGCTAATCCTTCCAGCATCTCATGACATCAGCAGGCTCTTCCAGTGGCTACTGCATTTTCCCTTTAAACTTTAAACTTATCCCTCTTTATTCCCAGCATCTGTTCATTTGGTTTAAACAATTCCCTGTTTTCCTAATAGAGGAAGAACTGATTAGACACAGAACCTATTTGTTGTACTCTGGCCAAAATTGTGGATTGGGTGGTTATTATAAGTCTGCTGCCTCCCTGGGGCCCGGGCTTTAAACTTTAAACTTATCCCTCTTTATTCCCAGCATCTGTTCATTTGGTTTAAACAATTCCCTGTTTTCCTAATAGAGGAAGAACTGATTAGACACAGAACCTATTTGTTGTACTCTGGCCAAAATTGTGGATTGGGTGGTTATTATAAGTCTGCTGCCTCCCTGGGGCCCGGGTCAGAGACATTACTAGGAAACTCCCTGGTCTGGTACGGCCTTCCGACTACTACCCGCTGTTGGTTATACAGGCTGGCAGCGATGAGGTTGAGGAGAGAAGTCCTGAGGCGATCAAAAGGGACTTCAGGGCATTGGGGAGACTGGCGGAAGGATCGGGAGCACAGGTAGTGTTTTCCTCAATCCCTACAGTGGCAGGGAAGGACACTGAACGGAACAGGAAAACACACCTGATCAACACGTGGCTCAGGGGCTGGTGCCGTCGGAGGAATTTTGGCTTTTTTGATCATGGGGAGGTTTACACGGCACCGGGCCTGCTGGCGACAGATGGAGTCCAGCTGTCTCGCAGGGGGAAAAGGGTCATTGCT
>NW_008825100.1:1976818-1978600 GCF_000699105.1 Pygoscelis adeliae
AGGCTGCCCAGGGAAGTGGTTGAGTCGCCATCCCTGGAGGTATTTAAAAGACGGGTAGATGAGGCGCTTAGGGACATGGTTTAGTGGGCATGGTGGTGTTGGGTTGACGGTTGGACTCGATGATCTTAGAGGTCTTTTCCAACTTTAATGATTCTATGATTCTATGATTCTATTTTTCTTATTTCTAGCAGGACTTCTGGAGATCCCATTAATGCTGAGGCTCCCTGATACAGCTTTGATATGTGCGGGAAGAAATCTGAGGCTGAGGGGGAAAGAGATATAAGGAAATCAAGGCCATGAATACATGGCTGGTGCCAGCGAGCCCCAGACTTACTCTACACCTGTTTGGAGACGATGGGACAAGAGCCAGCTCCAACCTGGAAGTGGCGGCAGCGTGTTACGTGAGATGACCTGCCCCACAGGCAGGCAAAGTGTGCTAGCACAGGCTCGGTGCTGTGCTGACACAGCCTGGTGGCTTCCAGGCATTAGTCAGCTCTGGTCCACCAGCTGCAGCCTGGCACTGCACCCGTCACACGGTACCTGCTGTGCAAATGTGCCCTGAAACCCACACAATTGTGCTGAAAGCAGAGTCCCCATGTCCCCTGCCAGACCTTAGCCCCTGCACCACCCTGTCTCCATCCTCCTCGGGATTTCCTGCCTCTCCTTCCACAGACTACTCCTGAAATGTTTTTGTTTTGGTTCATTTGAGGATAAACTCTTCAACCTAGGGCACTCAAATGAGGTTTGAGTGGTGTCTCACAGTGTCCTTCAGCAGAAGACCCAAGCCCAACTGCTGGACCATGCACCCAGCAGACACGTCTCTGGCTTCCTATGAGTCATGTCAGGCAGTGACTGCTCTTACACAGACCAGGCTGAATTTCAGCTTTACCTTTCTGTTTATTCACAGATTTAATTTGCATGTAAGCAACTGCAGTGCTTCTCAGAGGACAGCTGAGGACCAGGACAGGCTCCTGTGGCAGCACAAGTAGGGCACGGCTCCAGGCGTGAGGCACGGAGGAGAGTCAGCAGTGGATCTAAGAAGCGCGTGACAAGTTCATAGTTTGCACCGCAGACAGAGCTGACAGACAGCACTGACTTCACCTCCTCCCTCCTGAAAAGCAGGGCAAGGGGAAGCACCTAACCGAATGAGACCTGCTGAGGGGATCAAATCTGAGAGGAAAAGCTGAGCTCTCCTCCCCCAGGTTTGGATCAGATGGCTCTTTAAGGGAAACTCTGATTGCGGACCCTGGCCCTACCACTCTGCTCTGTCCTGAGGGTGTGCCCTACTCCCAGCCTCCACAGTGGGAGTGCAGGCAGGGAGCGAGGATGGACAACAGCACAGTTTCAATGCTTTTTCTCAAAACAAACAAAACCACCAAGCTTAACTTACTCAAACAAGAACAGATCAAATTCTATTTCCCTTAATGCAGAGGGAAAAAAAAAATTAAAAAGCCAGTTCAGGTTGCAGGCTTGAAGTTGGGAGTGGGATGACAGGAGCCTTTCCTCCCTGGACCTTATGTGCATTGAGTGTCATCAAAAGCAGGGGCACAGGCAAAAGGAGACCTGTTCTGGCCACACTGAACTGAACCGGTTCTGGTCTATCAGTCTGGAGCGTCTCCTATGCCTGGTTGCATGGATGCTATATGCGGGACACACATTGCTCAGAACAGAACATCAACTAAATAGGCCACAGACACCACAGAGACGAACAATATTTCACCATTCATTGCAGGTGAAGCCCAAGCTCTCAGGATAATACCAGGGATGTGTTTTGTTGCACGC
>NW_008825100.1:1978668-2019461 GCF_000699105.1 Pygoscelis adeliae
TGCCATTACACACGTCTCCAGTTCATGAGTCAATAGAGTGTACCAGTACTCACTGGTGGCTCGTTTGCAGTAAGACAGGCAGCAGGGATATACTAAAAGATCATGCACTAGTGTGCACTGTGGCACTCATAAAATAACATATCCACAATTTGGGGCATCCTGGGTGTATATACAACATGACATTCCCTTCCTCTAGGCTTTTAGGCACTGAAACCAGTCCCTTTGTTGTTTAAAGGTCTTATTTTTACCCAGAATATCAAGACAATAATGATTGCCACACAGCAAAAGACGCACATGTACAGACATTGATTCATGGAAATGGAGTTAGGCTAGTGCTGTGCTGATTCACAGAGATCTGGTAACAAAACTCACTAACAACTAAACAGTTTTTTACCCACACCGACTGCAAGAGCAGCCCAAGCAGCTCCGCACTTACATGATACAAAAGGGGAAATCCAAAACAGTCTTAAACCTGACGGGCTGTTGCCTACCTTTTCCTGAAGGGAAGAAGCAATCCATCTCCACACTGCTGCGGGAATGGGAAATGCAGAGAGCGCTGCTGGGGACCAGACCCTCCTGAGGCGGACTCCGCTCCGTGGTCCGGACCAAACACCAGCCTGGCCTTTCGCTTGGCCTCTCCAGCAGCTCTACCGTCTGCCCCACCTGAATGCTCAGCTCGCTGCTGTGGCCCGCTGTGAAGTCCTGGAGCACCACAGTTAGTTCACACCCTCCAGACAACTGCCCAGGTTCAACAGAAAAAAAAAAAAAGAACAGGAACAGAAGTTAGAGAGGGCAGGATGAAGGCAATCATCTTTGCATCATATTTACACTGGCAAAGACAGGATTTGTATTCCTTAGAAGCCAAGTTAATAATTTCTTTTGTCAAAGTTCAACATGTTGTGACCCTGGTTTCCTTTACTTCTTATTGATTCTGCTGGGCTGAAGTGAGAAATCAAAGCTACCCACCCAGTAACCTTTTGAATGCTAGCTGTGGGTGAATTTTCTAGTGCTGAATTTTCTAGCCATGGGTGTCCATCAGAAACCTTGCTTTTTTTCTTGCTTTAGTTTCTGGGGTGACTTTCTAGACTGGCATTAGCCCAGGCTGCCTCGGCACTGTGCCCTCATGGTGGGACAAATTCCAGCTCATCCCTCTACAGCATGAGCTAGACACATTCCCACATGCCACGAGTATAGTGAGGAAACAGCTACCATTTTTTTGCAAGACAAGAAACATGCCCTCATCTTCCCAAACTCGCTCTAGGGACATCTTGGGAGACTAGGGAATCCTGACCGGGCAGATCAGAAAAGCTCCTCCCATGCTCTCTGACGGAAAACAGAGGTGTAAATATATAAACACAGAGTGATTGATTATATGCTGACTTCCAGGATTTGTATCTAAGAATAAATTTACCGTCTTACTTCCGTACTGAGCGCTGGCAACCTGCTGCTTTCCTTCAGCCTCACACCCTGAGACTCTTGATGAACAATACTGGTCTCTGTTTAATCGTAGTCTCTATATAACCAGAGACCAGATATATAAGCGCTTGTGTACAGCAGAACGAAACAGAAGAAGTGATTGGACAAGCAGCAGAGCTAATGAAGCTTGTTTTCTTACAGAGTTGGATCTCAGAGGTTGATTCTTGGTATCTAAAAAGGTGTGAGCACAAGTCAAAGTTTTTCTGGCGTGAGGAATCTTTCTTAATGCTTCTCTGCAGTGTGGATTTCTTGCTGTCTGCCTGTCATTAGGGGCCCTCTTTTGGGTCTTTCTCCTCTATGTGCTGCCTGCTTCCCTGAAGCATGCAGGAATCTTTGAGGTCCTTATTCCAGTGTCAAATTTGATAGAAATTAGTCCACTGATTCAAAAGTTATTAAGATGAGAATAGTAAACATGTTGATTCAAAACAGTGTAATACCATAAACCTCCCTATTTCTTAGGATATGAAGCTAAACCCAAGCATATTATAAAATGTTTTTAGAAGAACAACTTCTAAATCCAACTGAATTGGGAGAAATCTTGTACGATGCTGAGTACCTCTGTGAAATCAATGAGAACTGGGATCTGCTTATCAGCCTGAATGGGGGAACCCTTGAGGAGAGCACACTCATCTCTACAGACTTCACACTTCAGCTGGTACAATCTCAAAATCCCTTATCTTAGCCCAAGCAGCCCTGAATGTACACTCCCATGGGAACAGCCTGTCTCCCCACTCGGTGGCATAGTGGTTTGTGTGTCTAATGCAGGTGTGAAAGAAATCCCATTCACAGAGGTGATATTTACAGTTACAGAAAGGGGTCAGTGGACAAGGACTGGTTCTCACCTGTCCTGTGTCTCTGCCGTAGACGAAATGCTAGATTTGGGGAAGAAGAAGGAAATATTTCTCTGAAAGATTATTTGTAAATAAATAGAAAAAACAAACAAAACAAACCATGGCAGCTGTTTGAGGCCATTCAGACAGAGTGCTCGCATTAATCCTGGCAGAAAGAGCTCAGTGGGTTGATAAAAGCGCACAAGAGATCAGTTTAGCACCTAGCTATGCAGTTTATCAGCAAACCCACCATTCATCACGCTGACATAATCTCCCCATAACTGGAGTACAAACGTGCACAGGTATGGTAAGAATAAGATATTGCTATAATATTTACTGAGATTTCTTTGCTATGGACTAATTTAGGAGTAGAAAATCTTTCTGATCCAATATGGTATCTGATCTGGTATGGTACGAGATATTTAAGACACAAGAAAAAAAACTGATTACTTCTTGGTAAATACACCAACAAATCTTACCAAATGTGATGATTTTGCCCTAATTCTTTCACTACTCCTTGCCAAGTAAATTTTCTTTCCCCCACATTACGCTATCTATGATACTTTATCTGAAAATCATCAAATCTCCTTCTTTTTGGGGAAAACGTGAACAAACAGTCTGCTGTACCTACTTCTCTTCCAGAGATAAATTTAAAGCATCTGCGTGCCCTGCAGTCGAGTACCACTAGGTGTCCGTGTTTGCCATCACACAGCAAGCTAACTTGCTATAAAGAATTAACTCTTGCTTGACTTCAAAGTGCTTATCTAAGTGCGGTGTCTGGGCATGAAGGAGCTGGTTCAGACAGGATCCCAAGACCCATCGTTTCCAATGATATGGGCAGAGGATGTTCCAGAATATTAAAAAAAATTCTACAGATGGTTTTTGAAAAATAAATAATTTTTATTGCTTAAGCAAGAAAGGTGAAACAGCCCTGAAATATCCCAGAGAAAAAGGCCTGGTGAAGACAGCACTTGGGAAAGTTTGGGACTAACAAGGTACTTTCCAGGGAGCATCAGCCTGGGAAGTGCTGCCCTAAGCAGCTCCTCGCTCCCCACCTGTGACGCTGTCCTCCACACAGTGGCCTAAGGGGCAGCTAACCTAAAATCAGTCTATCGTAGGCCTTTGTCAATCCCTCCTCAAATAAGTAAACATCTGTGATACAAACAGATGCTTCAATTAGGGCAACACCTGTAAACATTATCCCAGGGGAGGCAGGTGTGCTCCATGACCTCAGGTACCATCTAGCCCCGACCTCCTGTTTCCTCTGATTCATTAAAAATAGCTATTTAATATACTGAGAACTGGAAGTAATCATCCCCTCTAGGAGCTGCTCTGCACCTGGTGTGATCAAGCTCTTTCTCAGCAGGGGAGATATTCTCCCTCTCCGGCTTTAGAAGGCTACCTTTGATGTGTGAGCGGGAGAGCTAACCTCCCTCGGCTCCCTGGAAACTGTATGAATTTATATCACCTGTTCCTCCATCATCCTCTGGATGGAAACACGGACCAGGGCTTCCCCATGTTCCAACTAACCACTGGAGGAGCCGGTGCTAAAATAATACATTTTCAGGGAAAGACCCCCTTTTACAGGTGGAGGTGGTAGGTGCAAGCAGTTAGCTCAGGTAGGAGCCCACAGATCTTTTTTAGGTGCCGGCCACAAAGAACAGAAAAGGAGCTCCTTCCTTTGGCTGAGGACTTCCAAGTGCTTACCATGCCTGTTCTGTGTCTTACATACCACCACACCACAAAGAACATTTACTTACCAAATTAACCCACAGCAAAGTAAGGGTTTTAGAAAGCTGATATTATACAAATATGTATACAAATTGTAAGCCACTGAGGAATAATGCAAATACATCTGATTCCCAATGACAGAAATCCTTTCACCTATGAAGTGATCCCTCAAGCTATTAGTTACTTAATTTGTTTTTGGAGAGTAATTTTCCAATCTCAGAAAAGTACATCATGCTTCTCTCTACCTCAGAGCATGCAAATTGGAATACAGATGGGCCGCTGGTTTCTCACACATATTGCATTTGGTTTGGAAAGAGAAAATGGAGAATGCCCTTAAGGTTGAACTTCACAGGTAAATGGCTTCATATTTTAACGTGTTACATTCACTTTTATTATTCCTGTGATAAAAACCACCATTAAAGCCACTGACTGGATATATTTAAAACCCAGACAGCAGTCTAATGTGTGTATGGTACAACAAGATCGGTGAGAGACATTAAAATAAAAATAACAACGCAACATGTCTTTGCAGAATACAAGGCATAACTGAAAGATCTGACACACGGACAAATCTAATGAATTACACAGAAAGCAATAGCCTTAACATCAGGAAGAAAAGGAAATGGCAGAAGCAAATAGCAAAATGCAATGAGGAAGCAAAAGGGCCCCAAGCAGACCAGAGCAAACGTGCCATATGTCCTGAAAGCAGCTAGCAGGAGCCCCAGCCTGCCTCCACACTACCTGCCACCAGCAAACCATCTCCCATCCTCTGCGTTCACTTGTGCCTGGGCTAGAAAGCATCATTGTGCATTCAGTGTGTGAGTGTTTTCATCACAATGTTCTAAAACAGATTAAACCTGAGCTAGAATAGAGCCTTGCCCTATGTCACCAGTGCAGGCAAGGACCCAGCCACACAGCGACTGAAAACTCCTCTCTCCACCGCAGAACATTGCTCACTAACCTCTGAGCATTGATGCGAGCAGTGTATGTCAGACACTGACTCTGTTGAATGAGTTTTGTCATGACTTACATGAGCCTTCTTGTCTTCTGGGAACACCCAGTCGAGTGCCCGTCAGCTATGGGAGGGTGAAGCGCAAGCCACCAAAATGATCCCAGGCAAGGACACATCCTGCTGCAGGGGCATCCAGGCTGCTCCAAGCACAGAAGCCAGCTCAGCTCCAGGGACCAGCAGGTACCGGTTAGCGCAGGATTACCATGAGATGGTCTTTCCTGAATCACAGTATGTGTGCATGGCCACTGCGGCACCTATTTAGTTTCCAGCCACAAAGCAGCAGCCAGAGGAAGCAAGGCTGAACACCAGAGGCATATTTATCATTATACTGCAGATGGAAAAGACCTATCAGGTCACAGGCTGCCCTTCCTTCCCTCTAAAATACATCTTAACTAGTACTAAATCCACTCCAGTTAAAAGAAAAGTGGGAATGAACAGCTCTCTAACAAGGTGAGCAGGGATTTGGGAGATGGGTGGCTGGAGGAGGATTCCCCAGGCACTTTTTAAATGGGTAACTAAATGGTTTATCCTACAAATCACAATGGATCTCACACTGGTTGTAAAAGATGAACCCAAGCTCTGAAAGGCAGAGAACTGGTAATAGTAATACCATGGTGGCTGTATCAGCGTTAAGTGAATAAATACCAGCTGCCCCAGCAAATGCAGCAGCATTTCAATTGTCTGTTTCTACAAGGGTGCAAAATATTGGTGTGCTTGGTCTTCCCTCCTGTGGCACAGTGCCATAACTAAGGTTTTAGTCATTTCGTAATTAAGGTCTTAAGTTTGTTAGAGGCTTGCGAACCACACTGTGGTCTGTGAAATGTGAGGGCACATAACAGAGATGACCTGGCTACCTGTCCTATCAAGGAACTACATTTGACGCTCATGGGAGACCCTGTGAGCTGGACCACAGCCAGCGTTTTGATGCTGCTGTCTCCTCCCAGCCAGCCCTGGGGCAGATGCTGCATATATCTGAGCGGTTCCTTTGGCTCAGTGCTGTATTTGAATCCCTGGGCTGGATGCTGAGGAATGACTACAGCTCAGGCAATCTCATTGCCAGTCATTGCCACTCACTGCCAAGTGAAGTACACAGATCAGTTATGCCTGGGGTTCCCCATTTCCAAATATGCCTATAGTTTGGTCAGACCCTTCTCACAGCTGAGTAGTAACAGAGGACAACAGAATAAATGTCAGTGCATTATACCTATCTCTCACCTTTGTATCAACTCCTTTTGAGTATCACACTGCCTGAAAACACAGTAAGCTCAAGCTGCCATACCTTTGCCAAAGCCTATAGACTGTCATTTGTCTGGCCTAAGGGCTTGCGACTGCCAAAGATGCTCTGTCAGTACATAACACAGGAGTATCCTCATGCAATATTAAGCTGTTTAAAAATAGATTATAATGTAAAGAACCATGCCCAGCCCAACTCACTATGCTAAATTATCCAGCGTACTCTGTTAGTAAAATTGCTGTATCATTTGTTCATATTTATCTCCTTTCCCTTTTTCTGCTCCTAAAACGCTTCGATTTCCCCTTCAGTATATTTTTCAATCATAAAATCACATTCAGAAGCAGAATCAGCAGTGCACAGCATCTGCAGATGTAGGTAAAACCCAGTATATTTCAGGTAGGTAAGAAGTTGTCTACTCTGCAGTACACATCTCAACCCAACATCTGATTTTCAGTCAAAGAATCAGCAATGGAGAATGAATCTATCAGGGTCAGAAGAGCTGCTCAGAGTATTTAAGTATTTTGAAATATGCCAACATTGTAGAAATCCACACTAGCTGGTTATTTACATATATTCAATAGGACACAGAGCTCTGCTAGTTTAAACAAAGCATTCTGTGTGGTGCAGCACTGTGTCCTAATATAAATTCCTAGTTTTCTGTTGCTCTTAGGCTTTCTGCCCATCTGGTTTTGGATGACAGCCAGTTTTGGATAGAAGCATTTAGTCACCATAAACAGCCTATTTCAAGAGGGTGAGAGGGGCAGTGGGAGCAAGAATGGCATTTGCATTCTTATTAAGAGATTAAAAAAAGTGAATAAGACCACTTAGACGTTGATTCTGTCTGCACTGAAATAGATCCAGGAGCTGTCACTCTAGCTGGGGGACAGGCATGAGAAATCTTATCCCCCGCAGAGTTCTTTGTGAAAATTTCTGTAATTTTGTAGAGATTTGCTTTTTAATGGGAGGTTAGAGAGAGAGATCAAATTCAGAAGCAGCCTTTGAGGAATTTCAGTACTAGAGAATTGCTTTAGTTTTCTTACTTTGTAACAGGCTCTGTTTGGAGTGCGAACACTGAGTCACCCACGTTCCTCCCTCCAAAGCCTTTACAGCCCTAAAGGATGCTGAGCTGAGAGCTCTGGCAATTCTGGTGAATGCTTCGTTGCATCGGTATGGAGGTGTTTCTGTGGGGACGGACTGTATTTCAGGAGCTATGAGCTGAACCAGAGGTAACTTATTACGGTCAGCAGAATTGCTCCGGACTGAGGTCAGAATCAGAAGTTCGGTGGAGAATACCTGGCTCATCCTTGAGTCTTTCTTGGTCCTCAGGCCCCTCTACCCATCTGCCATTAAGATGGAGTCGGTGCTTCCCACCCTTTCTGTTTTGTCCGACCAAACAAAGAGGAACACTGCCTGAGCTTCACCAGGAGGTCTCTTTATATTTAAGCAATTAGTTAAACACATGGCTGGGATCATGGTGACAGCCCTGTAGCCCAAATGTACCAGCTTTGCTCCTCTCAGCAAGGAGATAACAACAGAGGCATCTGGATGTGCAGCATTCTATAAATCAAGACTCAGTAAGTTATTCCACAGCGGGAAGAAGAGACAGAGATGGCACGTGGGACATATAAATATGCTAACGGAAAGGAAATCTGGTGTTATGGTCTCAAATAGCACATACCTTTCCTGTCCAACATCTCTTGCTGGAGTCCCTACTAGACGACCATATCCTGATTGTGCTGGATTTTGGACTCCAGCATATGCTGACATCTGCAGAACAGCTTGAACGAAGCTGTTTGAATTACTTCTGGAGCCTTTTTTCCAGAAAGTAAGACTAAAGTCGACCCAAATTAAATAGCACATCCAACTATAAAAAATGCTTTTGAAAATAAAGACGACCAGACTCACTTTGTTTCACCCAACAAATTGAACCTGAGCATCAGTCTGCATTTGATCCTATAAGATCGAAGGTCTCCTCATGGCATTTGGCTCAGAGAGCTGGTACCCAAATTCCATTCCTTTCCCTTTCCTGGAGAAGCACAAAATGGAGCAGATATAATCTGTGTTTCCTCAGCGACACAGAGCCAGCACAACTGGCTCCAAACCCCTTTGCTACCAGTGTTGCAGAAGGTGAGAAAGGCAGATGGCTGAAACCTTCCAAGGTAATCCCCTACCTACCACACTTCACAGCCACAAGATGTTTTAAACTCACCCAGGGTTAATAAAAGCTCAAGGATAGACTGAAATCAGGGAGTACTGACTAGTTGCTTTCTTTTGTATGTCCAGCACAGTCTGAGCAAAGCAGACAATCTTGACCCGGAGGGTCAAGGGTTACAGTCAACAGATGATTCATCAGACATCAATTCCCAAGACACTGCTAGCAAGTACACAAAATTTGATCGTGTATTCTGGCCAGGAACTTTGTAAAACATCCCCAGGTACAAACAGCACAGGTGAAGTGTGCGCAGTAAAAGGTCTACACAGCAGACGAGTTTAAAATAGGAACCCAGTTGTCTGTATCACATACCTGGTACCATTGGAAAAGGAGAATTCAAGTCCACCAGAAGCTTTAGAAAGACAAGGGACAAGCACACTTTGCAAGGGCAAAGGGTGGGCACTGTGCACATCTGTCTTTATCTAACTGAGGCGTTCTGCCCTGGCCAGAGTTTTGAGAAGGGAGGAATCAAATAATGTTCCAGCAGCCCTGTTCCCCCCTCAGACAGTGTTCCCAGCTGAGTATGACCCCCACTATTTGCTTGTCAGCAGAGAACCTACAGCTTCCCTGATGTCAATGTCAGGAAATTATTAGGACCTACAGGTCCCTGATCAGCCACCTCTGCTTTTAAATTACACTGAAATAAAAATAGTTACCTGAAGAGCTAGGAACAATGGCTCACAACAACCAGAGCAGAGACCTCAGACTGACGTCCTCTTAAGAAGGAAGCAAATGATATTCAGAGGAAAAGCACAAGATCACCCTAGGGATGCTTTAGAACAAAGCAAATCTCAGTTTGTGCATGGAATCAAATTTGCTCGATACACACATCCCCAGATTATATTTCCTTTATAATCTAGATAATTGTTTTAGACAGGTATGTTGCTGTCTGCACAGTTACACTTTTAATGGAGTTATGGAAAGTGATATAACTTCAAACAATACCTGCAACAGATCTCTCCCTCCTCTTATCAAATAAAAACCAGACATTTCCAAGACAAGCAGCTGCAGATTGCCTCAAAGCTATATTTTCCTGTTAGGGTCCTGCTGTAAGAAGTGAGTGTGTGAAGGCAGAAAAGGGATAATCTTGTGCTCTCTTCTTTACCTCTGCTAGCATGCAGGGATCAGGATTTAGTGGCTAAGTATCACTGTGTTTTAGATACATATAAGCCTGATTACATTGGATAGATACCCTCCCCAGTGGACAGCCATGCCCAGCTCCCAACACTGTTACGAGAGCAGCGCACAGGGCTGATGGGAGGTTCTGCCTTCCTGTGTCTCAGCCCACCCAGTTCCAGCGCTGCCCCTTCCCTGCAGACCCTCTGCTGATCTTTGCTGACCTGCCGCAGGTGCTCTGGGCTCTCCTAAAACACACACACCTTTGCAATGAAGACTGGATATCTGAAGGCAGCATGCATGGGGTAGTAGATGGATTTCTGTACTGCCCAGCGTACAGAAATGCAAAAGCCTGCACTGATTCTTGGTAGCATCATAGGAAACCACAACACTCCTCCTTCAGGGATATTAGCTCCTCAAAACGGGTAAGCATCTGAACAGAGAAACCAAAAACACGATGAAGGATTTAAAGTATCCCCCGATGGTTTTTTTGCTCAAATTGTTGAATTCACAGAACAGATGTTTTATATAAAACTGGGTTTATTTTTAATTGGAGGAGATTATTCAAACTATGTCTAAGCCATATGGTCCTGTAAGTCTGACTCCCCTCTGCCATTGCTGGAGAGGCTAGCTTGGCATCCCTCTCCTTTTCCAAGTCGTTTCCTTTTTACAGATTTAATAGCTGCTATTTTTCTTTTTTATTGTTGGTCCCTAGGTCCCGTTACTATAAATCAGGGCCTTAGGCCCAAAATTAACTCAAAAGTGGATTTGGATAAGTTGCTTTTAATGATTTTCAGTAGTAGGTTGGTCTAATAGAACATAAAGGGAAATGCAGATTTGAGATTATGGAAAACACATCAGCAAGAATGATGACAGTGAGTGGCATTCATCTGCAAGTTGCCAAAGGAAGACCTGGTCCCGGCTGGCATGTTTTCCTGCCCCTTTTCCCCTTGCGGGTGTCACACTACAGAGCAGGAATTTTCAAAGGGATTTATTACACACTGGAAAGACCAGGGCACGTTACCGACTTGACTGTCAAGACAGTGCTGGGTACCAGGCAGGCCTCAGGCTGAATGAATGTGTGATGGCTGAGGGCGTCACCCTGCCTCAGCACCACATTGGGCACATGGCTGGGCTCAGCATAGCCTGGCTATTTAGTGCCTACTTCTATCGCACCCAATACAGCCCGTGAATTTTCATCAGTTGAGAGCAATAATCCTTCCGGTAAATTTTAATCACACTTCAGAAGACTGCAGCTGCAATGTAAGCTCTGGACCCTGTTTGGGTGAGGTGGTTGCAGTTAGTCTGGTAGTGGTTGGAGGCAGCCAGGCAATCCCACAGACCCTTCTCCCTCTCTCCCAAGCTGTCATCTCTAATGGCTGCAGTTTGCTTGTTGCTATATTAAAGTCTCATCTTAACGATATGCTCCAGCTTAGTGAATCACCATGTGAATTAATCACCATGTGAAAATACACTACTGCTGCTACAAATAGGCTGCATGGATGAACTCCATGTGCAGCAATGCCAACTCTGAGCAGGAGAGTTTGCACAACGGTTGCATGCCCATGCCCTCGGTCAGTGTTTGGCACGGTGGAAAAAAGATCTCGAGGGACACGATTACTTGTGTTTGAGTCCTCCCTATTGCTTGCCTCATCCACTGCAGCCACTGAGCATTTTCAGCATTGCTACACCATTTTCAGCCATCACAATGAGTTGCAGCTTGAGTCTTAAAAGTTAAGTCCCAGGGTTTTCATTCTCCTCTCCATAATACTGCTATTTACTTGAGGTGACCTCATTTGCCAAGTGATGTAACAGGGTGCACGATCGAGCCTGGCACGTCTAAGCAGATGTTTTCAGCGGACACAGAAACAGCATTATGAAACAAAAATATCACCTAAAACCTGAGAAGCACAAGAGATTACAATGGCCTTTATGCAGACCAGCTTACCTAAAATAGCGTTGAAAGGCCTTTGGCTGCAGTCATATGCTTCCCTTTTTAAAATGAAAGACTGTTGCTTGTACTACTGTAATGTGACTCCCAAAGGAACCAGCAGCTGCAGGTTTTGAATTTTATCATTCTTGGCCTCTCTGTTTGATAAAGTTGACTGGAGCATGCCCAGAGGACACTCCTCCCATAAAATTGTTCTCCTTTAACTACAATAACAAAAAATGGTTGCACACTTTTTTGTGTGTTTTCTTTTAGTTTCTAACAAGGTAATAAATCCTATTTCAAACAAGAATATAAATCCAAAGAGTTTGATAGTCGATCTGACTTGCTTTGTTTCAACTAAAAGGAAATGCTTATTGACTTTGCCGTTTACATTTGCTGTCATATCACATTATCAGGGAGGGCTAAATATGGATCAATGAACTCCAGCACAAACAAGTAGAAGATTGAGGGGAGCCTGAAAGAACTTGCTATGTTCATTTATCAAAGGATGAGCAGAATAATAAGGTCTATTGGTAAGCACATTCCCAGTTCCTGCTTCATTTCTTTCACTGAAGACACTTCAGATAAAATACTCTGCCCTGTACAATCACTGTTACATGCAAATATGTTTGTTTCTGTTCTTGCTAGACTCAGTTCGATCAATACAGAGGCCTCAATTTTCAAAGGCAGATGTCTATGTTTACCCACAACACTCATGCATGTGTTTTTTTGTTCCCCAAAACCACATTTCTCTTTTGCACAGCAACACAACAGGAAGGTGATATGAACTGAGCTTAAAGCATCCTCAGGGTATTTGACAATGTGAAATGCAACAGTGTCCAGGATAAACAAAAGATTTTGGTAGCCAAGTGTAAAATTTTTAGCATGAGATCCAAGTATGCTTAAAGTTTGACATTACCATATTCAGTGAGTCTCTAAAGCCATGTGGAGAACATGTTCAGGGCAGCTCAATTAGAGAGCTACTGCTGGGGATTTCAGAGGCACAGAGGAGGGATAGAGCCTGAAGTCGGTGAAGTTCAGTGTGAACTGAACATTTACTTCCTTTGGGTTTCTTTTGAAAATCCTAGGCTAAATCTCTATCTTATCCTTAATTGGCAGATATAAAGATATGTGCTCAGGGGAACTAAATTTGTTTTTTTGCTAGTAACTGGGAAAAAAAGATAAACTGTGTAAGAAATCCTATTGCAGAAAGTGAATCCATAGAGTTTGACAGTGGATCTGACTTGCTTTGTTTCAGCTGGAATAGCAAGTGATTTCGTGGCATCCTAGCTGCAGACATGAGGGACAACCAGAGCCCACGCACGGAGTGGAGGCATGGGAAAAGCACAGGGCTGTGGCAGAACTGGGGCTGCAGGGATGGAAGACAGATGACAAAACGAGGGCCTGGGGGTGGACAAAGAAAGATGGTGAATACCAGCAGCGGTAACTAACAGGTCAATAAATAGCCCTCAGTGCTGTAATGAAACCGAGCAATTCCCATTCAAAACCTTGATTCACTTTGAGATGTTTCCCAAATTGCATATTGGGGAACCCTAGAATGAAGAAAGAAATGATTAAGCTTTTCTTAAACTCCACTTACTGTTACTCTTAACATTCACAGCCTATCCTCTGTACGTGTGTTTGCATGGTATTAACATTATACCATTATACTAATTGCACCTACTTAACCTGAATAGCCAACAGGACACTTCCTTGGCTGAATATCTCCTTTTCCAGCCACAGAATTGCGTTCCCTTAATAAACTTCATTTCACTAATTCATTATTTCTTCATCTATGCTGTAAGATTTTTGGCATAAGCATCTGTTTCCTTTCATAAAATGCGAGCAATTTCCTCTGTCCCAGGCAATACAGTAGCAGATCTGTCTGTCCAAACCTCATTAACCCCTACCCAATCTAAAGAAAAAACTGCTGAAATGCTCTGGTTGCCAGAATGAGTCCTATGTGGAGGGAAAATGTGCTTGAACTAAAAGAGAATGAACTTAGCCTTTACTGCATGAAAAGGGATTTTACTGTTGCATCACCACACGTAACACTATAATTATGAGCTAGTGGCTTTTTCAATGTTAAATTTCTGCAAGAAAATGATGAAAACACAATGTAAAACATCTTTCTTTCCTTCCGAGGGTTCACATGCATGGCCTTAGCAAGTAGTGACCCTATTAAAAGCATGTACATAACTTATCACAGCCTGCATGGTTTCCTTCTCTTCTTTATGATTCTCCTTTCTGTCCCTTCAGCAAAAAAGGGACTCTTTATCACACTGCTCCATATTGTACCATAACTAAAATCTGGATTGATCCAAGGTGCAGATAAATGAATTCACACGGGAAAAACGCAAAGAGTCTGAAAAGTCCCAGCAGAAAACAGAGGAACCGAGGGGAAACAGTATTCAGAGGCAGGCCCGTTCTTGGCAGACAGACAGTGGTTTTTGGCCACCACCGTACCACTGCCCAGCTGCAGCAGCAGGCCGTCTCCTCCCCTCCTGTGCTGAGAAGCTCCAGGGCTGCCCAGGGACAGCCTGCCTCACTGCCCTGCCCCTCCTGGGGAAGCCAGGCTGCTCCCCACGGAGGGCCGGGGCAGCAGGGGACAGTTGCGGTTCCCGTGCCCTGAGAGCCGGGCTGTGGCTGTTGGGGATGGGGAGCAGGAGATGTGACGGCCCTTTGAGACAGGCCCCTTCCCCGGCATTGCAGTTAACCTGCTTTTGATGCCTAATGTTGGACAGGGTAAATATCAATCAAGTGGCTAAATCCTGAAAGTTTTAAAAAACTCCTGGAGTTTGCTGGTCTCAAAAAGTGAGGAGTGCTCCGTCAGCTGTAGCAGTACAGCCTTTCCATCCACTTTCCAGCTAGATGGGCTTTAAAGAAAAGGACATGACTGAGGGAAAAAAAAAAAAATCAGGATAATGTTTTTTGTCCTTTTTTAAAAAATCCCTAAATTGCAGGATTTGAAGAGACAGTTTGGCACAGAAAGCTTAAAAGAAAAGTAGAGGGGCAAATGGACATTTCAGTACCCTAACAAATGTCTCTCACACTCCACCCTGAATTTACAGAATTTGATGCAAGAGGCACCCACTGTAGGTCTAATTTAGGAAAGCACCCACATGTATGCACAAGCTTAGTAAAAAACAACAGGACTTAAATTGTAAATTGTGTTCTTTTGTGAGTCAGGACTGATATGAGTACTTGCAATCAGGACAAACCAAGAAGCAGTGCATAAAAATGGAGAAGCATTTAAGTATGTGGTAAGACCATCTGATCACATAATTCTGCAGTATCTGTATGGGGTGGGATGCTATTTTATGTCTGGAGAGAGGGATGTGGGTCACTGAGAAATAAAAGACTTGGTTCCATTCCCCAGTCTCTGTTTATTCTCTCCGTGTTACACTGAGCACATGGCAACTTCATTACAGAGACCACAGTCATGTGTCTCAGATATCGATGATGAAGGCAAAAGGAGCACCTTCCAAACTAGACCATACATTTTGCCACGTCTCAGTTTCCCTATCAGTGGCAGTAAGAACTCTGAGTCTTGTTTCAAGAATGTCTATAAAGCTGTTTTCTTGTCTTCCAACCACAAAGTCCCCAAATAAAAGTAAATTATACTACAGAGACTTTAGATAACACAAAATATATTTCTGTCAGGCTGAAATTACCACTAAGGAGTTAAAAAAAAAAGATGTAGAGGAGCGTACAACGTTTTCCAAACTGAAGCCAAAGAGAATTATAGTTCTTCACAGATATTTCCAAAGTATTTACGTATACTCACCACAATGGCAATAATGCTAATGTAGCTAAACCTTATTTCTTTCATATGACAGATAATTTCATCTTCTATAGAAAATAAAATGTTTATCACTCAGGGTTGTTTTTTTTTACCTCCTTGAAACTTGGCAGCCATTTGACATCATCTGTCTCTATTAGGATGCCATGGGTTATCAGTTGAACACTTATCTTAATTCATTGGCTATTTGGAAAATTACAATCCCAGATGGTTCTGTCTTGCAAAGATTTCTACAACTCGCTGGCTCCACTACATACATTTGGCTTCTATTTGTATTGTAAAAGTCATTTACATTGGCTGACTCCATTTTCCTTTTCTGATCACCGTATGTCATTTTATGCCATTCTTTTTCTCAGCCTTAATTCCACTTTGCAACCCAATATAATTTGAGTCATCATCCATATAATAGGCTTTTCTTCTCCTCTTACAGACTATATGATAGGAAATATTCAGTTTCATGCATATTGTTTAGCAATAACAAGGGCACACTTTAATTTATTAGAATTATCATGTGTTACCATAGACAAGAAATGCAACTGATGTAAATTCATGTTTTAGCCATGGTAACAGAAACTGCATCAACTATTGACACAGTGCAATTCTTTAATGGATTCAAAGTCTTCTGCAAACACGTCATCTATGATTTTGCTAGTAAACATGAACAGCCCAGCAAAAATGAACTGCTTTCCCTGCTAACACATTTTTCTTGTGAAAAGAAATAAGCTTATTTTTAAAGGAATTGTTAAAGCATTTTTTTAATTACTAAAAATGGGAAGGTAATCACAAAAGCAACACTGAATGAAGAAGTGATCTAATCTCACTTTACAAAAAGAAAACATAGCCAGTCAACAACAGTAAACACGAAAAGCATTACAGTAAAAAATTGGCAGGAAAACAGTAATTCCAAAAATGGGCTACAGCTTATTGCTATACATCTACAGCTATAGATGTAATAAATATAGGTTCGGTTTTCCCTTTTTATAGAAGTATTTCTAAATAGCTCCTTTGGTAAACACTAGCAAAACCTTTACTCTCGAGCAAAGCAAACACACTGAAGGGATATGGTTGTCTTCTTTTGAGGTGCAAGTCTGCTCTCACCACCCTCCAAAAGGATACCCAAAATAGGAGGGTTTGTAGAATGGCATTGCTTGAGCAAATGCCTCTTAGCTGGATTTCTTCATGAGTGAAAGCTCCAGCACCACCTGCTCACAGTATGAACCTGCTACAGCTCAGGAAAACTGCCCTGGGACTTGAATAACACTTTCTAAACCTTCGGCCAAAGTTGTTTAGAATCAGGGATGGAAAATGTAAAAGCCAACGTACCTTTCCCTCTGGCAGTTCAACAGGTGTGTGCTACATTAACTAACCCTGCCTCTGTGCCACTGCTACCTTGACGTCATTGTTACTGGGTTGACAAAAGGTTTCCATGACAAACGAGAAAGCTGATCTGTTATCTCCCCTTTGGAGGAAAGTGAAATGCCCTCTCTCCCATATTCTGCTAGAACCACCCATCTTGTTTTTGGCACATAGCACAGAGGGCGCATTTTTGTAATTGATTTAGACTTCTCTCTGCTCCGGAAAAGAGAAGCCAAGTTGTTTGTTGTTTTTCCCCTAACTTAAAATAGAGGGTGTCATCCTCATCCCACTGTGATCCCCCCCGCCTCACCCGCAGCACAATCTTCTTTGCAGGCATGTTGACTACCGTGCTAAAAAAGAGAACGGATAACACTGAAAGAGGACAAACTTTGAAGCAATGAACGAAAACACTATTAAGACATTTGATTCTCTTCTTGGCTATAATTTATTACCTCTACTAGCAGGCATGGCCCATAATAGTTAGCAGATGTTTGAAACATCTCATTCTGAACTTTGCCTAAGATTAAAAAGAGATCTCGTAGTGTTTAAATAGCAGCTGCAGAATGAAATAAGGTTGCCTTCCTAATGTGACAGAAACGTTCATCCTAGCCTTAAACAAGGAGGACTGTTTTATATTCTGTAAATGCTGAGGAAGCTAAATTTCTGTGCGCAGGCACCCACACATTATAATTTTATATGCGTCTAATTTGTAGCGATTGACATGAAATAACCCCAATGGAAAAGGCTGGCCCAGCTGTCTGAACGCTTCTTAGGTTTTTGCTACAATTTACCCCAGGCCTACAGCTCACCACAAGCAGGAGAAGGCTGGACTAGTTTGGCCATGAACACGAGGTTAGCAAATGTGAAGGTCCAAATTTAATTATTATTATCATTGCTATTCACACTGCATCAAGGGAGAACCTAGCAGTTCTCAGAGAGGATCATGTCCTGGATGTGGAGACAAAACCAAAGAATCTTCAAGGAGCAATAAGATACGTTTCACCACAGCTGTACATCCCCACCAGCCTTACTGCCATGCTGGCCCCGGCAGGGATTTTACCCTGTGCAGCAACGCAAATTCGCTCTTTATTTAAGCGCTGGGGCCTGATGCTAATTCAATCTCATGGGCATAGTCCCTGTGAACCCTCTAGGACTACTGATTCCCCTACGTCTTGTTCCTACAATGATTAAACTTCAGCCAAAGGCTAACTAACTAACTGAAACAGATGGCTAAGCTTCTGATTTGAGGAAGTTAATATACAAACAGCTAATTTAAAAACAGTTTAGATCTCAAAATGAATTATTGTTCCCTTTCAGATTGCATGTATTTCTTCTTTGCTTGGCAGCGTGGACACTTCCTGAGCTTTTCATTAATTCCTCATACTTGCAGGTTTCTCGATGGGCACAAACAGAGATCTTATGTGGCAGCCAGCCCCGATATGAAAAAGATTTTGAAAGATCTGCTGTAGTGAACAAAGATTGCCCTAGCCTTTATGCATCTGGTTCGAGTTAATATTTTTATCCCCTTAGAATACACGAGATTTTTTCCTAAGCTAGGCTTTTCCTAGTACACATGTTTCTTCTGATTTTAGTAACATAAGGTTGTAATATACTGCTCTTGAACAGATGTGATTTTGGAGCCTATCCCGAGGAGTACTGCTCAGAGTACCCCTTCAGAGGGAGGCAAACTCTAAACCAACTGTGTACTATTGTCTTTGGGGAAGACAAAATGCCTTTCTTTGATACCCGTTAAGACAATTTTAAATCCTGCTGCATGACAGCTGGTTACAACCAATGTGGCATGTAATATTAAAGATGTTATTACTGAATATGAAAATAGCTAACACTTTTGCAAATATAATCAATGTATTTAATTCATTGTCCCAGTGAGGTTCACAACTCTTAAGACCTTCAAATCAGTGCAGGACTTAAAAACATACACTTAACCTCAAGCCAGTGCTAACTCTATTCCTATTGAGCAGAGCACAGCATATGCTTAACATTAGGGGCATGTGCTTAAAGGGCTCGTGAAACAAGTCCTGTTTTATGATTCAGCGGAAGCAATTTGCAGCTCTGTATTCATCTTCCTTACAACCAGTAACGTGCCCACGAAATTACGACAGGCCGGTGGCAGGAAACGGAGCACTGGTCTCATCAATGAGGGCATTAGGCTGAACGAGCATGGCACGCAGCACCAGCCCAGGACAAGCCAACCCGCTCCAGCCCCAGTGGCAAGCCCCGGTCAATATGTTCAATTTACAACCAGAGAACAGGCGAAGGAAAACCACCACAGCTAATTAAACACCGTAGCTATTTAGCATAAAGAAACTATATGCAGGAATAATACCCACAGATGTTTTTACTACAGATTTACAGTAACTCCGCCACTCCCAGCAGGTGTCAACACTCCTGACGTGGAGAACACATCACCTGCATATATCTTTTATTTAATTACCATGATTTTCAGAAATCTGCTCTGCAGTGCTCAGAGCAGAGTCATTAATCTTCAGTAATCTCTTTGAGCAACAATTTCAACTTTTATGAGCCTGGAGCCCCTCTCTAAAGCAGTGGCTGTATTGTCTGAGCACTGGATTTTATGCAAGGCAGTTGTCATAGCAACGTGATGGGGAGGGGAGAACCCAAACAATAATTGAGCATCAAAGAATTGTAAATGCAGGGAAAATTCAGAACTAGATTCCATATTAGAGCTATAGGCTGACCAAACTGCAGATTTTAAAGCTTAGGAAACTGGATATTATTATAAGCGTGCTTGGGGATGGCTGTATTCCAGTAATGCATTATCACTGATCCATTCCCATTATAATCCATCCATTTCACTGAAAATGACATGTTTGTGGGGCAGTGGAAAAGCAATCTGAAAAGGAACAATTGCACATCTCTGCTTTTGGTAGAGAAAAGAGAAAGAGGGAGGAGGGAAAAAAGGTTATAATCAAAACTATATTTCAATAGCAAGCCCGGCTATTGTAAAAATAATAATGGTCTTGGCTAGCCGTTTGTTGTGAAATAATGAACCTTCTGCACCTTTATAATATTATTGCAGGCATTCTATAGAGCACCCTAATAAAAATGGATTGCTAACTAAATGAGAAAAGGCTGCTGCATTGTTTTATGAGGCAATAATCCAGTTCCAGAACACATAAATCGTAAACCCCAAACCAAAGATTTTATACCAAGAACACAACACAACTTTATCGTTACTGTTACCCTGTTGCTCTTGTATACGCTGGTACAGATGTGTTTTCAAAATAATTAAAATCTTAAAGAGTTAGGAACAGAGCAGAGCATAGTTATGTCTCAAGAGTGCTGAGTGCCCTAAGCTGTTATGAACTTTCATATGAGGAAGGTGCTTTTTTTATGTTCACACGGATTGGTTTGCTGCTTAAAGATGGGAACATACAGATATGGAAGCTAAAATAACCTAGAAGACCACTGCCTGGGACATAGATGATCTTGGTTTTAACTCCAACTCCGCTTCTTGTCCAATGTTTAATTTGGACCGCTTCACTCTCCTATATCCCTTCCGTGTCTTGGAAACAGGGATAGTGCCAGTCACCTTTTCATGAGACCGAGTACAAGCTTGCATTTGAACTAATGGTTATTTTTTGCAAGAAACATGCAGTTTGTATTAGCACATTTCTAGCAAGGTAAAAGCCACCACAATTTTGGTGAAATTACCAGTCTCCGCAACACCATTGCTAACCCTTGCACCTACAAGAGTGGCTGATATGGTTCCCTCCGTGACGATGAGATCTGCATGTATTAGGGCTTGTCCTGTTTACCTACACCAAGCTTACCAAGCTATTTGGATCAGCAGGCTGTTCTTTTTGCTCCTGACTGCTCACCCAGCTGCAGGCATTAGTGGCAAACTTATATTTTCTCAGCTTCTCATGGATAACTAGTACTCCCCATGGAGCAGAACCAGTGCAGGCCAGCTCCCCACAGATCTGGGCTGTGTGGTCGGTCTCCAGCTACAGTGGAAGCTTTTTCTGAGGGTCAACCATCTATGAGGTCTCTCAGCCATGTGGATTCTCTAGTAATGTGTGTGTCCATAAATACATGTGTTCATACTACTGCGTCTCTCCTAATCTCCCTATCCTTCTGCTGATCTCCATAGAAATTATTTTTGAGATCAGAAGCTTCTGTCAATTTGCTTGAAATTTGTCCAATGGGTACAAAAGTTATTAGAGGGCAGAGCACAGTTACTGAAAACATAAAAGAAAACCTTATTTCCTTAGAAAATTAAGTTAAAAACTTTCTCCTATCACAAGGGTAATGACAAATATCTTCAGGATTTCTCTACAAACTTGCCTACCCTATAATAATTCTATTTATATCTATATCTGTCAACTAGCCAGGTTTTAATCCATTTAATACCTGCCATGTTTATTTTCTATTGTTCTGCTTTGTTAGTAAAAACATTATGTGGCCCAAAGCAAATGCCAACAAAAGTCTATCACTGAGACACTATTTCCTCTATTAGCTGAATTATAACCTCATAAAAAAATACCAAGCTAGTTTAGTTTTATTTTCTATAAAGAGGTGCTAACTGGCATTACTTACATGGATCGGATTTAATCCACCGTTAACTCATGCTCTTTATTTGTAGTTTCATTGTTATTCCTGGAGTCAATATACCAGGTTTGCAATTCAGTTGTATTAAATAAAAATGAGACGCAGCAGATTTTGAGAACTGCAATCTCTTCATCAAGTCACAGGTGAAGTGGAATGATTTGACACTTACGAATCCTCTTACTGTTTTCATTTTTAGGTCAAATGCAATTTCTGAAGGTTTCTCAGGGTCTTATTTATAGCTCACACAGGAACACCGATACCCATTACTATGTCATTAGAAACCACATCAGTTTTGACTACTGTAGCTTAGACAATTCTTCTAGCATAAGAGACTCTGCTATGGGAACTTGAACAGAAATTGGAAAGCAACTCCCTAATGGACATGCTAATGCAGCCTATTTGTGACACAGATCCCTTGTCCCATTCCTTCTGGACAGGACCTAATGGTCCCATTACATTAACACATTTAAAAGCTGTCTTGCAACAGAGGTCTGACAGCCGAGCTGTACTTTAATGTTAGTCGTGAACCCTAGAGACTGAAAATGACTCATGAAGGGTATAATCTGAAGTTGCTCAATACAAGCACGTAAGTGTAAGCATAGGTGCGCGTCTGTTTGCTTGCACAAATATGACTGCAGTCATGTTTCGCTAATGCTTCCTTTTTTTGTGACATGCTAGAAACAACCTGCACAGCCTACGGGATGGAACAGAACTATCAGCAATTGCTCAGCACAAATCATTTAGGGCTTTTTTTATAGCTTCAGGATAAGTGACTTATACACTACTATAGCTCTTCCACTGCCTATGAGGCAAGATAGTCTATGGTATGATGGCTTATTTTATTGTATCAATTTCTGATTCAGTATTCCTTGGCTTTACTCTAACCAATTGTCTGTTCATTCAGACGTTTAAAGACGCTTCTTTTCCAATCTACTCTTAGCTGCCTCTGCAGTAATAACAATATATGATCTTGGGACAGTTTGGCATGTGATTAATAGCTGTTTAGATTGCTTTGGCACTTTTAGCGTATGCTAATTGGGTTAATAAGGTACTAAGTGCTCCAAGGTGTTATGAATGTGTTGTAAAATCAAAAGCTCTGCTGTCAAATGCATTCATTACTCATGGTCTGTAATTTGCTTGCAACGAGCCTAATCCAAAAGACAGTACTCCAACCATTTCTCCTACTCTTCTGTGAAAGACATTAGCACAACAGCACAAAATGCATCTTTAAGTGACACTGTCTCATTTCTAGAGAGACAACCTCAGCCAACAGGCTCCCTGGTATCTTTGGAGGGTGTCAGATTCCTCTTCAGCTGCAGCCAGACAATCAAGTCACAGTGGGCCCCTTGCCATGGGTTGCTCTCACCAGGCTCCTCTCAGGCAAGCAAGACACATTTGGCCACCTGGGCACAGCCAGTCTCCCAGAGGGCTGTGGACCTGGTGGGGCTTTGCCCATCCCTCTGCTCTGTGAGGGACTCCCATCCACTGCTTGGGGCTGTTCCACATGCCCTCACTCCCTGCTCTTTTCCCCATCTCAGCCTCTAGGCTTTATTGCTGTTCCCATTCTCCTGCTCCCCACCTTTTGCTCTTTAGGCATGACTCCTCATTCCCACCTCTTGCTACCCAGTCACACTGCCTGACAGTGTTTCTGATCTTTGCAAAATACCAACCACGGCAGTCAGACCAACGGGCTGTCACAAGTACCCTGTGCTCTCCATTTTACAGGTAATCTCAGACAAAACAGTCACATTGCTGTTAAAGTCTACAGAACAGAACAGACCAGAAAGTCACAGTATCACTTGTTCCCATTGCCCATTTTGCTGAAACATGTCCAGTTTATCCACTGATGTAAGAGACAGGTTCACCTGATACCTTCTCCTCCTTCTGCTAGTTCTCTCTTACTAAAATTCACATCTCTTCTTGTCATTTCTGTGGAACTGAGCAACTCATTATTTACTGTCCTCCCTCTTCCTGTTCCTTTTCCTCTCCCATTAACACAAAAGCCTTTCTCAACAATGACATTTAAGTTGACATTGATTTCTGCTGTATTTGAAGTCAATAAAGTAAGATAAACCATGTACCTTTGCCTGATTACACTTTGTGACAAAAAAATCCTTGCCTGCAGGTACGACCGAGACATACTGACCTGAGTAACTGCGCCAGTCATTTCATCCAGCCAAATCACTGAATGAAATTAAAACTAGATGGTGGGACTAAAGCACTCCATTGACTAGTCAGCATCAGTGAACAAAGTTCCTGGCAACAAAGAGGTTGAATCTTACATCCTAGATGTATGGAGAAATGAAGGATAGGCTCTTCAAAAAACTGAAGATGGAGTAAATCACTGCACACTATGCAGCAGACAGGAGAATAACACATGAATATGAGAGATCAGGTAAGGAAATGATCACTCAGTCAAGAGTTTGTTTGCATAAGACTTAATCACCCAAGAACACACTTCAGCGGAAGCTGGAGAGGAGTGTACAGAAGATGACTTGTTCCAAGAAACAGCTGACTGTACGTGGTAGCACTCTATGCAATTAACACTCTTCAATGGAAACAGGTGTGACAGCAGGAAGGAAATGTTTAATCTTTGGATCTAAAAACATGACTCTTCCTTGCTTGACTAAAAGATTAGTGTTGGCTCAAAGCCAGTATCAGGCTCATAAAACTCTCCAGTTTCAAGTGTAGAGGTTCAAAGCAATAACTTGCTTGAGAGGGGAGACAAATTCAGGTCCCACACACATAAAAGGGACAGGGTTTGGCCTGGGCTCATAACTGGTTTCCAAAAGCGGAGGTGGGAACACACAGGTGTGATGGGCAGCTGAATCCAGACAGCTCATATGTGCACTTTTACACAATACTTTTACCTGAGTTCTGTATTTGCTATATTGCAGTTGATGAAAAGAGAAAACATCTATTTTTCTGCACCAAAAAGATAACTGTGACCAGTCACACAATGGAAACATGCCGCCCTTCAAACAGCTCCTGGATAATCACTTGCGTTAGCACATTACACCAGCTCATAATGCTGGCTCTAACCTGGCAGTGCAAAAAAGTAACTTGGCATACCGACCACAACTTAGCAAACAAAGCACAAAAGGTTCAAATCTGACTGACTTCAAAGGACAATAAATATATGCCCACCACAGAGCTTATATTGTGCTGAATCAAGGCTACCACTCCCTCTCTCTGCCTGCTGCTTGTGAAACAGTTTGGTCACCTACTCTACGTGGTGAGTAGAGGATATGCAATTCAAGCTGCACATCCAATTGCTGCTTCCAGCGACTTCTTCCCTCCTGCTCAGCCACCACAGCCCCTGTAACGTGCCACTGGGCTATGCAGGGGGAATGGCTGCAGCTGGATAATCTAAGACTCCTAACCCTTTTGGCTCCAGCGACTTAAAAGGAATGCTCACAATTTATTTAATCCTAAAATCCATCTTGTTGTAAAAGTTAATAGTCAGATAATGCTATGTATAACATTCCAAGCATGGCGCCATAAATAAGAAAGCACTTAAATAAAAGAGTTTGCAGCAAATGTTCAAATCCAGTTCCAAGATTCACTCCATTAAAAATCAAACCAGTGTATTAATCTCCACTGCTGTATATTTTAAAGACATGAAAAACAGATTCTAAGAGCTTCTGAACACCGCAAGCTGCTTCTGCATTTTGAAAAGAAAGAAGAAATAACATTAAATCGCCTTTTTAAAGGCCTGTCCTTCCTTTGCATGTTCTCATTCTTACAGCACATTTCATTTGTAATGTGGCATTCAGCCCTGGAGAGGTTTTTTCTCCTCAACTCAAAAATGCTTCCAGGAACAAATCAAGGTTCTTGCTACACTTACAGACTTCTGGATAAATCTACAAAGTGTCAAACCAAGCCTTGCCCAGTGCTTTCTTAAGAATATAAAATACCTGGAAAAAAAAGTAGGATGTGGCAAGTGATTCTCTCTCAGGCCCCATGGTGGAGCAATGGTGGCTGGCAGCCTCTACAAACCTGACAGCTGAAGTGATTTGCTCTTCACACAGGTAAATGCAGGTAAGAGCACGACTTCAGCTCTGTCTCAAGCAGTAAGGCAAGAAATTTCACATGAAATTCTATCTTTATGAAAAACTTCAAGACAGATTAAAAAAACCCCTCACAGTTCATTGTCTATCATTGACTATATTAAACAGTCTGATTCACTGTTCGTTACCCTTCCTCCAACAAAGCAAAATAGAAAATCTACTTCTAATTTTTGCTGTATGGGTCACATGCTTTGTCACTGGCACAGGATGCCAAGCCTCCCATCAGTTGCTCAAGATTCAGTAGGAACAGTCTCTTCTCCTGGCTTGTTAACCTTGCTGCTAGTTGCTTCCATAGCTGCTCAGGCCCAGTTCCAGAAAACTGAATCACTCCTTAATAAGGTTAGGCTTTAAACTAAATTAATCTTACTGGTCACTAAAATAAGATGCTTAACAAAATTGCTGAGTTGAAATTCCAGCCTGGAATGACTATGATCTTGGGAAAATAAGAATTTGGATCCAGAAATAATTTCGCGGCTCAACTTTAGCTTTAATGCATCCTAAATACGTGAACACTAACATTCCTTGCGCAGATAATTTGTTTCCAGATGGGGCGGCGATCTAATCCTTCCTGAAATGGGCCAAATTTCTCTCTCAAAACAGAAATGCAAACCCTGTCTGTGAAGGTTTGGCCTAACTAGAGTTTGAATAATGAAATCAAGTAAACTTGGCCTACTAATTCAGACCAAACTGAAGGCGGGGAAGACAAGATGCACACAAATGACATTTTGAATTGTACCACCACTAAGATGTCAGGAAAACCTCTGAACAAGTACTATCTATTGATCTCCCATAAGAAAGGGTGCCCGGTGGATTTGGCATGAAGTGGGACTGAAACAGAACTTCTCTTCATGCTGGGGCAGCAGTGTGAGCTCTGGCAAGTCACCCCACTGCTCTGTGACCTGGTTTTCTCAGCCATAAAATGACTCCGACTGCTTTGCAGTAAGTAGACTAACATCTATGAATACAGAATATAAGATAGACATGCCACGCAACTGAAGTCTGTTGCTCTTTTGCAGCTTGTCTGCATATTTGTTAAAACAGGATTTACCATCAAAATAGAACAAACAGCAAGTGAGACCTCTCCTGCTAGTGACAATAATGTGAAAAAGGTAAAAACTCCTCCTAATTCTGCCATTGTTCAGGACTCATTTAAAACTCACTAAACTGCTAATAGCTGCCATGATCTTATTTCCTTTTCCTCAATCATATAGATGCTGCCTTGGGACACTCAGAATCACTCCTTTGTTGTCCCCCATCAAGAGTTTATCTTAAGGATTTAAAATCACTTCTCTTTTCTAGATTTATTTTCTCCTCTACAGCACAAAGAAATTTAGCAAGAGAGACCCAATCTGTTGTGATTAAAAAGAAAAGCTAGAAAAGTGTTCTAGCTCTTGCGATGATATTTTATAGTGTTTCCCATGAGAGGAATTATCTCCATTAATGGTGATTGCAAATCCCTGTGTACTGGGACATTAGCTTCCCTTATGCTTGTTACTGAAATGAAAGAAGACAACTAAAATATTACAGAGCTGCTTTATAAAGCACTTATCCTATTAAGCCACTTAGCCTTAGTCTTTACATAGGGATGGGATGCCCAGAAGAATTCTTTAGGGAATTTATCAGATATAACATTAAGAAATGCAAAGGAAAGCCCTCATTCATTAGGATCATTTTAGCAGTTACTATATTACTCCTACCAACAAAAATGCCAGGTTCATGGATGCAAGTGGCCACCTTTCAGATCTGCACCCTGGGAGGCATATCTTGGTTCTCCTGAAATGCAGCAGTGCTGCTCTTTCTCGCTCACAGTAACCAAGGACTGGGAACAATCAGATGGAAAATAAGTTGTATATTTGTTTAGAAGACATCCGCTTTAGCCCAGCTCTTGCTGAACTATTTTTATTCATTTATCTCCCCCCTCACGGGGAAAGTGTTTTGTTCAGAGGCTGGAGGCAAATCCTGCTACTACTGAAACAAAACCCAGAGCAGCCAATGGATTCTTGAAGGGCTGGATGTGGTGTGGAGCTACGAGAAGCTCAGAGCCAGATACTCACCTGGTGCACAGTGAGGTCGTTTCCTTGACCTGGTGAAACAAAACTGACATATTTCATCCTGTTTTCTTTCCATTTCTTCAAATGATTTATCTTTTCTGCCTTGCATCTCTGACCCTAGCAGCTGCCTAACCCGGTGCAACAGCTCTCATCGTCCTCTTCCTCCCCCTTTGCAGTACCACATAACTAATTGCATATCAGCTTCAACAATGTTATCTTTTTTGTGGAAACGAGACGCCAAGTGCTCATAAATAACACATAGGCATCACACAATGAGAAGGTCATAAAGGAGCAACTCGATGAGCTTGAGAAAGGTTTGATTTTTAAAAGTCCTTTCTCAGTCCTCAAATTTCTCTCCTAGAAAGTTTGAAGGGCACAGGTTTCATAAAGGCAAAAGGTACCAAAGGTTCAGTTGCCAGGGGGGCAGCAGAACTTCAGGGTTGGAAGAGAGTTTCTGCAAAGAAACTGCTTGTAGCACTGAGACCAGGACCTCTGAAGGAATACGAAACCTCAGAGGTTTCAAAAGACAACCCACAAAAACAACCCTGAAGGCCTGGTTCACACCTCTGTTGTTATACTTCAGCTGCAGAGGGAGGGGGGATGCAGCCATAGTCTGCACAGCCATTGCAACAAAAGACAGGAGGTGATTGATGAAGCACAGCCCTCAGCCCCTAACATGTACCCTGCAGTCAGCAGCTGTTTAAGCCAGCACAAAGCTGGGGGAAGGTGTCCCCTGGGTGGGTCTGCTGCTGCTGGGGAGGTATGGGGGTAGCAGAGACAGGGTGCTGTCAGCCTTTCAAGTGCCCCAGCACACACTGGCAGCCTGCACAGTGGAGGATCCTTCGCGATGTGTCGTGCCTAGCTGTGAAGGCAAAGACCAGCCAGCTGAATGCCACTTCTCCTGTTTTATATGTAGCAACAGATACAGCATGTGGCCTTTACCTTTCTAAGGAGAATCAGTTAAAGTCATCAGAAAATCAGCTCTCACTGCATTATCTGTAGCAAGCCAGAAAGCTGAAGTTTTGTCTGCATTTCAATTTACTTTCTTCTCTCTCTATAAATGTCACACTTCTAACTGATGGTTTAACAACTCCAACTCCAATTTTAAAGGAACATCACATGGTTTGGTTAAGGAAAGTGTTCCTTCCCTTGGGTAGACCCCCTGCTGTCCTTTTCTATTGACTCCTCAAGATCACACAGTAAATATCAACACTGGAAAACTTTTAGAAGTAATAACGCCAACTGAGGCCCGAGACCTGTGGGGCACAGCTGGTTCCCACCCTCAATTCTTCCTGCAGTCTCTGCAAGCTGAGAAGGCTCAGCACCTCAAGAGATGGTGCCCTAAAGACACGACAACAAACCCAACCGCCTCTTGTGAAAATAAATAACCACCAGCCGACACACAGCTTTTTTCCATGAGAGTGGAAAATACGCATGTGTGGTCCAGCCATGTTCTTTCAATAATTGTTTATTTGCAAGTACGGTCAGGAAGTGATGCTGTAGTGTCAGGAAAAATGAACCCAGGGAGAAAAGGAGTTGTGGAGTTGTGCCATACATTTCACACCCCTCTGTTTCTCGCCCACACGTATTTGAGGAGGGTGAGTTTGATTTTGATTGTTGCTGGGTTTTAAATTAATCAAGATCCAAACAGAAAAATAAAGTTGGTCTGGATAGCAGCACTGTAATTTTGGAAACCGAGGCTTGGAGGAAGATTTGGATGTCTGTCTCTCAGCTGTGGGTTGTCAGTAGCAAGGCATGCATGTGGTTTACAAGGTGGGGAGAATGTTGACTCCAAGGCAGGGAAGTGCCTCCTGGGGCATCCTGCAGCAAAAGTACTTGGCTCCAGAATAAATACTGCCTCAGGTCACTGAAAAGACCGTGAGTTTGTGGACTAGCAGAAGCAACCAGAATAGCCCTCCCCATAACTCAAATCCTTTTCTTCCCTACTTGACCTAGGGATGAGAAGAGGTAAACCCTTACTGGGATCTAAGGGGAAAGAGGAAACAAAGTAATGATACGTTATGTGGTGTGATCTCTTTCTCTGGTCCTGTCACATCTAACGTCTCCATTTCTCACGAAAGCTCTCACCTCCCTCAGCTGCCTGCCCAGCTCTGTGCTTCCCTGTGGCTTGCCCTCCATGTTCCTCTGCCTCCTTCTATTGCCTCCCAGGCCAGTATCTATGTTCTTGTGATGCTTCGTGGTCCTCCATGCTCACAACTGCACTCGACTAGGCAACACACAAAGACTGAGGCAGATGAGGCCTTGCTCAAAGAGATAAAATCAATTAACTCACTGTCTGTCTGCTCCCTTTTGCCCGTAATCAGGCATTGCACCTTTTATCAGGCCATGCCGTAAAGTCCTCTTCCACATGAGAATGTGTGGATGAGTTTTATATAGGTTTTATACATAGGTTTGGATGGTTACCAGCAGATGGCAAGCTGGAGAGGAAAAGTATGAGCTGAGACGGTAGGTTGTGAAATTTTCCCAAGAACTAATCAGCTCTGGAGAGAAGCAGTCTTGCTGAATCCCCCAGGAACTGATAAATTCAGCACACCAAGAGACAAAGCCACCAGCACACACTAGCATCAACAACTGGTTGTATAACTCAGACTAGATCCAAGAAGGAAGTGGCTGCTGTATGCGAATGTACATATACACTTGATGAAAGAAAGGACCCTTCAACAGAATTTCTGAACACCTGCCTAAGAGCTACTACACACCAGTACAACCCTCCAGTCCTGAATTAAATGTGTTCTTATAAATATTGTTTGTGATCTGTGTTTTCCTGACTTGATCGCCTGTATGAAGAAAAAGGGAATTTGCAACTGTTTCCCTTTGTCCCCCTCCTTCACACACAGTTTTGTTTCCGATATCAAGCCTCTTGCTAATATTAACTTTGAACTTGGATGATCTTCAATGTCCTCTAATGTTCTTGATCAATGAACCTAACAGTGTTGCTCAAAGACCTGTTCTTAACATTAATTTCTGATCTCAAACTTTTCTTCCTTTCTAGACAGTTATTCTGTGTTATCCCTATATGCCCTTTATAGCTGGAACCATGCCGTTCCAAGGTTTTCTAAGTTTCTTGAACAAAGCTGGCACTTTACAGCTAATAAGCATTAACCACACAAAAATGATGAATTCTAAAAGGAAAAAAATAATTTTGCCAACAAGAAAACATATTGTTCCTCCAGAGGGATATATTTAATATTGTACAGCCAAATCAAACAAACATGCTGTAATCACCAGAATGAAACCTCAGAAACAACTCAAAACAACAACACAGGATAAATAAATATGAACTCAAGTTCTTTGAAGAACAGGAGGAGAACGGTCAGGTTTAGATGAGGAACAGCTTCTTGCTTAATGACAACATGGAAGGTAGAATTTAAGATTAAAGAAAAAAACCCCAAACTCTTCTTTAAAACAAGTTCTGAATCCTGCTTGCTCCTTTCTTTCTAAGCCTAGCACTTTAGATGATGTAGTGCCTGGCCCAAAGATGGCTACAGAGACAACCCCAGAATACTGATGAACACTTCCTATTCTATTTATGTCCTCATTCTGGGGGGACCATATAATCTACCCCCTTTTAATTAACCATTTTGTCCCTTCTATCAACAGACAAATTTGCAAAAACAGCATGATGCTTGAGCCAGGAGTATCTATTTCATGTCTTGAGCAAGGCTTGTTTACAAAGTGGTGCTTGGACCTTTCAGACCGTAGGTCTCAGCAAGTGCCAGTGTACTCTCGTTAGATGTGACAAAGCAAGTAAGTCTGAGCGCAGCCTGAGGAATCACCAGCGTCATAGCCCAGTACTGTCACTCTATGCTGTGCAAGAAGTGCAAGAACAAAAGTGAAAAGGAATTGTTCATGAGGAGAAAGGGAAGGAATTAGTGAATAATTTAAAGGTCACCGAACATTAATTTTGATAAGCAATAATGAGGAAATGGCCTTTAATGAATTACAGTTCAGCTTGCACTCATTAGCATACATTTAGAGGAAAAAGGAACTCAGCCACTTGATCTCTCAATATATGTATTTTTGTCTAACCATTACAGATGGAATATTGCTGGAAAAAAATGCTATTTTTGACTAACATGAATCAATTTTCACTGTTTCCCATTCAGTCAAAGATCAATTCAGATCTAGAAGCTGCTCTGCCATTTGAAGTCCAACTCAGTTTCTAATGTAACATAAATGACAACAAATCTTTGACATCTGATTCTTTGAAAATCACAGCACTTTATAAAAGTCAAACAACAGCCAGTCTCTCTTTAGAGCTGAAAAACAGAATATCCTCTAATTCTTCTGTGCAAATTGATAATTTATTTGAATCCTCCTATTTTGAAATCACTCAGGTTGGTGATGTCTTTGACAGAAGGATAGGGATTTTACTGCACTTCCTTCTTATTCTGTTTTGATTGCATGAAACTGATTCACTTCAACATCCTCATAACTTAAACATCCTCTTTCTTCACAGCAGGCATCAAAATATCTTTGTTTTGTTTGGTAGTATAGATTTATTGATATGGAGCATGATTTATTTCCTCTCATTTAATGGCATAGTGTAGTCCACAGCTGAGTTTCAACCATCTTTACGAGGGCAGCATTGTGCACCTTATTCCTGTAAATTTTAAAATTACAGCCATCTCGTCTAAGCAGGACCACATGTTCTTCAGAAATGTGTTGTGATTGAGAGATACCACACTTGCAGTGAATTTAGGATAGTCATTATATCAACTAAGACGACCTTTACCTGTGTGCCTTGCACCTGTAAGGGGAATGTGTTCATCAGCACATTAGTATAGGATCTGATTTTCACACTGCTTGCATGAATAGAAAGGAGATACCAAGTAGGCTGCAACAGAAATTACATTTAAATACCCTCACATGAATGTGTTGACCCTTGATATTCATAGCTACAATGTTCTCAGATCTTCAGCCTGAAGGAGTTCCACACACTTGTTTTAGCACAGGGGGACTTGACTTACATTTTCAAATGTTACTGATTTACTTATTTTCCACCAAAAGGTGCATTAGATTGAAATGATCTAAGAATAAGACTGAAAGCATACTGAATGCTGATCCTTTTTTCCTAAATGAAAAAAAAAAAATCTATGAAAATCAGTAACATGTTCTTTATGAAATGGATAGCAACAGAAATGAAAATTTACAAAGGAACGCACTTTATAAGAACTGGAGCATACTTTATCTGCCTTGGGTGTAACTGCCAGTTATGCACGGAGGAAAATGCTGAAAAGAAATGTTTGAAGAATCTCTTTACCTAGGACTGCACTTTCAGGGATTTTCAGTTGGATCTCTTCACAGCATCTGATCACCCAACTGAATCTGGATTCATATCTGCAATTATTTATAGCTGCAAATAAAAAACCGTGAGAGGTGTTAAGAAAATATCTGCTGCTTCTGCACTGGTCTGGAAATAAACCTGTGAGTGCTGACCAGTTACCCTTCACAGACCACCAGAGGAATGGCTTTCCTCTGGGGACAGAATTGTGTCCAAGCATTTTGAAAGCAGAGGTCCCACTAAAGTTCAATAGCACTTTCAGAAATCCCAGCTGAGATATTTAAGATGCATGGCAAATTTCATGCGTGCCTTTTATGAAGCTATTTCCTGGGAATATTACCCAATGAACAATATGATTTTTATTTCCATGGACACTACAGATGTTCCACGTTTCCAGATATTCATTCATTTTTGTCCACTAAATGAAACCACAGGCTGCTCCACAGTCAGCAAACTCTCCACAGGCAGGAACTCCCCATAGGTAGCTTGTTGGTTTTTTTTTTTTCTTTCAGAGTGCATTAGGCACATTAGAAACAATTACATTGGGATTAAAACTCTATTGATATCATATAATTAAAAATCTGACACTATTCATATTACTTTAAATGTCCTTTGAGGTGAGAAAGAACAAACCCCTTGCGAAGCTTGTGCCTGCTTTCCTTTGTTTTGGCTTTGCTATATTTTCACAGTGATGAAGCCAGGGTTATGTGAAACACTCAAATCTCTGGGAAATTTCTTGCTAAAATTCAACTACTGGATAAAAAAAGGGGGCCTTTGGTGAAATTCATCCACTGTCATCATCTCTTAGGTAGCTGTGGGGGGAATTGTCCAGCCATGCAGTATAGTAAGAAATGGATAGGGCTCCACTACATGGTTAGGGCTTTAGAGAAAGTTCTCTGAGCGATTACTATGAAGTTTGCAAGGGCTTCCAACAAGTGTCATATTTTAAAAGCAGCTACTCATGTTTTACTTTGTTTTTCAAAAGAACACATGCACCTTTTCTGAGAAACCTCTTTGAAACAAGACAGCCTGTCTTTAGTGCTACCTCCACCCACAGCTGCAACAAATACTTGCTGGCAACAGCAGAAAGCAAATGTCCCTACTCTCAGCAGCACTTGCACCCTTGACAGGTCACTTCTCAGAGGTAAACCTCTTGATCATCTACTTGTTACATTTAGAAATGGGTGCCGGAAAAGACAGATAACATGTAATTCAAGCCAGGATTAAACCTGGCTGAAAACCAAGGTTGGTAAGAATTACTTTTTCCCTTGTTTTGAAATCTGGTTCCAATCCAGGGAAGACCAAAGGCCATTTTTTCCAAAGTTTTCAGAGGAAAAAAGGGCCAAAGGCCCCAGAATTGTCCTGGGAGATTTGTGTTGTAGGCAGTGCCAGTATTAATACTTGTAGCACAGGATCTCCAGCTCCTTAGCACATGCATTATAAATCCAAAAAAAAGAGCTGTCGACTGACTCTGCTTGCAGATGACAGGTGGGTAAATTCCTGTAAAGCTACAAGTCATAGTGACCAGTGTACAGACAAAAAAAAGGCAACGTGAGACCTACCATCCAGGTCCCCAAAACAGAGATTAAGTTATACCAAGGCAGAGCATATACCAAGGCACTGACTCTCTGAGCAAGGGACGGTTTTAACTATTTGGATCACATCTGGGGTTCAGAGTTTTCTGTGAGTGCCCATGCAACTTTGCACAACGAGTCAAATAAGGTGTGTGTAGTACTTCAGTCCTGGGACCTCATTTGAAAATCTAAAGATGTAATTTAAACCTTGTCTATCTGAGTGTGTTATATTTCTCACTCTAAGAGCCTCAAGTTGTTTTTTTTTCCAAAAGACTGAAAAATCTCGAATGGAGACAGGCAAGTACAGCCCTGTAATTCAAAAGCTGCAACATTTCATGATGCTGGCAGTGCTGCATTCCTGGTAAGAAATAAAGGAAGCAAAGGGAAAGTTCTTACTTACACTTAGGAAAGAGAGAAAAAAAAAGCGCCACAGTAATATTACTGAGCATGAATGATTAGAAAGGCAAGTTCACATCAAAGAAGGCATTGCCAGCAGAGATAAAACAGTCTTATTTTATCAGCTCCAAGTGTCACTTCAATGACCTCAGTTTCAGGGAACTGTTCACAGTAAAAAAAAAAAAAAAGATACATACATTTGTATATTTTTTCCCAAGGAAGAGTTGAATTTACAGGGGTCCTAGCCAAGATCCGGAGCAAGAATTGAGAGGCAGTCTCCCAAAGCCTAAGGAAATTTTTAAAAACTACCATTAGAGAGAGAGAGATGTCAGCTCCTGGCTGAAAAATTTATTTCCTTGATAAGATAAACATTTTGCCACTACATGACAGTATCTTGAAAAGAGTTAACAACTTATAGCTAGTGAGCACTCAAGAAGGCTAATTAAAGTGCCAAAATGTTTTATGTCAGGTTTTCCTTTGCTAGCTATCATGTTCTCCCTTTTCCACAGGTGAGGGCAGTAATAACTCAGTGTGACAACTGCACTAATGCTAGGCAGCATCCAAGCAATAGAAATATATCCTCTGGGTTCATAACTCACTCCTCTTTTCTTTATCATATCTTCACAGGAAAAATTCACTTAACAGTCAGCAGTTATTTTCTATTACATAAATCTAATTTTACTTGTGGTACCCTAATTCATCAGTCACTATAACGGAGCAGCACTCCAGACAGTACACTACCGAATTCTGGCACATCACTTGCCTGGACAGGATCAGTGCAGAATAACCACAACAATATTTATATGAATGAGACCAAATCAATCCCTTCCTTTGCCCTTTAGAAACTCACAGTTGTTAAATCGAATCTAATTTACTGAGAGTAAAATATATAGGTTGGAGGAAGAAGTCTCTTCAAGTCAATGCCCAGCCTCCTGACAGACAACTCTATATACATCACCTTTCACAGGGCTCCAGAAAACAGGAAGATTTCTAAAGAAATACTCCAGATTCTGTATTTAAGTGGCTACCTGCTTTACCACCCCACTCCATATTCCCATGATCATGCTCTCCCTTAGTTCTGCCATAGTCAGAGTTTTTACATCATACCTTCCAACTTCCTTCACATCAGTTACAATTTATAGCAGCCATTAACCATTGGCAGAGTGACATTCCACTGATGGGTGTCTTCTATTCAGTTCAGTCCCACTGCTCAAGGACTGCATAGACTCCAGTCCATAGTGATACGTGTTTTGACCAGACACAAGCACTGCTGGGGGTCAACAGCTCTTGTCCCTTGAAACTCCTCCAGTGCTGCAGTAGAAATGTGTCTCTTGCACATGACTCAATACAGAACTCACTGGCAGAGATGGAAAAGGCCAAAACTCGGATCATGAGATGCACACATTGTGCCATAATAATGCCAGAGGGATGGAGGGTTTGAATCACTAGTGGTGTAAATATTTTGTAAGAGCCTAGAGATGATTTAAAAAACCCTAGTACCAGGGGTTCAAAGGAAAAAAAAATGCTTCAGGGAAGTAAAGCATGTAACTGAAAGCTACAGAATACTTTAATAGCATTGAAGGGAAACAGTAGCACTGAAGAAAGACAGAGGTCTGCTATATAGTTTTTAGTTCTGCTTGGTATATCAGTTCCCTTGCTGAGAAACTAAGTAGAAATTAAATTGTCAGCTCAGTCTTAGCGAGAGTGCTCTTGTCAGCAAAATTAATGTATGCATTTGCCTTATGGTATTGTTTTTAATTTCTTCATGCCTTTAATTCCCTCTCTGAAAATGGGGATATCTCTCATTTTTATCCCAGGTCTGCATTTTCTGTATTTGACAAAGTAATGTTTCATATTGACATCAATTTTTTACAATGTTTTTTCCTTATGTTGATGTTCTTATTTCAATATTTCAAGGGGATTTTCATTGAAAGATTATTATTATTTCATTATTTTGTAGCAAATGCTGTCATTTCTTTAATTGAGCTTTTCCAAGTCATTCCACCTTTGAGACGAGCCTTAGGCTTGCTGCTGATTCCAGGCCAGTCTGAGAGCACAGAAGAGAAAAACGTTATTAGTACCAAACCCAGAGAAATCTCTGGTGGGATCAGCTTTATGATCCAGGCAGAGCTGATGCGCAATGCTGGTAGTAGCAAGGATCATGGTCCCAGTGCTAGCATGCTTCAAGGGGCTAGTTCCACTTTGAAGTGGCTAGAGAGCTGGGCTTGTGTGTGAATACAAATTTGCAGCTAGACCCTACTCTGAAGTGCCTACGCCTTCACGTCAATGCAAACCACGCGGAAACCCGCCTTTTATTTGCAGGATCCATGTCCTGTGATGGGGAGAGCAGGGCACACACTGTGCTGGGTTGTTAGGTCAGCTTTCCGCTAGTGTGAGGGAGAAGACTTTTCCCTCAGTGACATGTAGGGAACGATGCCAGCCATCAACAGCCAGAAGCTCCCTACTTGCTGTAGTCAGGTTTCCAACTCCCATTGCTGGAAGCAAGTGGCTGAACTCCAGCTGATGGGATGGACAGTTTCAGAGAAGGGAGTATTTGTAAACTTCCTGCTCACCTTAACATACTTAATTTCTTTGTAAGCTGCCCAGTCAGAGTAGGATCTTTGGCTTTTCAACTTTGGTTTTAGGCACTTTAATTTCAATACTTAATTTCCAGAGTAATTTATGCTGGGAAGCAGAGATTGACCACATTGTATTGTATATGTTGATGGTGGCATCTAATAAGCATAGTGATTTTCCTTATGTCCTCCTTGTGAGGTACACAACAGAACAAATTTCCTTTACTATTGAATGAGTGGGCATTTCCATTTGGTAATTTTGGTTTTTTTAATCAGCACATATTAACACTAGGCAATAGTTCAAGGAAATACTACCTATTTAGAAAAACATGCAGCATGTTGGTGCACAACTTTGTGGAGTTCAAACCCAAAATGATTAGTAGCCTCAAGGAAGAAAGTGGGGGATCAAGGCAGTCCTCATACCTGCGTTACTTGGAAAGGAAACTTCCAAGGAACTGAGAAGTCTTTCTAACGAAGAATCTGAAGCAGTACTTCCTGCATCAGATCCTAACTTCTGCTTCAGTAACAATACCACAGGGAGAAAGCCATTTTACCTTGATTAGAAGCCTTTCAAGAAAAGAGAATCCGCCCCTAGGTGACTTGTTCCAACAAGCCTTAATACTAAAATCTCCCCTCTCATACCAATTACCTTCAATTAGAAAAATTATTATTCCCAGATTTTATATAATACCACCGATGTGGAAGAGGTCAAGATCTCAAGTCTCATGACTGCTGAAAGATGAGCTGAGAGCAGTATCTAATGGAAAAGATGAAAGTATATCGTGTATATTTATTTTTAGAGAGTAAAAACTTTTCAGTTCACATTTCAGAGCTTTATTCCACATCCAAAAACAACAGGAGGAAATGAGAACTGCTCTGCTCAGCATTCTGCAAAAGCCAACAAAAAAAAAAGCCATTAGAAGATGGACCAGTATCGCCAGAAACAGCTGTTTTACAAGCCAATAGATCAATGGGCTTAACAAACGAGAATGCCCTGCATGCTTGCATTTTCTTTATGCAATTCCCTGCTGCTTTGAATCCAAATATAAAGACTGAAATCCTGTCTGCCATGAATTGAATAGGGCACGGATTCCTCCCTAAGGAGAGGTTTTTAGATAGCATGCTGAAGAGGGCTTACTGTATAGAACAAAAGCTGTCTAGTTTGCCTTTTGGAAAAGGATGGAGAAATTTTGCATAGCAGGTTACCTAGGCCCTGACTTGGATGCTCAATGGGAATTACACTTACTGTAATAGTATTCATTATCTATTGATTCTTTAGCACTGAGTCCAGTTCATGAAACCACTTTTTCCCCCTCTAATACTTATGTAATACCAAATGACAATCCAAATAATTCTTTTTCTGTGTATGAAATATTTTAGATTATAGATTGCATATAGAAAAAGTTATAGATTGCAAATGGAAAAATAAACATTTTATATGTTCTTTCTTTCCTTTTACAAAGGTGCAGACCTACAGACCTTACTTGAAGTCTGTGTTTCTACTATATAGTATTTAATGAAAAGGAAATGTTTGAGCCCAGGGACAATTGCTTTATGTATGTTTGAGAGAGAAAAAATCCAAGAAAATTAAAGATATTAAGGACTGAGATCCAGATTTAAGAAGCTACTTAAACGCGTATTTAAAAGACAGGCATAATCTCTTTTTTTTTTTAAACAGACTTGGACTTTTTTTTTTTTTTAATATAATATAATCACCTGACCACTGCCTGCAGCCAGGAAAGCCTGAATATTTCAAGACTTAGTAACACTTCTGGAGTCAGGCATATAATTAAGATTATTTTCAAAGCAGAGTCTGCTACCATAAAGATTGCTGTGAATTTCCTTCAATATACAAAAATGGCTCTGAATTTGGGTCTGTATCCTGTGTTGGGACAACACAGGACAATGCTATAATTGATGTACAAATGTAAAGTTTGCAAGAATTCCTGTCTCCCCCCCAAATTCCTAATCCAAACAAGAAAAAAAGAAAGACAAGTGCAACGTGCCATCAGATTTAATTTGTGATGTGAATGACAGAGCAGAACTAGGACTCAGCTCTTCTGGTCCCCAGTCAAGTGCTCTATCCCCTGCACCAAAGGATCCCCCGATAAATGTTATGGCTAGGTTCAGCTGTCTTGACAGAGAGCAAAATCCTTGCTGAATTTACAGTAATGTTATCTCATTCCCTCTTAACAACAAAAAACCTTCTGCCTTTTTAGGAGTTTGAAATGCAAAGGTAAAGCTTTGCTCTAGGGCTGTGCCACGATGAGAGAGGAGACAGAAATCGCTACTCGCAACCCAGAAGGAGTTGGCTCACAAATAGGTTGAAAGAAATACATATGACTTGAGGCACAAGGAGTGTTATTAAGAAGAAGTGCTACTTGAAATTGGGAATCTTTGAGAGGCTGTGGTTTTCTTTGTCTAAAATGTTGTTTGGCATTCTTGGCTGAACATTCAACTAACGCGTTAGGTAATCCTCAGGCGTAACAGTAAGATTTAGGGAAAGGACAAAGTATGTCAGCTAAATCTTTGAACTTTTTTGCCTTCAGAGAGTAATATCAACTCTTAAATGATACTTGAGAATTGTTTCTGGCACTGAGTTAATACATAGATGCTCCCAGTGCAGGATTAATCTGCTGCCACCCTGGCACGCTGCTAGGACTTGCAAAGCTCTTTGCATGTGTTTGTAAATGAGGCTGCTGTGAACAGCCAGAGTTTTTAAAGGTAGGAGCTCTTTCTCCTGGCTCCTCTGGATGGAGATCTCGCTGGGGCACGAAGAGAGGTCACCAACAGAGACTACAGCTGTGAAAAAACTCAGAGCCTGAATCTGAACTCCTGGGAATAACTCTGCTGACTATGCTGGAGTTAAATAGGCAGGGAAACCACTATTTGCTGAACACATTACCTATCGGTGCTGTTATCAGTACCACATGAGTTAATTATAGCATGTATGTTACCAAGCACTATCAACTGTGCCAAGAAACCTTAACTAGAGAGCATGATATGGTACAGTCTTCCAGTGCCGATAACTCAGTACCAGTCTATGTGAGAAGATAAATCTTCCCAGTCCAACGAGATTCACTCAGACCATCCTAGAAGATAAGCTCAACTACACACTGTAAGAAAAAAAAATCCCATTTTAAAGTTGGAGAGTAAAATAACTTGGAATGACAGTGAATTGTTCCCATGTGGTGAAACATCACCACTAGGGAGTCTTGTGAGGTCCTTGCACAGCTTTGGGATCTGCTAAAACAGAGTCCCCTCACAGCAGATGCTAACACATGCTAAGGGCTTCGTGCAAGCAGCGTAAGAACTGATGTCTGAACTGAGGCTGAACGCAGGTGTGCCTCCATGCTGCTTCAATGGGAAGTAAGACAACTCAGCTCCGTCTGTCATTAATTTGGGCAACACTGTGTAGAAAAACCGAGAGAAAACTATGAAGCGATGCGGGAATTCATTTTCCTTGGAGCAAAGACACAGTAATGCAGCTCTCTGAGGGCTAAATTCTCCCGAGTATTCTGGCATTAGC
>NW_008825100.1:2019514-2027565 GCF_000699105.1 Pygoscelis adeliae
CAGGAACTGCCTCTCTACCTAAGGATGATACACTAGCTGCTCAGATTCAACAAAGCACATGCAAGTATATTTAAGCTTTAGCTGTACACTGGAATTTGTTTCTATTCAGTAAATGTATATAAGGACACACGAACACACAGATAGCCTTAAGTCAGCAAGTGAACCTACCCACCTTAAAAAAGTAAAAAAAACATGACACAACCCTAGAACTGATTTAGCCTTTCCCCAGTGGTAACAAATTTTTCCCTGCATGATTTGGTGCTCAATTTACCTCATACGCATTTGCCATTCAGTTCAAACAAGGTTTTGGATAGAAATTCCTATATCCCTTTCCAGTCTTGCATCCTTAAACCAGCTGTTGCCATGATGGGCTGTCTTTCAGGGTACAGCCTGATTGTTTCCTGTGCTGTTGGCACTATAGATCTTGTATGCAGTGACAGCATGCAATATGGAGCATCTTACCTAGACCTTGCCTGTCTACCATAATTCATGCAACTTAGTCAGTCGGCTTGGGGCAAATGAGCAAAGCTTATGCGAATGCTTAAAATTAAGCATGAGCTCCAGTACTCTGCTAAGTCAGGGTCTTTCTCAGGAATGATAAATGTGAAAGACATGGAAAAGCAGGGTGAGTCCAAGTAGACTGAAGACACAAGAAAGTACTTCTTCGGCATCGGGAAAAGTATTTGCATAAATTACAGTGGCCTTTGGATTGTGAGGATTAATACTTTTCTAATGCACATTATTGGTCAAAAAAAGCAAAAGTGTGGGAACATGCCTTTAAGATAAATACAACAGGTGGTCTTACAAAGGTAATTTATTTGCAATTAACTCCTATGCCTGAGTCCAGCTTTCAAAATAACCTCTGCACTGAATCTTACTTGTGAACTTTGCAACCATAAACTTGAATTCCCTTCTACCTTGTGTAAGTGGCAGAATAATTAAAGCCCTGACAAACACATAAATTGTGAATGGTTCTGCAGAATTCATCCTTTTGCAAGTTACAGATAGTTTCAAAACAACACATGAAGAGAATATGGACATTGTCTCGGTGGATATGACAAACCACATCATTGTAGCTGAGGTAAATTATTGCTAACAGCCCACCAACTGCTAATTCAGCTAAAGACCGCAGTTGGAGGTATCAGGGTGACAAATTCAAGTCAGGCATCCTAGTGGAGCTGGGAATCTGGACTCAGATTGTCTGATAAGTAAAACTACAAGTACCTACGTGCCAATAGCATGCAATATTCCAACAGAATCTGGCACGTCTCGGGGCCATCCATATGCTCCACCATATGTCTGTGAGGAGTGGGGTCCAGAATCACAGTCTATGGAAAGGGTAGGTCTCCCAGGCTCTCAAGATACAAGCCAGGATCCCAATTTTGCTGTATTAATTAGTGTGTAAGCACCTGTATTCCCTCCAACAAACTAGTGATTTTAGCTCAGAGGGCAAATATGGAACATAACCAACTGTTTGCTGATTCAGAAGCTGGCTCCTACAGGACACGTTCTACTAGGGAAGAAAAGGTTGCTCTGGGCTGTGTTTCTTCAGAGCCAGTTCAACCTCTGTGTATTAACTACAAAGAAGCTGCAGCTGCAGAGATGTTACCATGTAAAACGGCAGTACTGATGAGCACCTAGAAACAGACTGGATTTTAATAGCCTAGCATAGGGGAATACAAGTTTCAACTCACTCAGTAGAAGACAGGTTGCTTTATTATGCCTTCTATTCTGCTCTTCACTTACGTTTTTCTGGGGACGATCAATTGCAGTGTATTTTCACATTTCAGTCCTACCTTATCACTGTCCACTGTGTTCTGTGATGTCCTGGATGCAATTGAAATCGTGTCAGGTTGACTACTGCCATCTCCTTGGCTGTCTGCATCATCTACTCCATCTCTGCAAAAGACATAATAGGGAAACAATGACGCTTACTTAACACACCACCTTGGAATGTGCACAACTTTATAGGTGGATTTGAGAAGTGCCGAGTCAGCGTACCAGAGCTGGCTTTGTGCTAAAATTACCTCGCTGATGCAGCCCATGTTGCTATGTAGCTTGCAATTTAAAATGATGTCACCCTCAGCCATAGGGTTGGGATTAGCACATAATCACACCGTTTGTTGCTGGAAACAGGATGGCTGTTGCCTGCATATTTACAGCATAGAAGACTCTGGTGTTCAGAAATAGCTCTGTAATGAGGGTGTCAGGCAGAAATTTTCCTTCAGTTAGATTTCTGCCTTAACCAAAACCATTCAGCCCAGGCTACATGTGACACTGAAGGAGGAAGTACTTCTCTTGTCTCGCAGGAACCGCGTTTTCAGGAATTTAATACTAAGCCATAAAAATGATATCCAAACAAACTTAAGTAAAGACAGTGTAGAGCTCTACAAGTCTACCTCTATGAGTCTCCTAATAGAAGGTACTTTCTTCCCTTTTGCTCTATAGATATAGTTGTCCTAAATTTTTACTGGTCTTTCAAAATAAACATTTAAATAATACAAAATACATACTTAAGGACAAAGAAAAAAAAAATTAAGTTCTGTACTAGAAAATTCTTGTATTGGTGTATGTCCCCTGGAACAAACGTCTGGATCTCTGCCTCGCTATAGATCTCCTGGGTGACCTTGGTTACTCATGCTTTGTATGCCTCTATAATACAGCCTGAAGTAAGAGAGTGATAAAACTTGATGAGGAAATGGAGATGCTCAAATTACAGGTGGCTTTTGGGAATGCCAGCATGACAGCAATAGAACAATTCATTTTCTATAATTTCTATTTAATCCAGGATTCAAAGAAGTTGACAAAAAAATTTTAATATTACTTCACAGGCTGCAATGAGTTTGTATTTGAAGATGAAACACAGATTCTCCACTGTAGTAATATATTGTCACAACCAGCTGTGATTTTCATTGTCAAACAACTCAAAATGCCAGACAGGGGAAAAAAAAATCTGTTAATATTCAAATGTGAAGAAGTAAATTCTACTTTGGGAAAGAAACATAACCTCGGACTCTGAAGAATTTTTACTGCTCATTTCTCTCCAATACTTTGGAGTACTAAAATAAAAGACCTTTGTATGTATATCACAGAAAAGCTTTCTAGCTACTTTTGCCAAGACAACATGTAAAACACAAAGATGATGAAAACTGCTTTTGACTATAGTAAAAAAAAGTAAGCGAATCCAGTCAAAAGCCCACAGACACTACACTGCTGCTGGTCAAGAAAACTCTAGTGATTTCACATTGTATGGAATGACTGAGGTTACCTTCTACTGTTGTTTCGCTGTTTTGCTGGTGTCTTGGGGAGCTGAATTGGCTCTTTCAAAGCTCCTTTCAGATGGATAATCCTTTCTTGAATGACTTCCCGGATATTTTTGATCCATTCCTGTTTTGTTTCAATACTGGATGCCTAAAGTTCCACAAGGCAGAAAGTCAGACACTTTATCATATTCCCAGCATGTCACCTCCTATGTAGAAGAATTGTGGTTGGCTGATGAAAATGCATGATTAACTGTTTCTCCACTCTGCTGTATTGTTTTAGCTGCTGGAGTACCTGGTAACCCCAAGAGAACTGAGGTATTTTTACCAGACCTACTTGGCAAGCAACAGTATAGCAGCTAAGCTCTGGATAAATATATCTAATGCTAGCAATACAGCACACTCTGTGGAGGGGAAATAGGTTATCAGCGCACAGCTGGGATTTCCTCAGACAAAATAACTATAACACAAATTCTTCGTTAGAAACTCACTTGACAGAAATGGCTGTCAGCTCTGGAGGCTTGAGGAATAGGTTGATTGTCGGTAAGCCCAGTGGCAAAGGACTAAGAGAATTACACATCCCAGCCAAACACCCTGAGACGTGCCCTGTGTCAGTGTGCGGCTGCTCAACCCAGGTTGCAAGAGGAGATGCAATTTCAGCAAGGCTGCACAACAGCACTGTCTTGATTCATACTGAGGCCTTAGAGCTGAATTGCTCCTGATGCAGGCATGACCCTGCTGACAGACATGGAAGCCATGCAAAAAGGAGGAGAGAAGAAACTGACCTTTCATTTAGTGCTCCCAAGGCCTCAACTAGCAGCTCTAAAGGCAAAGAAAACAAGCAGAAGAGACTTACTTTCAGCACTGTTTTATTGTCTGAGGATGGTGTTCGTCCAGACCACAAAGCAAATTTACAGGGATCTCCTTCAACATGTTCAGTCACTCCCAGTTCTGAGGTCTAGTGTGGAGGAGAGATGATGAGAGATTTCATATATATGAAGCCTCATGAGTCCAAAAAACTTTACATTTGTAGGGAGAAGTGGGGAGGCAGGGATGGATAGGGGAGTGAGATCTTGTCTCTGCTTTGCTACACACAGACAAAAGAAACAGAAAACCACCAGGGTATGGCAAGGAAGTGAATGTCTTGAGTGATCCTCCTTGCATCTCCCACCCACCCTTCAGATCTATCTTAAACCCCTCCAGACTCACTGCGAGCTTGGCTTCCAGGTGAGCCCTGCAGGGCCCAAAGCCAGCCCTTCCATGTGGCATGAGTATCCCCAACCCAGCATGGGGACATGTGAGCCATCCCCCAAACTCCACCTCTACCTACAAGAAACACAACACCCAGAATATTTTCTTTGCAGCCACACCTACCAGTAACTTGTTCTTGTAAACGTATTTTGTGTGTCCCGAAGAATCTTTGATCTCTTTGCTAAACACCAAAGAGATTTCAAAGAGAAACAAATGCCTCTCACGGCCTTTCCGAATGAGAGACTTGGGATCCCACACTTGGAAGGAATCCTGAAGAATCAGCTCTCCCTGGACGTCCAGGTTCTCATCAAACCCTAAAACCACAAAGTACATTGGCTTGTATTTGTTCTTGGGGCCAGTAATGCCCAGAAACACCAGAGCAGTAAGGACTTGAAATTAAAGGGTCTTTCTCTTTTTTTAATGCATATTCTGAAAGGACATTAATGGGCATCCATTGCCCCAGTGAAAATATTTTTCTTTTTTTTTTCCTACTGCAGTGATATAATTATTTCACCAGAGGCAAATATGTCACATGTGCTAAATGAGACTGCTGCTAAAGTATAGTAGTAATTACTTAAAGATAAATATTATAAAGGTTTCAGTGGTGGTTACTGTACACAGAACTGCAATGCAAGGAATCTTATGCACGTCAACACAAATTCAGAGAAACATAACGTGTGGTAGCTGGAAGTGCCCCATCATACCATGATGCCTTCAAGCATGCTAACCCAACCTTCAAGGGCCTGTGAGTCCACAGCAGTGGCATGGAGGAGCTACATCTATGAGAGCAAGTTGGTATGGTGCCTGAAACAAGCTTTCCGGGAGGAGTTTCTTATCTTCCAAGCTGCATGTCTCAGCCACATGGCTGAGGATCACAGGATTCCCTCCACATAACTGGGAAGCTTGAGGGAAAAGGGAGTCCCTAGTGCAAGGTGCCCTCCAAGCTGCTGTCTCAGCAGCCTGTGGGTCACGCTTCTCTCCAGAGCTAGGGACTGCTCCTCCACCAGCACAGCCTGCTGTTGCTCATGCCAGATAGCCCTGGCAGAGCAGGAAGCAGCCCTGGTCCCTGCTCCAAAGATTCGGGAATAATGTTTTATTCAGAAGACAACTGTCCAAGTGCTCGTCTACCCTAACAAAGTCATCCCTGCTTCTTTATTATTGCGTGATGCTCATCATCTCATGGGGACAGATTATCCAGGCGTTATTTTGGGAAACCTTGCTTTTCACCAGACACCATAGTTAAAACCATCTCTATAGTCTTTCTACCTATGCTGGGTCAATTTGCCCCCTGCAATTTTAATCACCTGGTCTTAATGTGTTGCTTAGCTACTGGCACCATTTCCTTTTTCTTGCCTGTTTTAGTACTCTTCTTGTTTTCCTGGTTCTGACTCAAGCCAGGCTGGAAATTATTTTCCCAGGCCAAGAAAATGTTTGAGAGATAATAAAGCATCTCTGTCCAGAATAAAAATTTTAAATTTTAGAAATACTCCACACATCAAAAAGCCAATAAAAGACTTAACTTTGGGGCAATCAAAATATTTTTTTTTCTGTAATTTTGAAATGTTTTTTAATAATACTTTTTTTTTTTTTTTACATCTTTGGGATAATTATACTAACATTTTGAAACACAAGCTGTTTTGACTCAGAAAACCAGAACTTTTTCTTTTGAAATGTTGAGACAGTATTTAGAAATGTTTTCATCCAGTAATCGTTACGGCTGCCAGCAGCTAAACTGATACTGTTTCAGGAGGGTTTTTTGTGTTTCATTAACTAAGAACGTTTTAACCAAATATATATCTACACACACACATTGTATATGCATACACACATGTGTATGTACACATATATACACGTATAAATACATATATACACACACATAAGATATAAATAAATAAAACCCCGAAACTTCCTAGCCAGCTTTATTCTTCCAAGACTTTTGGGGAAATATCAGGAAGCAGCTAGGAATTAGCTGAAAATTATGATCAATCAACAGTATTGCTACAGTCAACCTGTACTAACTTTTTACACAAGTAACGAGAAGGCTTCATTTATTGGTGGGTCCCTCCCCTGCCCCAGCCACCTGCCCATCTGCTACCTTCTAGCATGCTGACGTGCATTGCATCGTTGGCCTTCTTTGGGACACTGAGCATCACTTCCAGACCATCTTTGAGCTCCCCTTTGCCCTCCTCACAGCAGGTTAGCAGTTCCTAAGAAGCAATGCAGAACACCTATAAACAAACTCTGACCAACATGCTGGCTTTATATTTGATTGTGTTACTTGGTATACATGCAATCGCTAACAGTGACAGGAGAAAGCTGAACTGCAACAAAACCCACTGTGGATGCTCACAGATAGTGGGGATCAAATGGGAATGACTATAAAGCAAGACAACACAAGGTGCTCTCGAGTGAGACTGTGCACTCAGAAGATTTCTGGGGACTTATGCCTATGCAGCAGACATCAGTCAGTCCAGATGTGCCAGCCGGGTTGCAGGGACCCCTGCCTGATCCAGCAGTGCTGGTGAGTACTGCAGTGCAGGCAGGGCTGGCAGTGTGCTGTGCCCAGGGCAGGGAGGTCCCTTCAGGAAAGATTCACCTGAGGAGGAGACCAAAAGGGTGATGACTGAAGGGGTGTTTTAGCCTTCCCATTAGCAGATGGTTTGTGCAGTGCAGGCTCGCTGTCCCACAGCACTCACAAGACTATGGTAAACCTGTGTGTTGTTTCAGTAAACTGGTACAAGGCACAGATTTGTCAACACATGGAATGTACTCAGTAAGTACCTTCCTAGTACAGCATACCACTCCTTTGGCATATACAGAGAAAGCTTTAAAGAGATGCAAGTATTATATCTGGGCCTAGCTTTTCAAAGTCAGAATCTGTCTCCTCCCTTATTACCCAGATATTTTTTCTTCTCTGGTTTACTAGTTTTGAAGTGAACAGTGGCTGGTTAAGTTAGATCTAAAATTCACCTACTCACAAGATACTGCAAAAACCTGTGACCAATTTCCAACAAACCAACAAAGGTGTTTTTTTTTAAATGGGAAATGTTAATGTTTCACTCAGAAGTCCTTTGCTTTGTATATGAAGCTTTTCCATGTTTTTCAAACACAAAAGTGACAGCTCCCAAACAGAATCTAACGCCAGTGAAGGAGTCTCAGTCAAGAGTCAGTGAAATTTCCCAAAGTTCACTACTGCTGTCATTGAAGCCTTTAATCAAATTATTACATGTCACAAACTTAGCAAGAAGGAAAGTAAGCCGTTCTGATGTCCCTTCAATTTCCCTTTCCCAGTTCTCGCTTTTTAGGGTTAAGTCCACTTGGATACAAAAAACCCCAGTTGAAACAGGTGATCATTTTTTACTGTTGGTTGTTTTTTTTTTCTTTCTGTGAGTCTTTTCCTTTAAAACACTCAACCTGATTTCACACTTTGTTGCCATGTTCAGGCCTGGGAAGTAGGAGTAGCAGCTCAGTAGTAGCTGCTTACAGGTCATGAACAGGTGAGGAAGCAGCTCCCTTAAGAATAAGTTAACTCATCACACC
>NW_008825100.1:2027641-2059113 GCF_000699105.1 Pygoscelis adeliae
GCTCACTAAGGTACCTTCAGTAGGAGCTGGTATTTTGTGATCCTCTGGACAGGCTTGATTAAATAAGAAGAGATAGAGTTGGCCAGACCATGTCTTTGCTGAATTTCCTAGAAGAGATAAAAACAGCAGTCAGTCATGGAAAACTGTTAACCCCCTGCCAGACAGAACCACCCATAACTAATTCTAGCTCTGGATCTCTGCATTTTTTTGTTTAGTTTTTTTTAACTCTCTTTAAGCTCACATGCCAATAACTGTGGTCTCAGAAAGGCTGGCAATAAACTGCAGAGTCCCCCTAAGGCCACTTAAACTGCAGGGGCCCTATGCAAGTCGAGCTAAGGCTATGTTGAGTAAACTACATAGGCTTTGATTTAAATATGGCTTATCTGTCATGTCAACTGGTTTCTCCTAGCTATGAAGGCTGAAAGAGTCTTAACATTCAATTAAAATGGAGTGACATTAAATTAAATTGCATGCGTAGGGTGTAATTTAGCTGTCTAAACATAAGCACCTAGTACCATTTGCGAGCCCTGGGGTAGCTGAAATATCTACATGGGAGTAACAGGTCTGACACAGTGCTGACAGACCTATGCTATTCTGAGGTGGCAGCTGCAGGCCAAGAGAGATACCCTTATGATATCTTTTACAGCACTGAATACTTCTGGTTTGTCACCTGAATGTCAACCAAAATGTCTGTGCTGATCACTGTGAGGTGCTCATGAACTTCTGGAGACATTGCAGATAGGCACCTGGTGAGGTCTGCAAAGGGCCCAGCTGCTTCCCTCCAACTGATTCCAGTGGGAGTCAGGAGCTCCTGAAAATCCTACAGGACCCTAATGCACATATTTAGCTATCTAAGAGACTTCAAACTCTTGCCCTACAAGGGCAGATTCTCTGCTGAAATAGAACAGGTTGGAATTCCTTCTGTCTCCACCAGGCCCTGGGCATGCCTCCCCTTGCTTCTGGCCATCAGGAAATCCTCGGTTCCTAAGGGAGCGGATGGGAAGGGGGAATGGGACTTATCTCCAGCTACTGGAGGGTAAATTTGAGGCTGTAAATGGAAGAAGTTACAGAAGATGAAGGGGGAAGAGCTGCCAAGAACAGAGATCTTCTTTCTGTATACAGTCTGATTTTCTGCTGAGTACTAGGGAGTTTACTGTTTTTTTTAGCTCCAGTGTTTATCTTTATGCTGGGATGCAAAAATAGCCACTTTTCACACAATGTGCCAACAGATTTTTTTTTTTTTTTTTTTTTTTTTTTTTTTTTTTTTTTTAGGGGAAAAAAAATCTCTGGTGCCATGAACAAGACCCAAAAGGGAAGGGGCTCTGTGTGGGGGTTAGTGGAGTTTGCATGAAGCTGAGTCATGGCTGGCTCCAAACAGGGACAGTGTCTGCAGAGCACATGGCTGGGACTCAATTAGTAACTGCGGGAGCCAGCAAGACCTCGGCCACGTCTGTGAACTTCCTGGAGCTGGCTAAATACACTTGTTTTTGTAGGATCCAAGTAATGAATTTAGCGCTATTCCTTCCTCCCAGCTCTCTGAATAGCAGGGCATGCTCCCAGCAAGATGCCTCCCCCCCTTCAGGCATTCCTTGCTCTGCCAGGATGCTCCCTGGTGAGACTGTGCAGAGACAGAGTGGGTTGGTGGAGTGACAGCTGTCCCTGCTGCACAGGAACCTGCAGCAGGGAAGCAATAACACTGCTACATGGCAATCAGACAAATACACTGCTGGAAAGGGACCTTCTCCCTGCAGCTCCTCCCCTCTGGTCCCTGAAGAGTTGGAGTAAGATGGCAGCCTGCTGGAGTATGTCTTGGGTTGGCTTTGTAACAACTGGAGAGGTCTGAACTTACTGTGGGTGGAGGTAGAAACTGGAGAGGTCTGTGCAGGGTAGAGCACGGTAGTGCAGACATTTCTCACACACCTCTAAGTAACATGAAGCAGAGAGATATCTGAGCTAGCTTTGAAGCAGCTGGCAGGTTTTAGAAGCAAGCTAGCCACAGGGCTCTCTACTTTGCCCTGCTTCTAGTTTAAAGCAAGCTTGGTTCACATTGTAGTGCACCATGGCTCATCATTAGACACAATTTGGGTGGAAAAGTGTCCCAAGGGCCTGGAAGAAATGAAGGTATCTGACAGGCACCATGTGCTGGCAGTAGTGTGTTGCAAGCCAGATGAGCTGCAGAACAGAATCAATGTGTAGTCTTACATGCAATGACAGAATCCCAGAAAAACACCAAAAATATCCTCTGCGTAGGGCAGCACAGCACCCTCACAGGACCCTCTATGGATAATATGGGGAGAGGAATACTTGAATACAATTTCATACCATAAGAATTGCTGAATTTACCATGAAGCAGTGATAAAGTGCCCAGATTTTGTATCAAATGTCTAAAGAGATTCACAAATTAAGATAAGTCATCTAATTGTGTACAGTTGTTTAGTAGGACAAACTGCATCCTGAACTGGGTGTACAGACCAATGGCTTGCTGAGTAGACTGATTCAGCACTAAAAAACTCATGAAACATTTAGGTTTTGTAATGCATGACAAATCTTTGGTGAGCAATTTCAGAAAAAAATACTACTAAGGAGAAACTGAGACCCTGCTTGCGCCTCTGCCCATTTCCTAAGGGACGCTCTAGCTTGGCAGAGAAACTGTCCAAGAACCATTATCCATGCAGAAACACAATGCTCTGCAATGCTACCAAAGTCAATGAGCTTTACCATGTTCCACTCTGTAAATGCTGGTCATGCAAATTAAAGGTGCCTTGTGGCTTCTTGAATATAACAACTGATCTTTTCCAAGATTAAAAGGAAAAAAATATCCAAAATAGCAGAAGCATATAGATGACTGAACCAAACTCTCTCTTTGTCCTGAGGACCAAAGCTCGCTTAAATAACAGACACTAAAATCAACTCTATCACCTCAATAATACGCTGATTTCCACCAGCTGAAGCCCTTGCAATGAGCCCTGAAGCTGCAAATTTTCCATGGACTTGAAGAGTTCAGACGGATTACTGGGACTACTTGTTTTCATCTCCAAGGTGGCTTTCTATGATGGTTTATGCAATTTAAGGGGTTGTACGCTTGCGATCTTCAAGCAGGCTTCTTACTAAGGAGTGTTATTCTAGATGACTCACTCTCATCATCAGGGTGTTTTGGGAAATTCCAGGTTCTTCCTGGAAGAAAAGAACCAGCCATTTCCTCCATATTTCTTGGACCAGACTGTCCCCTGTCCTGCCACTTAACCACTGCCACTCCAAGATCAAGATAAGAAGGATCTACAGCTACTTCGAACTACCTTAGTCAGACTGAGTGACTCCTAGAGGATTTTTGGGGGGGGATAGCCAGCTTTCTCTTTTTGCACAGGCACCACTGGGTAGCCCAGCACAATTGCCACCAATGGAAGGAAAACATCTCCCCTTGCAAAACAGCAGATGCTGATACATGAATATTCTCTATTAAGCAACATCAGGCAGCTTTCTAACCCTTGTACAGAGCTGGAGTGGAAAAAGCTTAGCAGAGGAAACACTTTTAACCTGCGCGAACGCCACTGACAGACACCTAAGGCAGCTCAAACCCTTCACGAGCCACCAACCGGTACTAAACCATTCAACAGGCTCAAGCGCCACCTCCTGGAAAATCCCTTTCAGTTCAAGTCTACTTTTAGACCATTTGGTAACACGGCAAAAAACAAGGCAAAAGAAAAAGGTGTTCATCACTTTTCTTCTGGCTCATGTGAGATCTTTCAGTGTTGAGTTTAACTGGAGTGCTATAACCATTGGCACATATGAAACCCAAAGGAGCTGATTCATGTCAGGCAGGTTGGATCCTGCTGAGTGGTTATGTTTGTAAAAAGATTTTCAATGTTTTGGAAAAAAGGTCTTAGCATTTTTTCAGAAAGCAACTAATTAAAGTTCTAAGCTAGCAGACAAGCATGTCAAAATGGATGAGGTTCCAAAAATCAGAGGGAAAGCTTAGTTTAAAAGTACTCAAAAACTTCAGAGATTTTTCTCAGCCTACAAAACTGAGCTTGGAGCCCGCAAATGTTTATCACCAGGTGTAGTGCTTGTAAGGGAAACAGTCTAATTGCAGTCAATGGAGTCCCTTACTAGCATGATGAAGCAAATGTTTAACAGGGTGGGTAAAATTTGCAGAACAGGAGGACAGGATCTTGTTTTGGACTTAGGGATTTCAGGTTATAAAATATAATGGGATCTGCTTTTCATTTTACCACTAAACCAGATCTTTAGAAAGGATTGGGTCTGAAAAATGCACAAAGTTCCCATAAGAATGTGTGTCTCAATTAAAAACTACTTGCCACGCTGATGAAGATCAAACATCACACCACAGCCTATCAGTTTTCACAGCATGTGATAATCTGCAGCGGAATGAAAAACCCAAATGCCAAAGCACAAAAAGGAACCCGTTGCTCAGATGTAAAGAGGAGGTGTTTCAGCAGCACTATGCGTGCTGAAGGAAAATGGCAATGGCTGCTTACATCAAAGAAAGTCCCTGCATGTTCCAGGATGAGCTGGCTGGAGTCAGGCTTGTTTTTGCAGTAGGTGACATACATCTGAAATTTATCTGCCTGTGAAAACAAACATCAAGGGAAAAGTAAGATAAGCTATTTCTCTGCTTGCACAGTCTTTCATTAAGGCTCACCAGGATAAATACAGGTAATAAACCCCCACCTCTCAAAGCAACATAAGAATTGCAAATTAAGAACAGAAGGCTTATAGACAGTTCATACCTTACCTGAGCAGTTCTGAGGGGAATGAGGTGCACCGTGTAACAGTGGTGGGAGGCTTTCTTTAACAAGTGTCACAGAGGGAAGGCCTAAACCTCTAATCCAGCTATAAAATAATTTCTAAGAGCTCCAATGATGTTACACAGATTGTATCCAAAAGTCTGCAGGTCTCAAAACCCAGTCATGAAATGTTGGCTTTATCACCTACTTACAGATAAAGCCAGTGTAGAAACTCTGGGCAAAAGACTCACCTAGCTTAAACTGGCTCGAGCCAACATTTTTGACTTGAGACTGGCTCAGATTTGTGATGCCTGGCCCAAACTTGCCTTTCCTACCTTGGTTCAGACTTTAATGGCTCAAACTTTATGTTGTGCTAGGAGTGTTTTGCATTTAATTTCCTAATTTATTTATTTTTAAGAGGAAATTAAAAGCATCTGTGCACTCCTGCCTTAGAACATTTTCATATTACTGAACTCTGGTCTCAGGGAGAGGCAGGCAAACAAAAGAGGAGGATGGCCGCCTTTTATTACTGTTGCATTTTTTATACCACGTATCTAAATAACAGGACCCTACAATTGGGCAGGCAGCTTTGTATGTATGTCTGTAACCATACACACAGCTCTGGACATGTACTATTGCTTAGATGATGTGGTAGTATCTTAAAAGTACCATGAAGATTTTGCACAGAAAAATACGTAAATGTATCCATCTTTCATAAATATGTAACTACTTCTTTTTAAACAATATTTCTGAATCCATTTCATCAATATTTTTGTCATGTTTTTAAATTAAAAGCCCATTTGAAATCTTCCAAACATGCTCATTTTTTTTGGTAGGTGAAAATGTTCCATAGTGACTTTTAAAATACTAATTCCCAGCCTTGAAATACGAATAAAACCATCAGAGAAAACATGATGGCTGACTTGTGTGGTAAATATTTTGAAAAGAGAACAGCTTTCATACAGATAAATTACTGTAGCCAATTCCGGGAGCCTCCTACACCCATGAAGGCTCTTAGCATCAAGATTTCAAAGTCCTGTTGGAAATCATCCTGGCATTGGGTAATGGAACGAGAGAGCACAGTGGCTCAGCAATTTGACACTAATTTCTGAAGAAAAATGTTGATAAAATATGTTGTTCATGCCTTTGTAGAGGTCTCATGGCATGACTAAAATTCTCTAAGGAGGGTATATTAAGATTTTAAATGTCCGTCCTCCCAGGGCCCTTCGCAAAGAAATGAATGTCACTCCTAAATACAGGTTTGGTTTGATGAAGTCCTGTTAAACAGGAACCAGCAGAGGTAAAAGCTGTGCTGGTCAGTGCAGGACAAAGACAGAGGCTCTGGAAAGCCTTCACACCACTGCTCAGGGGAAGAGTTAAGGGAGGGAACCTTTCACCCTGGGAAGAGGTGAAGGACAAAGTTGTAGTCCAGATCAGATCCTAATCTCACTTATCACTAAGGACGTAACCCTTGCACCAATTCCCAGCTTGTTTCCGTCTGTGCTGGAGGAATTAATTTGAATAAATAATGAAAAGAAGAAGCCTCATTACCCAGGTGACGAAGCAGTGGCCCACATCCTCAGGCAGTTGTTCGTATTTCTCTAGTTCTTTCAGAAAAATGCTGAAAAAAGAAGCACCAATGTAATTAGTTACAGTCAAATACCCAGGAGAAGCAGAATGACCAATGGGTTAATCAGTGCTAATGATCAATACTTGTATCTTGATTATGAGGCTAATCAAGTGTCCTGCCAGTGGGAAAAGTGTGTCTTTGCCAAGGTATGCTTTGGTTTTTGAGCACAGTCATGCCTGAGTCAACTAGAAAGGAAAAAGGTAGCAATCCCTAGTAGGGGGTCAGTGTATTCAGGACTGCAAAGTGATATTCAAGAACCAGATCGTGAATCTTCAAAAAGATCTTGTGCAGTGGTTCAGAGGAAGAGCAAAAAGAGAAGCCCAAACCTGCCAGCTTTCCATCACCAAACTCAGCACACTGGGCAAAGGACAACAATTTAAACAAGCTTGACGCTTCATAGGTAAGTAGTAAACTCCCAAAATACAGATTTTGTAATCAACTCTATCTCAACACCTTGTACTATGAGTGACATCTCTGTTTGCAGATAGAGCCCTGTACAATGCCTGGGTGGAAAGAGGAATGTGAAACAGAAGTTGCAGAAGGAGAAGCAACTGAATCTGCTGTTTCCCCAGCCCTGAATCAGGCTGGGGGATGCCTTAACATCACCAGCCAAAGGAGAAGATTGTGGAGGACGCTGGTGAAGGCAAAGGCGGGGCAATTCATTTTAGCATTGCTAGAAGTTTTAGTGGGAAAAGGATTATGCAGAAGCAGCAGGCTGGAGGAGGATGGGTCAGAGAAAGGACAAATGACAGCAGCAGGGAGCTGAGGGGCATGTCTGAGGGTTGAAGGCGTGTCAGCTGGGAGCAAGGGAAAGTCAAAAAGGAGAGTAATCAGATGGCATCAGTCAGGGTCACTAAAAAGAAGATATAGCCCCACAAAGAGAGGGGAAGTGGGAAGGCAATTGGGTGATCCTAGCATAGTTTTAAATGGGAGTAGAATACTTACCTGTATGACAGGGCAATTCTTGTGGTCTGGAAGTCAATTCATCTATTACTTAAAGGCCTTTTTAATGTAATGTGTAGTTTGAATCTACCATCCTGATATGCTTTGAAGCTGCTTGCACAAAAACATGCATATGGCAGCCTCTGTTGAACCATATTTATGTGTCTGTGATGACCACATTTTGTGTCTGTGATGGTGCATTTATCTGGCTGAAGCACTGAAAGTCTTCCAGAACTTCAACAGAGAAGGGTTTTCTGATTTGTTTTTCAAGCTGCTTTGGTTTTGACGTGTGTCTTGGTTTCGGCAGGGACAGAGTTAATTTCCTTCCTAGTAGCTGGTACAGTGCTGTGGTTTGGATTTAGGGTGAGAACAATGTTGATAACACACCGATGTTTTAGTTGTTGCTAGGTAGTGTTTACACTAGTCAAGGACTTTTCAGCTTCCCATGCTCTACCGACTGAGAAGGCTGGAGGTGCATGAGAAGCTGGGAGGGGACACGGCCGGGACAGCTGACCCAAACTGGCCAACGGGATATTCCACACCATATGACGTCATGCTCAGCACATAAAGCTGGGGGAAGAAGAAGGAAGGGGGGGACGTTTGGAGTGATGGTGTTTGTCTTCCCAAGTAACCGTTACGCGTGATGGAGCCCTGCTTTCCTGGAGATGGCTGAACACCTGCCTGCCCATGGGAAGGAGTGAATGAATTCCTTGTTTTGCTTTGCTTGCGTGCACGGCTTTTGCTTTACCTACTAAACTGTTTTTATCTCAACCCACGAGTTTTCTCACTTTTACCCTTCTGATTCTCTCCCCCATCCCACTGGCGGGGAGTGAGCGAGCGGCTGCGTGGTGCTCAGTTGCCAACTGAGGTTAAACCACGACAACGTGTAACTTGAAGACAGACTTTGAAATTCAGACTGAACTTGTGGGATTCAGCACCCCTAAATGTTAAGTTTGTAACTGCTATTGCATTCACATTATAGCAGGGAAACAATGCCTTCAAAGCTGATCTGATACACAGTCTTATCCTGATAAAAGGGAGTACTGTTAGTTACAGATTAAATACAGAGAGCCTCCAAGAAGTGGCAGGAAAGCTACTTATTAACCCAGCTCATGTCAGCCATTCCTTTTTTCCCCTCGTGTTTTCCAAGCGATCATACTTTTGACAGGCAAGTTTCCAGACTAGATCTAGTGCTGTGAGATGGAAAGCATGTATAGGACTACAAAGCACTGGTATAATATGACTTGAACATTGTTAATCAGCTGAAAGCAAAGTTTAAACTAAGATGCAATTCATTTTTGTAAAAGAAACAAAACAAGAAATCAAACATTATTTTGCAAATCTGGATCAATTACTTTACACTCCAGCGTGCATTGTACTGTAGGTGTTCACTGCAGACACCACATAGATGTACAGGTATACACATGCCTTTGGTTTCCTTGGTCAGTAAACATTAACAGAACTGTTAGGAAAACCTACTTGTTATGAAAGTCATATATCTCCTGAATATTGCCAAAGATGACGTGTTCTTTATTAAGGATCCCAGCGGGTATTTCTTCCACTCCACTTGTCATTTCCCAAAGGTAAGTCTGGAAGACACCAGCAATTCTTAACTTTGTGAATAAATGCAGTGAAAAATAATAGATCTCCCTATTTTATTGCCAAAGGCACAGGCTGACAAGGGAACTATGTACTTTGAAATTAAACAAACAAGTTAAAAAAAAATAAAAATGTTCCAGTGTCACAGAAAGCTCTCCAAAGAAATTCAAAGTGCTGGCACTCAGAAGTTGACTGAGGAAAAAGCAGAAACATGCCAACACCACCTGTCTTTGCTGTCCAACTGACGGTGTCCAAAAACTGCAGGCAGAAACAGTTGAAAGATAAGCTGGATTTGCGACTTCAGTAGCATTAGATACATAAAAATCTCTTTCAAACTGCAGGAATGTGAAAGCTGACAGATTTCACTGAAATACACTCTGCTTTTTGCCCTGAATATCACAGTCCCCTTCAGGAACACCCTGCTGTAGAGCTAGGCAAGGTATTCGACAGTGCAAATCCAGCTCCTTCTCTAGCATGAGATGATCCAAAGGAATAGATTTGAATTCTTAAGAAAATGCTCCACGATTCAAAAAGGACTAGAAACCAACAAATTTCAGGTCAACGTGCAAATATATTGCTCTTTACTGAGTCTGAGGACATTGCTCTCACTCTGCAGGGGTCAGCACAGCTTTGTAAATAAAGGCACACTCAGGTATCCCTGGAGGTGCAGACCGTGGGGAGCTCCTCCGCGTGGGGAGCTCAGGGCACGGTTCTGCCAGTGGGAGACAAGCTCCCTCTGCTGCCCACCCAGCTGCCACCACCAGCAGGACATAGCTCTGCGGCTAGCCACCAGAGGTGGTACCCTCACACAGACTCTTGTCAAGATCAGCCTTTGCAACACAGTGAACATCACTACCGCAAAGGATACCATGTCCTTCCTGAAAATACTGGACACTTCCCGGGCTGTAACTCACCTCTAAACATTCATGTAAGTCCCTGACATAAGCTTTTTCCGTCTGAAGCAGCTCAGCCATAATGAATCTGAAAAAAGAAAGTATTTCAGGTGTTTTGGACACTATAGGCATTTGGACAATGAACAGAAAACAAAACATCCCTCTGTTGTCTTCATGAATCAGTGTACTTCCACTCAGCCTTCAGCTGCCTCACTTTGCACCTTTCAGCTCCATGAATGAAATACCACTTCATACTCTAGTCCCTTGTAGGGTTAGTTTCTAAATATCTTTTCTGCATAAAATTCTATTAAGTTGTATTCCTGCAACCCTGAGGTGTGATCTACTAACTACATGCCCATCCTTAACAGTCAACTGATTCTCAGAATTTTTTTTTCCCCAGGAGTAAGGACTTGAGATTCACCAACACCACTTGCATCTTCACTGATAGTCATGGTACATCACCCTGAAACTTGACCTTCAGTGTCAATACAGATGGATTTGGGAGACACCACTACTTTCAAGAGGCTTCAGCAGCTTGGTATCTGACTGGAGAAAATAATCCAGGCTGCTGGGAAGCCCAACAACCACATCTGTGGTGCCTGAGGCTGGGCATCTCAAAGTTGAAACGCCCAATGTTTTTAAAATGTGCCACAGGCAGACCAAGTGTAAACACTGTTCCCTAAAGTAGAAACTGTTTCTTATCAAGGTTATGCACTGTAGTGACAATTTCAGAGGGCTAAGGACCGTACATACAAATGCTTTCCAGAATATTCTCACATGAAATTTAAGACAAAATACTGTGAAATTTGTCTGTTTCTAGATTTAAGTGCAACAAGCACTCTCCAAATATTTCCTCTAATATGAAATATTTCCAGTTCTCACAGTTCTACACCCACTGAAATTTGAACCTAAACTTCAAGTGAACTCTTGTGCCACTGAAACCCAGTTAACTCCTCTGGATGTCATTGGAGTTTAGATGATATCTAGACATATAAAGATGCCTTTCATTTTTTCTGTTCATTTTACTTTTCACATACAGCCACAAAGAAAGCATGACAATGAGTATCTCCATGACATCAGGGTCTAATCGAAGTGCCTGACTCACTCCTTTCCCTTTCCAAAAGTAACTTCTGATTAAAACCAGAAGAAATTCAACCTGTATGTTCCAAAATTCTCTAGCCTACAAGTCAACTTCTGCCTTACACCTGTAGACTTATCTCAATAGCTCCGCAGCTGGAAGGAGTTATAGGACCGTCAGTCAGTTCTGGTCATGCAAATATCATAGAACTACTCTTAGATAATGTGTCATGGCAGACTGTGAGCATTTGCAGACATACTCTTTCTTTCTGGCTGACTTTCTTTTTTCTTCATTGACTTCATGATTTGCATCTCGCAGCTTCACCTCCCGGTCTGAAAGACTTGCTGGAATAATATCTAGTTCTAGGTCCTTGTTATCCTAGAAAAAGTGACAGTACAGATTTTAAATTCATTGTAACCCTACTGTTGTGCAAAATGCAGCATGTTCATGAGATCAAATGGATAAGAAGGGACAAAAGTAAGATAAAGATACCAATGTCAGAAAGCAGGAAATTCAAAGAGGTTTATAAGAACTACAGTAAGAAGGGAGAAGGTGAGAAGGAGAGCAAGAAACGTTAAAAAAATGCCAACTATGCCATTTATTATAGCCTTCATTGTTACTCCTATCTAGAAATAGGTATTGACGACAAACATCTAAATTTTGCCTTGCTCCTTCACATCTAAATTAGTTGCCTAGTATGGGACTTCATAAATAGTCTGATTAGGTAGGGCACTATGCAGAGACAATCCCAACTTCCAGTGGCCTTCTGCCATGGAAATACCTTTCCAGACTGTGGTTAGTAACTTTGTATAAACCAGAGACCCTACAAGGAACAGTACATTTAAGGTATCTTGAGGGTGTAAGTGAGGGAATTTATTCCTTTTTCTTTTATACTTAATATCGAAGGATGGTTGACTGAAACGTTTTTAAGTGTTTCTGCTTCTGGCACTCCCCCTTAATACTGTGGCCAGGGAACAGCAGGAGGTTCTAATTTTTCTTTTGCTTGTGTTGCTCTATTACACCTAAAAGAGCTCAGAGGTGAGGTTGGGGATCAATTTTTTGGTTGGTTAGTTAAAGGATGAGAGAGTGGAAACTTACAGTCAAAGCCTGAGTTTGATTCAAAATAATGGTGTGGGAGCAGAATTTATGGCTTATGCTAAAATTAACACTGACTTTTATTCAAATAATGTGTTTCCCTCTCCTTCCCAGTAGCTGTATGGTCTCCTGGAGAATGGTGCAAACATTTATTTAGAAAGTCTTTCTGATCTTCATCTGTCTCCTCCTCATATCACTGATCTGCCACAAAAAACCTTTTTCTCTTCAGAAACAGTTCTGAGCTTCGCTAGGTAGGTTGATTAGGTTTTAAGTATTTCTAAGGGACACACGATAACCTGCAGCATTCATACCACAGCCTTCACTTCCCTCTGTGACTTTCAGCTTTGGTATAAAAACCCAGCAGGACATGGACTTACAGTACCTCTGTATTGATTCCAAGGGCTTTTTCCAGGGAGTAGCGGTATTTCCCCATCCTGAGAGAGAAGTCACGGTAGCGTTTGTCAACAGTGGTGACCCACTTCCTAATTTCAGTTGCGTGTATATGTCCTTTTTCTACAAAGCTGTCAGCCAACTGGATGAGAAGCTTCACTTTCTCCTTTGTTTGCTGCCCAAAATACGGTCCTTGGTTATGTTGCATTATTATAATTTCCTTTGCTTTTAATTCACACAAGCAGTCAGAAGCAGCTCACGATTTTTTATACATCATTAAAGAGTGCCTGTACTTAATCTTATACAGAATCAGATGCTTTAAACTTTTCCCAGTAAAACATGAAAGGAATGACATTTTTGTAAGGACACTTATGAAGCTGCAGGAGATAGAAAAAGTCACATTTTCAAAACCACACACACACAAACACATAAGGAAAACATGTTGGAAGTTAGACATGCCTCGTTCCCATAACCAAAAACTTATTTTTTGTGAGCCTTGGAGTAGAAGACAGGATTTTAAAAATCACACCTCATAAAATACATCAAGTTACTCTGAATCTATACCTAGGTGGTTCTGCAGACCTGTGTAGGCAGGCCATTAATACACCACATATTGGTCCAGGAAGTGAGTTTGAGTCACTACTACTCTGTTTCAGAAACAAACAGAATTTAAATCCAAATTCCTAGTCTACTATAAAATCTCCCATCAGTATTTTAGTTCCAGTTAGAGCATTACAGACTAAAAGATGCCTGAACTCCAAAACACACACTGAAACCCCAAACCTTCCAGAGGTCTTTTCTATTCCACTTGGGCTCTGACTGCCCTGCCCCTTAGATACTGTGGTTTTCCATGTTGAGGAACGTTGTGCAAATCCGGCACAAAAGAGCTAGTTATAAATTTTAGCTTAGATTCCAAATCTATCCTAGGAACTGAAGGTGCCTGGACCCTATGTTTGAGCCAACTCAAGTACAAAATGCTTATAAAAACTGAGATATCAACTGCACAGACTGCACTCCAGCTGTGACACACATGTTAATCCTCAAAAGCAAAAGGAGAATCAGTCATATCCCCCAGAGGTACTGGTAAGCTGCTTTTCAGAGATGGGGAGAACTTTCCACTCTGCCTGAAGCGAGACATACTATCAAGTACTTGACATTATCAGCAATCTGGCCACAAATAGATAAACGCATGTCAGACCAGAAAACATCTAGCAGATTTGAAACACAAAACTAAATTCAAGAAATTTCACCAGCAAAATAAATTAACAGCTGAATCAGAGGTCATTTTAACAAATTAATTGAGTACTTAAGCAAGGCTAGGTATGGAGAAGTAAAAATCTGACTTCCTGTTATATTTAGAGGGTGTTTCATTCCCAAAAGCTACTGGCTTTTGCTTTCCAAACAATTGGTTTGGCCAGAAGGTTATTTGGATCAGGAAGGCTTTCAGTTACAGCTTAATTTGAGAATAACATTAGTCTGGGAGTGACATGCATTTACCAGATTGCACATGGCAGTGAAAATATTCTAGGTCAGCAGTTGGAAAATGATTTACTAGTGCCCTAGGGAGCAAGACTAGATGCATCAGTGTAAGGAACAGCCAGTAATGGTCAATAAGGAACAAGGTATAAAACTCAATCCTAGACAAAGTCAAGAGTAGAAATAGTTTGGAAACTTCAGGATGAATCAGGATTATTCTGATCACAATTAAATTATAAACTGGAACATGATTTCAGGCAGACTGATTATGGGTGGTTGGAGGCCAGGAGTACTGTTAAAGGAATGTTGTACGGGTCCTGTCTGATTAAATTAACTTCCATCCACTGCTAGTTAGCTCCCATTTTCACAAACATGCAAGCTAAGGAAAAAGGAAGGAGACAAGAACACCACAAAGCCTGTGAATCAAACCCATGCAAGTATGGGCAGCCTAATGAGGAATTTAAGGATTACAGAAGATCAATTTCAGGACACGGTGAAATGAAGCTACATAATACCAAAGCCATGGTCTTGCTGCAGTCCGACTTTGCAATTTAGATCCATATGAGTGACTGTTAATACCCCTGTGGATTCACTGTCTGTGAATTACCTATGGTTTGCATTAATTTGTCTGAGGCAGATCCAATCACCATTCCTCTGTAAACCCCACCAGATTTCTCAGAATTGCTCCATATAAATTAATAGATTCTTGGTAATGCAGCTTTGTATTAAAAAATGTTCACCCCAGAGATTACAATCCCATTTATTTAAAGTATTTTGTTAGGATCAGCAGATTATTTCTAATGAGGTAAATGATCATCTGTGATCAACCCAGCTGGAATTAATGAAACAAATTGTTGTTGTAATGACAGAAGACAGACAGGGAATCGAAGATGACCTTGGATATGTTCAGATCAATTAGTTACTCTATACCATTCTTGTATGATTGTTTGAGGATGGAATTGGGGTATGTCTCATTAGGTTGCTGTGAAATCTGTATGCAAATGGACTTTCTCTTCCTTCTGATCAGAACAAAAATGCTCCACAACCAGTACAGACTAAGGGGGAGAAAACCTCCTTTTTGTGCTTATGTCTTGCTAAAAATGAAAGATCACAGCTCTCAAAAGGCATTTATCTTCTGGGCTAGGAATGTCAGGAGGAAAACACAAAATCAAGAGAATATTATTACAGAGATTTAAGGCATTGAAACAGGATCATAAACACAGACTAAGGCAGATGCCATAATTAGATTACAGTCACTGTTTACCTTGGCAGGTACTCTGAATTCCCCATATTCCTTCAGGAGTTCCTGAGTTTCTTCTGCTGATTCCCCTGTGGAGTTGTGAGTAGAGAGGTAATATTCGCCTGTTTCTTGGATCCAGTCTAAGGCCTGTGAATGTCAAAAACAACCAAAGGAAAAACAAAACAAACAGTCTTTTTATTTCAAGAACTAATCATCTGACAAAAAAAATCGGCGAGGTAAAGGATATCAAACCCATTGGGACTTAATACTGTGTATACTAAAACACTTTTTAGGAACACATAAAAAGAATACAGTAATCAAAGCAGGTGGGAGGGGATACAAAAGGAGCTGTATGTTTCCTAGGAGAAAAAGAAATGTAGGGAATTCTACCTATATACAGATAAATCTGCACACAGAGAAAGCAGTGTTCTCATTCAGTAATAGCTCAATAAAACATTTTGCTCTTCTATTTATTTTCAAACAAATGAACAAATCCAGAAATTAATCTGACCTGGCAAAAATACTGAGTTTTGTTGTTGGGTTTTGGAATTTTCGTAAATTGTTTTAAAAATCTACATTTGCCACGTTTTCAAATATTACAGTTTTTAAATACAACTTGAGATTGCAACAGGAACCCCACACAGAGGCATTACACAGACAAAAGAAATATTTACACACTGCCAGGACAGAAAGACAAAGTGGGGTTTTTACACTACCTGCTTGGCACTGCGCTCAAAGACAACATATTGTTGGCACTGATCTAATCTCCGCTTCTTCAGGGTCCAGAAATGAAGGACGCGGTTCTCCCTCTGCAGTAGCTCACTCAGAATGGCTGTAGGGCAAAGGAAAACATCTGCATGATTAGTGATTCTGTGAGTGCATACTGAAATAAGCCATAAAAAGCTGAGTTTACTCACTCTGCCTGGACCGCACTCCCAAGAGCAGAGCCCCTAAGATTGTACTTCTTAAAAACAAGCATTGATTCAAAGGAGCTGCTTTAATTAAAAAAAAAAAAAAGTGCAGTTGCAGGGTTATCTGGTAAAGGAGAAGATACTAGAACAGAGTTTGGGATTTACCCCAGTAAATACACTGGGGTACATGATTTCTAGTCCTTTTCGTTCTCTTCTGTTGCTTATTTCAGGAGTCTAGTACTGGTTGACAAAGGACAATTTGCCCTTTTACTACCTTGTCTGTTGCTCTGGCCACAGGCTACCCAGCTCTTGGCACTACAGCCTACTGTCCCATGCAGAGCTTTGGTCATGACTGAATTTAATTCAGACCTGAGCCCCCAGTTTTGACATACCTGGTAAGGTTTCTTATACAGCAGTGCTGCCTGGCAACCCTCTATGTGCTGCTCCCTGTGCAGTTATTGCTGGGCTACAATTTTGGGTTGAGGCCTGGTATTGGTCCTCTAAACTGTTTTCTGTGTGACGGGGATGCGACAGACACCCAGATTCAGGAAGAGACTGGCAGCAGACCTGCTACTCCTTGGAGTCTAGGACATACATGTTCTCCTTCAACACCTGAGTGCTCAGCCAGACTGTATCGATTTGATAAAAGGGTGTGATTTAACTCTTTAAAAAGTACCATGGGTTTAACTGAAAAGATTACACGCAGAGAGAGTGTAAGAGATTTACACTATTTAACTGACATAAACTGAGCTAAGACATGTAGCTGGCAGCAGCGTGTTTCATCCCAGCCATGTCTGGGTACGGAGCTCAGGTAGCTACCTCGGCAGGTAAGGCATGGCAGCCCTCCTGCCCTTATCCTCAAAGCAGAGCATCCACTAGAGGGGGCTGAGGCACACGCAGCCCGGGCAGCAGCCACCCTCTTTTATATTAAAACTCTGAGTCTGGCTTCTCAACCACTTACAGTGACTTACGATCATTTACAGCACCTGTTAATATCCTCTCTCACCCTAAGCCCTTTCTGAATGTACTGATATTCGTTGCTTATGTATCAACGCTGGTGGCAGCAAACAGATTTGGATGTATCCCTCCCCATTTACAAATGTGATGCTGATTATGGTCAAAAAATTTGTAATACTTAAGTTAATTGCAAAATCTAGCCCAGTCCCTGCTGAGGGAACTTTGTCTGAATGACAAAATGAACTTGAAGCTTGTCATAGGTGCTCTGGATCAGGTCTCTGCATAAACAGTTTATGCCAAATAAAACTAATTTTGTTCTGTATTAATAACTTTGCTTTGGAAGTACAATAAGTATCCTACTAAATGGTGCTTCTATTCTGAACTAACGTGTCCACTTCAAAGATTTTCTGTGGATAGACTTGCCAAGCATAAGAATTACACGTTTGGCTTAGAAAAAGACTAATATACAAGCTGATTTTTATGTAAGTGAGTAGTTTTAAACAAGCTCAGTGAGGAACACTCACAAGCTTATATTCAGGTGCATATTCAAGGGCTTGCTGAGTCAGGATTTAATTAATTTTCCCGTGATTTTCAACTGTAGGGAACAAAAGTCCACAACAACAACAACAAGCATTTGACACAGTAGCTGGGGAAAGTTGAACAAAGTCATGTTAACAGTGAAGAACTGGTATTGAAAGAAAGGAAGGAAAATAATCTCTTCAGTAGCACCATTTTCATCTGTGCATAACCAAAGTTCCCGTCTCTCCCACACATACAATGACGGCACTGCTTTTAACCTGTATCTTTCTGCAGCTTGTAAGAAAGCCAATAATAATACCAAAAAATGGTTTATTTCTGTAGAATCACTTTGCTCATTCTTATCAATACCTTGCAGCATTACTAGGCACAGATTAACGACTGTTTAATTAAGCAGAGGAGTGGAAACATTTCAAACATCTCAGATGTATCATCTGACTGTAAACAGTGCTCTTTTGACCAAAGGAAAGTAACTACAGGCAGATACTTTTGCTGGTGACTTGTTTGATGTGGTAGGACATCAAACAGGATTCCAGGGACAAAAAAATAGCAGACCTATCCTAGGGACAAACAAGTTTGGGGTTCATTTTTTTCCAGTGCTCAGCAGCAATAGGATGCATCTAGACCTTGTATTTGATATGTGCTTGTTTGTTTATGCATTTTTAGATATTAAGGCAAAATAGTGTCTGATCATCTCAGCTGACAACCTACATGATGGGGGATGGCACAGTGTCACTCCCATGGACTCTCCTGACAAGAGAAGCCAGGCAGAGCCCATGTTTCAAATCCTTTCCCCCCTTCTGTATAAGAATTCATGCCTAGCAGAGGAGGCATTGCTTTCTGAGAGGCGTCACTACCGTTGCTAAAGGTGTCAGGCACATGTATCATTTTAGTGACAGCAAATGGCAAAACTTAAGGTGCCTTCTCAGCATGTTCACAAACTTTAGGATGACCACACAGTAGAGGGGGAAGCAAACAAAACCTTCAATGCTGTCATTGCACCAGCGCACCAACCTTTCACTTGCTGCTCAGGCCCCCTTGTATGGCTTGCTACTCCGGGCATGCTGACATTGTTCCGGTGGATGTACTTGAGAAATACCTCAGCGTTCCTTCGTGCCAGCGTACAGGCCTAAGAAAAACAGCCCCCACCAAAAAGAATCAGTAAGGATGAGCAAAAAAAGCAAAAGGCACCCAAGGGAGTTCTCTGCTTATTTGGGAGGGAGAAGTTCTCTTTCATATGGGAACACGAAAGCTTCAGCTAAGAGTCAATAAACTCAGCTAATAAACTAACAGCCTCATAAATGTATTGAAACACGAGTCATTTTAAATATAGCAGCTGATTTTATTTATTAAGGCAAATTAATGACAATAATAAAACAACTGGTTGTAAAGAGCCAGTACATCACACATTTTCAATCTAACCAAAGCTAACCCATCTCTCAAGAAAAGTACTCATTGTTTCAAAAAATATACAATCTAGAGGCATAATTTCTGAAGCCTTGCCTGCAAGCATAGTTTCATGTTGCATATCAGTTTTAGTGGAAGATGGGAGGCTGGCTCTCAATTGATTTGTCAGCCTACCAGTTCCACAGTTCTTACAAAGCAGCACCTGGAAGGCAGGAGGAAATCTCTGTCTCCATCCTAGTGCTGCCCCGCAGAGACACAATTGCTTCAGTTGTTAGTAGTTCTTCAGTTATTGGCTTGGAGGACAGAGTTTGAAATGCTGGATGGTTTGTATAAGCCAACACCAAAATGCCGTATAATACCTGTCATTTGTAATGCTCATCATATGCAATTTTGAGAATTTGAACTTTGAACCAGCACAACTACTAACATCCTCCAAGTGCAATGCAAATAGCACCTAACTAGTCCTGATGACATCTCTCTGAGATATACATTGATGATAATGCTTATTATCCCTATTATAAGAGTGCAAAACTGGCCTAGGGCTTATACAGCCAGCCAGTAGCTGAACTGGAATTACATCTCAGAGCCTTCTCTCAAACTCACCAACACTGCTCTAAATTGACTACTTAATGGAGAGTTTTCCTGATTTATTAGAGAACTAAATAAAAAGAGACCTTGAGAAAAGCCTCCTTCTGTTCCAGATGTTTGCTGATCAGAGGGATGACGTGGTCTATCTCAGCTGCCGGCCCAAGTTTATCTCGACCTCCACACCAGTCTTCATCCCGTCTGTATTCTTGCTCCAAGCTCTCTAATACGCTGCACACCTGAAACATGCCCATAGCACAACAATTCAGTTCTCTGCAATCATAATCAGGAGGAACATATTCAGTAAAAGTCTATGACCAATAACATTTCAAATCTAAATGTTTTGGACTACGGGCCATGGCATGGAGGGTAAGTGGGTATGAAACAGGCCCTGGACAGAATGATCTAGCAGTTGTTCTTACCCATAGGGATCTCTACTGTTTGGGATGTAATTCATTTGGTTTAAGGGTGATAAATCCTTCTTCTCTTCCAACGGATAATCGGGGGGAAGGTCAAAAGGTTGAATCAAGGCAGGGGTCAGTGTTGGCCTCAGTGGATCATTCAGGAAACAATCCCTATTCCGGAAGGGTGCTTTAGATGTGTTTAAATCCCACTGAAGTCAAGGGACTTAGCACATACTTAAAGAAAAACACATGCTTAAATACTTTCCTGAAACAAAGTCTGAAGCTGGAACTAATTCTCTTCAGCTGCATGTTAGTTGCTCCCTATACAGCTTTTGTAAAGACTGATGGAAACCAATAGACATTAAATCAGTGTCACAACCTAGGTGGATGCAGGTGTTCCACTGTACAGGTCTTACACACGTATCTTCTATCTTGGTAGAATAATGGGAATGAGGTAAATAAACCAACACAGTCTGGAAACTGTGTGTGCAGTGGCCTTGGACAAGGCTGAGCCTTTTGCATTGCAGATCCTGAAAATGACTTTTAGTGGCCTGTGCAGACACCAAAAAAACTGCAAAAGTTTTCAGGACCATTTGGAACTTTCCTCTTCTCTTCCAGAGGGCTCTTCCTACACACTCCACTGCTGAGATTACTCAAGATCCAGTCAATTATTGCTGGGGGTCCAGCTAACCTTGTTCACCCTTTTCTTGCTCAATCCTGCAACTTTTATATGAACAGTTATAATTCAGAGGACCCTACATGGTCAAGAGCATAGTCTGGAAGAGACTATGCATCACACACTAATCCTCCCCACTATTGCAGGCCATTTTCATATAACGCCATTCATGAACACATCAAACTCAGTTTTAAAATTGGTGAACTGAGGTGAACTGATCAACTTACTCTGCCACCAGGCTGTTCAAGGACCTTATGCATTTGGCAATCTAAAATCATCATCTTGCTTGGATGCAAACCAGCATTCACCCTCGAACATTTATTGGAGAGCAAGTGACCCATGTATTATTCAGGCACAGAAAAGCATTTCCATTTTACTTCTTAGTTCTTGAAAACTTTGGTACTCTGTTGGACTTTGGTGACTTAAAAAAAATGAAAGTAGATGGACTACCTGGGGTCCACATCTTTTCAGAAAGGATGGTCCCTGCACATGCAAATATCATCTCTCTGTTAAGACAATGAGAGAAATTAATATGAAGTGGGCTGTCAATGAAGTCAGAGAGAAACTGGGCTATTCGAAAGAGGGCTCCACCAGTTATATCAAGAACATAGTATGCTTAGGGAAGACGGGCATGAAAAAGTTTGGCTGATTGCGAGAGTCTCTCCACCCTTTTAGCTGCTTTTTCTAGGTACTTTGAGAATTCAGGACCTAGTAAATTACTCAATCCACTGTCATCTAGTCAGGGAGCAGGCCGTTAAGGACCGTAGATCAGTCATGCAGCCCAAGAGAAGATGACAGACTACATGCAGCAGTGAGTTTACGAGCATTCAAAGACTGAATGATCTTTGCCCTAAACATTTGCTGAATAGACACAACTAATCAATGAACTGGTGGGCACTGCAGTATGCTTGTCTATGACTTGGAAACAGGAAGAGAGACCGAATTGATAAATTACTGGCTATGCATATTTTGGCCAGCACATTTGACTGTCTGAAGCACTAATGAATCCCTTAATGGTTGTCATTTCTCACAATCCTCCACCAGCAGTCATTCATTTCAATCTTGAATGCATCAGGGACTGTAAATCTGTTTGAGGCTTCGCAGTGAAAGACATTCATTAAAAGGAATGAATTCATCTTAAACAATCTTAAAAATGCATTAAACAAATGACACCAAAAAGTGGCCCAAGGATCACCTACAGCCTCGATGTTAAGGAAAAAATAATCTCTTTCCATAATGATATATTTAGTTGTGCTAAAAAACTTCCCATGTCTGGTTCTCTAATTGAGGAACTAACTGTGTGATAACAATAGAAAATTTAATGGAAATCACTGCTGCCTTTTGTATAAAACCAGAGGTTCCTGCAATGTCCATGCTAATACGAACTGCCTGGCTGCAGTAAATTACATCAGGCAAGGCTATTCGAGTATCCACACTATGACGCTAATTCTCACTGACTACAGTGTAAATGGCACCTGTTCGTGCCATTATTTGTGCCAATAATCCCACCATACCAGCAGCCAACGGGAATGTGTTTTGCAATTTATGGACACCTGGAATGAAGTAAAGTTGTGTCAACATATAATGGTTACTGTTGTAATTATCTGTGCTGCAGATGGATTTAAGAGAAATCCCTTCATATCTTGGCATCTTTTTCAGCATGGTGGTGTTTAACTACTAGTGAAAACACTGGCTAGTACTGCTCACAAAGTAACAAGTAATTAGTTGCAAGCAGTTCTGAAGGAAAAGCAGATTAATATTCCTCAGAATTAACTCTGATATCATGAGAACTTGAAACTAAAATGGCGGGATTTCAGAAATTCTTCCCTTTGGAAAAGGGGACAATTAAAAAAAAAACAAACTTCAAGAATTACATTGCTTCACTGAAAACTTTAAGATTAATATTATTGCAAACTGCTGCCTTTTCTAGTTTGGTTGGTTTGGGTTTTTTTTGTTACAACACTTGTCAGAGAAACAATTTTGACTAGTTCAAACTTTGGTTTCCATGTGTGGCTTAGCATTGCTATGCCAATGGAGCAAATGTCCTTTCAGTTAATTTTGCCAATGCTGTGAGATCCCTTGCTGGCAGAAGACCCTCTGCACTCAGGGTCAGAGTAGAAAACCCGCACCTACCACTCTGCTACACCGTGGACTGTACCCACATTGGTGTTTACCAGCTGGGAGTCACCTGAGGGCTCAACACTGGCCCTATTCAGGTGACACAAAGCTTTATATGCACCTAATGGGTGGATGGAGGCATGCATCCATACATACAAACATATGTAAAAAGACAAAGGGCAGCTTTTAAGGGCAAGCAGGGCTGACTGAAGCCACATTCTTCCTACTTGTGGGATTACTCAAGGAAAAGGGAGAAGAACGAGCACTGCTCCTTAGTGGTATTAGCAGAGCAGGTACTTGGAACAGTTCAACACTCTGGAAGAGTGGACAGACTGCACCGCTGATCTTGGTGAGAGGCAAGACCTTTGCACTATACACTGGGAGCTAAACCCCGGGCTGTAGCAATATGCTATGATACAGATATATTACTGTTCAGCTCACCTGCTCAGAGGTTTTATAGAAGGCTACCGAGGCATTGACAAGTTTGAGCCTGTCTTCCATCTTCAGCATCAGCTGCTGCCAGTGCAGGGCCACCTTTTCAGCACACTCTCTGATAGCATCGGCATCGTAATGCCCAGCCTGTAGCAACACTTCGGCTTTCTGCTGGACCTGCAGGGCACTCTGGTGTGTCTTCTGTAAGGAAGTGGCATGAAAGAGGGACTGTGTATGAGGGGAGGAAAGAGGTTGTATAGATGTGCCAGATGTATGGTAGAAAGGTGAAGCAAGGTGTGAGCATGGAGATGTGAGAGAGTGAAACATTTTCAGAGTTATCTTCAGTTAACAGTTACTTTATGCAAAGCATTTTAGTTTCAATTATTCACACACATTTGCAACATGTTATTAAAGCTTGGGACAAGCAAGCACTGGCTAAGATGGGTTAGCTCCACCGATCAGCTACTGCCCCTTGGGCAACAACCCGGGGTGGGGTTCCCAGTGGATCCTTTTTGACAACCCCAATGCAGGCAGCTGCTGTGCTGAGCTCCCACCCAGCCCGTAGTCAGTGCTGACCACATCCCACACAATCTGCAGATACAAAAGCAAACACCAAAGAGTTGGCAAACTGTAGGCCTAATCACCCAAATTTGACTCTTGCCAGGCAGTTTGCTGGCATCAGTAGCTTTACTCATGTGTGTAATTTCCCTGTCTGCAGGATAAAAAAACGTCAACCCCAGAAGACAGGAAGACGCCTTACCAAATGACATGAACTACATCACAAATATAAGCCCCTACAAGATGCATTTCTGAAAGTCCGTTCACTCATATTGGAGCTACACTACGCTACCTTTAAGGGCAGAGCTGGGGGGAGTCAAGCCATTTTCTCCACTGTTCCCCAATATACTCAGTAGCCACATTACCTGCCCCATTCCCTAGCCTACACCAGCTCCTCTCAGAGTAACCAAGTGGTGGTTACACCTTCCTCTGTGGGTTGCTGAGAGGAAAATAGCACCGGCCCTTCACAGCCTCCTGAGTAACTGTGTTCAGGCACAGTTTAGTCCAATATTTGATTTTAATCTTCTGAACAGAAGCCCTAAAATCTCCCAAAGACTCCTCTGTTCTGCATCCCATTTGTAACTGCTGCTGACAAATTCTCATGTGATACTTTTATGATCTAATCCTTGAACCTGGAAAGAAGCTTGAAATCATCTGGTAATACACTGATGAATAATGCAATGTAGAGAAAGCTATTAGCAAAAAAAAGGATTAATATTTGGCAGAAACATTTAGGAAGACGTTCAAGAACAACTGGTTAAATTTAATATCCAGCTGCTTTACTGATGTTAGAGTTGTAATACTTGTTTTAAATAGACTTTAAAGGATTTCAACTGAAAATCAATTCCACATCTAGAATGCCTTTAGAGAACAGTCTGCCCTGTGTGCTTTGCTGATCTCTTCCCCATATTGAGCTTTGAACACTTTAAATATTTAATCTAGTGGTTTTTTCCCTTTGAAAACTTATTTTCCCCTAACTGCAGTGTAACCCTCTTCTCCCTCTGTGATTTGCATTTACCACCAAATACAAGAACTTCCCCAATGGCAGCAAGCTGCGATAACACAGGCAGTGGGTGTCTTGTTCCCCACTGCTGTCTGGTGACGGCTGCCAAGATGTGGTCAGCACAGCTTGGTACCAGCCATACAGAATTGGTGGTAACCTCTGGTACCTCTCATACAGAATTGATAGAAAACTTCTTCCTTTTCCCTTAGGAGCTGCAACAGCTGCTCCTTCCTTAGTGTGAGTAGAGCTGGATCAAAATAGGTCATTAGCTGAGATTTAAACTCTATACTTACTAGCAACACTATAATGTATATTGACTTATTTAAAGTTTACCAGAAGACATAAAGACACTTCCCCCCCTAAATCAGGCATCTCTTCAAATCTCCACTATGGAAATACTCTTTTCATAGTTTAAAGTTTGGTTTAGCTTTGGTTATTTTCAAATATATATAAACCACAGAAAGGGATTTTCCAACTTGTTATTTGCTCTGTAAAAAGGTAACAATTAACATGATCTAGGAAGCACATACACCTTGTTAAGCAGGAACAGGAGAAAGCAATGGCCCCTCTTTCTTGCAAGCGGAGCGAGCACACCCTGTGAGTGTAGGGTTCGCTCACAATGACAAACATATATAAAGTACTGAGCTGAACTACGAGTCTTGTAGTGCCCTACTCAGGGGGCTCCATAGCCCTCCACTACCTTCTCATCCAAAGGAAAGCAGCTCAGAGGAGGTGCTATTCCTCCTGCCGTGTCCTGGCCCCATGAGCAAGGCAAATGAGTTGGCTCACAATTAGTTTTCAAGGGCCAGGTCAAAGACATGCTACTCCAGGGCAAGCAGGGGCAAAAGCTCAGTTTTGCAAGTAATTCTTAAAAATCACCCCTCTTGCCTCTTCTTCAAAGTAAAATTATCTGAGAATGTGGGTTTGAATGAACTGTCTCTTCTGCTGTCAACAAAAGGAGAGTTGAATGAAACAAACATTTCATGTGAGAGCATTACACAGTAACAAAGATATTCATAAATGAATGCTGTGAAATGATCTGCAAATCGTGGACGTGGGAAGAAACTGACTTCACAAACCTCTCCCATTTTCAGATCACTTTGTGAATTTTAATCTTCTTATTTTTTTACCAAAGAAATTATCAGGAGATGCGCGAGTGTCATTTTCATGAATGGAAAGGCTGATATCTGACAGCCGAAGAATTAGCTGCAGATGATAAATAATTTATTTCACTATTAACCTCTGGCTGCATTACGAGTTTAATGAAAAGTTGATTTTCTAAAGTTCTTATTCCTTCCCTTCCTTCAAGCAAGCAATGATTGACGCGCAAGAGAGAACCTTTTGTATGATGTTCACCTGGGAAGGAGAAACAAAGTTAACTTATTCGTGTTACCTCTATGGCCAGCTGAAACTGCTCGTGCTCTCGCTGGAGCTGCTCAGCTTCAGAGAGGGAGCTTGCATTGACAAGGCTTGCATTCAGCATTGATTCACCATTCCGGATCCAGCCAAGCACCTGTAAAGAAAGGATGTGCTTATGGAAAGGTTGCTTCAGTACAAAGGTTTATGCAGTCACTGATCAGAAAATGCTTCAGCCTGGCTAACAAAAAGGTACTTTGCCCAGGGTGGTCTCAGGCTGAATCAGTGAGCAGAAAGAAATCCTAGGACAAGGACTTAATGACATAAATTTTTAGAGAGCAAAGATCTTATTGAAGAAGTTATTGCTTGAAGACTTAAACTCCCAAAGTATGTACGTGGATATTCAGATAGCAAAGAGCTTTCATTTCCAAAGTTTGATCACAAAAATGAATGTTCCCTTATGCAAATACCCCAGGGCAAAACCACAAAGCCTAATGAGGGAGATTTGAAATTAAACATAAAGATCTCTCTCTTTTTCAAATTTCCAGCTGGAATCATGGACCTCGCAACTCCTTTCTGCTCCACTTGCCTGTGTTTCTTACACACAGAAGTCAGAGCTTAGGGGTGAAGAGGGAGAAGACACAGTTGGTTTCATCTGACACAGAGTTAAGATGCAGTTGGAGTTTCCACCTGCATGCAGAGCTGGGAAGAAAACCCAGGTCTTGCATTTTATATTTAGTCAAGAGGCTTTACCTCAGGGATATGCAGATTATTTGTAGACATGCAACCCATGCTGTAATGACTGCAGAATCAAATCCTAAATATACATAATTAATCTAGCAATCTTGTATTTATTCATTGAAGCAGCAACATTTTGTGCTATTTTAAGACACGTGTTTGGAAAATTAGCACCCAGAACACACGTGCAAGTTCTTTGCTGTGTTGTCTCAAAGCCTATTTTCTACCTGTGTGGGTGTCAAATTATTCCAATAAAGCCAGAAAGTTGCTGAATTCAATTCACAGATGCACAGGAAATCCTGACTGCCCATTCACTGCCCTAAATTTAGCTTGTGATTTACAAAGCTCTAAAATTGACTTTGCTGCAATATTCTACATAGTAATTTCCCTTTTGTGCCATCATTTTCATCAAGTGATCTATTAAATTGTTTGAAAGAAATAGGGATTTTCTGTTGTTTTGTTTTTTATCCCTACATCATGTATCACCCTAGTTATAGCCATTCAGTTCCCTGTAGGGTAGGAAAATGAGTATTCCCTAGGAGAAAGAAAGGGGAGCCATCTATACATGTAGCTGACCCTAATCTGTAGAAAATTACATTCTGCTCAGTACAACAGTGTGGAAGATTTCATTTGTCAGCTTGTTTTCTTTCATCAGCAGGTGTTATTGTTCCTGTGGGAAATGCAACAAAGATTTAAAGGAAAAGAAATCAGGTTATCATATGGCAATCTTTTTGGCTGGCATTTTCTATAACCCATCAGACAAGAAGGCTACATTGTACATGGTACCAAAAGCTGAAGTTAACCAAAGGACCACTGTATCTGGGAAAGTCTTGAAATGAGGACACCATAAAGCAAGACATGCTTTCACATTTTATATACCGTGATATATCCTGGCTTAGGCCATTTAGAGTGTAGAAAATACTGAGTACGTATGCTAAAAATTCAGCAGGGAGTTTTTTGTGTTTTTTTTTTTTTTTTTTTTTTTTAAAAAATACAATCAGGGCATGACAGGGTTCTCTTGGGAACAGCTTTCATTTAAGCTGAAATTTTCAAAACCTGCTACAGAGGTTTTGATGCAGATTTCACACAAATATCTGAGTCTCTAAATAGTAACAAAATCACTGGAAACCTCAGTCTTAAAACAAAGCAACTTGATTAGTGAAAAGCTAATGGGCAACAACATTGAATAAGGAGGAAGAGGAGCCATACAACTGAAAACAGCCATGTGTCCTCTAGTGTTAATGATACATGTGTATTCCTCTGTACAACTGTCTTGTTGACACAAAAATATTCAGGGTGAAGCAGTTCAGGTCAGGCTCTGATGGACTACATCTTGTCAGCAATGCTTACAGCACTCTTCTTGACCAAGGTTGCTGCCACCCCTGGGTTATGCCCCTCCTGCCTTCCCCCAGACTGTGCATTCAAGCACTCACTGTGGGGCTCCTGCACTCCCCCTTCCAGGCCTAGTGAGCATCCAAACACTAGCAAATTTTGCTTGAAAGAACTTAAATAATGACCCCAGTTTCATACCCAAAGCTTCTTAAGTCTAAGTGCAAAACCCAGTCACCTGCAGAGCCTTTCACCGTGTCACTGGTTTGGAAGTAGACTGTGAAATGGTTGGAAGAGAGCATGTACACATTTGTATCTGGTTCACAAGACCTGCTCACAAACTGACTCCTACTTATATGGTGCCTAATACCTTTTCATTAAAATATGCATAGAAGCTGCTAATACAGCACCAATACACTTCTCTGATCATTTCCTGTACTAATATATTCACCATTATCTGGCAATGTGCAGACAGGCCAACAGCAAAAGATGGCTTTAAACAGACATTTCCTACAGATTACAGATCTTATCAACTTTGTAGAAGCAGTGATTAAATAATTCTGGAGTTAAATAAATCTCCAAAGGCTCTCTTAAAAAGCCTCACCATTTTTTTTTTAATGGAGAAGCAGAAACACATTGACAGCGTCTTAGATAAAAGCCACTTGCCACTGGAGAACAATTTCACTGCAAGGCATGGGTTGTCTAACACAGCAATCACCACAGTTCTGAAACAACTCCCACCTTTGACTCTAATTTGCTTAAAACAGGCTACTTCTGCATGTGGCTCCTCTGAAATTAAATAATAGTACCAAGTTCTTCTAAAATTCACACCCTGAAACTTTGCCATCTTCACTGAGCACAGAATCAGACCTTACAGGGAAAATAAAAAGTGAGGCACCTCTTGAGCAGCCTTCCTTAAGAAATGAGAGCCCTGTGTTACATAGTGTTTCTGTCTGCTGGTTTAGTTTAGTCAGAATGCCTTCCTTAATGTTTCTAAAGACGACTTAAGGCCTTGCTAATGATACACATCAAGTTACGTCGGAAAAGATTTTTAAGTTTAAAAGTCAAAATAATGTAAGTGAATCTTTTACGTCTCTGGACCCTTTGCAGCTTCTTTGAGAGGCGCTTACTACCACAGACACAACCACCAGCAAGGATACCTTCTGTTAATTTCAGCCATGCTCAAAACTGTGTCAGGTTTCCAGGAGCTCTGTGACATTAGATTGGGAAAAAACCAAATATATTCAGTGTCTCTCAAATGACTACTTCCCATCACCCTTTGGGCATATTCATCCGGAAGCAAATCTAATGCCAAACAGCAAAAGTGGATGGATAACAGGCACATGAAAAGGAATAAATACACTTCAAAACAACCTGGAAAATAAGCTTAGTGGGACACCGTGAGGATACCTGGGAGTAAATTAGGTCAAGTTCAACACTTATCAAAAAAAGAAATAAAACATACAAAGATAAAATAAAGGGATAGGGAAGCCAAACAGCTGCAAGCACAGCATTAGAGAGTTTGTTTTTTAAACTGATCTCCGCAACTCTATCCTGCTATTACTTTTATGTAAACAATACAATCTCTGTAGTTTCTGTCAGAAATGAGTGGGATCCAAATGAGGGGAAATCAGTCTTGGGCAGGATCTTTCTTAATAACAAAGAGTATCTGAATCACCGATCTATACTATTTCCACTCTAAAGCAGTTCACAGAACATCTCATTTGGAATTGTTCTGCTTTAATGGCCCCAAACTTCGATTCATTGTCCTTGCATTCGAACCCTTGGTGCATATGACATAAAGCAGAAATCCCTGGTAAATGAGACTTAAATAGATAGAGACAGTTAAAAGACTTTGTATTTCCATGAGCCATTATATCAAAATGCAAACACATGTACATGTAGCAGCCTTAACTAATTTTACTATGTCAGCAGAACTTAACCACAGCTACAGCAGCTATCTTGCGGCAACCACATCTCAACTGATTCACAAGAGTGAGAGCAATTTGGTAATGAGATCATCCATCGTCTCAGCTGCACCAAAATGAAAGTGAAGGAAATCTGGACCAGACTGGAGATGAACTACAAGCCAAAATCAATATATTTCCCAATTTCACTAAATAGTTGGGAATATCATTCATCTACAGGAAACCAAATAGATAGGACACAGATATATTTTAACTTGCCTCTTTCTAAGGGAAATTGTAGCTGTGGTAATTTATAGGTTAATAAGCAAAGGAGTCCTTAGTATTCAGCTGAACAAGTAAAGTGATTCTTCACTACTGGTTTGCTGAAAGGTCACACAGTAATGAAGGCTCCGATGGTCCCAAGCTCTGTTAAGAAAATACTAATTCAAGGCAGCTGTTCTCCTCTCACAGTAAGTGTTAGATAGTTCAGTCCTAAAACCATTTCCTTTGGTTAGATTTTGGTTTGTAAAATAGTTAAGGCCCAGCAGATACTTCATAATGAGGCAAGTAACATCAGGTATCTACAGAGTGCTGCATTGCCACTGTATGGCTCCAGGAGCACCCATAGGGCTGACCAACTGGCACTTCATCCTGGTCAAGTGGGCTAGTGCCACTTGGTCAGATAGCAATAACCTGCATTTTTAGCATATCATCTGCTACACATATTACTCCTCTCTGTTTTCTATGATAAGTTAAAACGGCTCTACTTCATCATAAATGATGAAGTAGATGATGAACGGCACCGGGCCTGCTGGCGACAGATGGAGTCCAGCTGTCTCACAGGGGGAAAAGGATTCTCGCTCATGAATTGGCAGGGCTCATCAAGAGGGCTTTAAACTAGGTTTGAAGGGAGAGGGATAAAAACAGGCTCACTAGAGATGAGCCTAGGGGTGACATGCCAATGCTGGGGGCGAAGCCCAGCTCAAGTGCATCTACACCAATGCACGCAGCATGGGCGGCAAACAAGAGGAGCTGGAAGCCATTGTGCAGCGGGAGAGATGTGACTTAGTCGCCATCACAGAAACATGGTGGGGTGACTCTCACGATTGGAGTGCTGCAATGGATGGCTATAGACTCTTCAGAAGGGACAGGCGAGGAAGGAGAGGCGGTGGGGTGGCCCTGTATGTTAGGGAGTGTTTCGATTGTATAGAGCTCAACGATTGTGATGATGATACGGTTGAGTGTTTATGGGTAAGGATGAGGGGGAAGGCCAATGAGGCAGATATCCTGCTGGGAGTCTGTTATAGACCACCCAACCAGGATGAAGAGGCGGATGAAGCATTCTACAAGCAGCTGGCAGAGGTCTCTTGATAGCTGGCCCTTGTTCTCGTGGTGGACTTCAACTTCCTGGACATCTGCTGGAAATACAACACGGCAGAGAGGAAGCAGTCTAGGAGGTTCCTGGA
>NW_008825100.1:2061383-2067232 GCF_000699105.1 Pygoscelis adeliae
TTACTGAAAGAGTGGTTAAACATTGGAACAGGCTGCCCGGGGAAGTGGTTGAGTCCCCATCCCTGGAAGTATTTAAAAGATGGGTAGATGAGGCGCTTAGGGACATGGTTTAGTGGGCATGGTGGTGTTGGGTTGACGGTTGGACTCGATGATCTTAGAGGTCTTTTCCAACCTTAATGATTATATGATTCTACAAATCTACCACACAGAACTCCAAGCCTAGCTAAGTTGTGTGTAAGAAACTTTGGGAACCGATGGAAAAAAGGATACACTTCATAATCATATTAAGGTGGTGATCATGAATATCACAGAGTCTGCTTTTTTTCAGAAGAAAGCCAAAGCACTCCATAGAGCTCTGGAGCTTCATGTGGAGTTGGCCTTCAATTATCACAAATGCAAAATGACTACATTTTCAAAATAAAAATTTAGGAGAGTTCTGTGCTACTTTCATTTAGGGTTGCAAAATATTCACATCAAAGTGGACTTTGAAAGAAAATGTATGCACTGGTGTTGGTGCTGCCAGCTTCTAGCTTGAGAGTTGTCTGAGAATGAAGGATTTTTTGCCAGCAATGATAAAACAATTCAGATCAAGCGTCACTCAAGTATTCATTTTTGAAGAAATAACTATGATCGTGTGTACTGAGCACTCAGTATGGGTTGGTTTGGGTTTTTTTAGTAAACAAAGAAGCAAATCCTTTTCATGAACACCTTATAGTATTTGGAAAAAAATACCCACACCAACCCACCCCCATTTGTACTGGTAAAATGGAAACCTGAATATTCCAGGTGTCTGGAAAAATGTTCCTGGTTTTCCTAATGAAACCAAGACCGTTCCATTGAAATCCAGACATACACTGACATGTGAAGCCACCTATGGATTAGGAAGTATAGCATTATCCTGTGTAGCAAAGGAAAAAAAAGAAATGTGAGGCATCCAAATTAAATATCAGGGGAAACCTAGGGAGGCAGAACACAACTGCCTACACTAGGATGAAATCTGTAAGAAAGGCAATGTAATAATACTAAGATGGCTAAACAAGTCCTAGGATCTAGAGACCACAGACAGAATTTTTTATCTCGCCCAGATGATGTTAAAGATTCCTGCAGGTCAACAGATCTATAGCAATAAATGAAAAGGTAAAAATACTGTAATGTCATACTTAGACCTCACAGCTCAGTTATCCTTTGCTTTGGGCCAATTCTCCACAACAGGTTAAGTCTGGATCCCAAATCAAATCATTATATTCCCAGAACACATGGAGTTTGAGGCAGCTTCTCCAGTTGAGAAGTTACAGGGTCAGTTCTGCACAGACTTCCCATAACTATTCATGAAGCCAAATATATGCACACTAGATGGAACAGAGCCCTTCATTATTTGTAAAGGGTCATGCTGCAATCTGTCAGCAAATCAAGTACTGCTAAGGAAAGGGGGATTAAGATTGTCCACCTAAGGGTATGTGATTTGGCAGAAGCTGGTTTAGCAGTTTGCATATACGTAATGGCTGAAAACCCATTTAAGACCCTTAAGTGTGGTTAAAAACTCTCACCTGCTTGACTTCAGCCTGTAGGTGCCGGAGCTGTAGGCACTGCTCTAACCTCTTGTGAGTTTGGTCAGCATTAAGCTCCAGCTCATGCTGTTTCTCATGAAGGAATTCCAGCAGTTCTTGAACCTGTGTCGCAAGATCAATGTCTTTTTCACAGATCAGCTCAATGCCTGTAACATGCAGAGAGATCATTGCACTTATTTGAAATATCAGTTGTTGCACGAACGTAAGCTTAAAATTTTTTTGCCACCTAACACACTGATTTGCAACTCTCTGAGTAATTCTCTCTCACGAAACTCTCTCACATGTAATACTTGGCTTTCCCAGTTTCCTATTCTGTATTACTACATTTTTATACAAAGTAGAAAATAGTAGTGTTTCTCTGGTGATCATTGCTTATCTCACCCATCAGCATCTGGCTAATAGGACATGATTTAACCACAGCCTTTCTCAAAAACTCACATGAACGTCAAATTAAAAAAAAAAAAAAAGACAGAAAAAAACCTCCCTTTCGTACAGTAATTCATTAACTTATACTTTAGAAATGCATGTTGAAAAGAACTTAGAAGAGAAGAAAATAGAAAAGTGAAATAAAGGAAGCAAACTCTAGTTGCCAGATCTACAATAGTGCTACAAGTGCATGGAATTCCACAGTGCTTTTTTTTTTTTTTTCCATCTGGACACTTTAGAGGATCATTAACAACAATTAAACCAACCTATAGTTCATTCAGAATTATTCCACAGACTGACTTTCATCCAGTCCTCACGTACCAGAGAGAAAGGTGGCTTAGTACCACATTCCCCATTCCTTGCATCCTGCATGAAATTGATAAACCCCTGAACGACCTGGTCTGATTTCATAGCTGACCCTGACTTGATCAGGAGGTTGAAATAGAGACCTCCTGAGTCCCTTCCTACCTCCCGAATTTTCTTATGACCCTACGAGCCTTAAGTGTAGTGGTTACATGAAATACAACGCAGAGCTTCATATCTTCCTTCTTTATTACACCGGTGCGATAGCATTGCTGGCTACATTATCAGTGTAATTGTGAAAGTTTGGCCTGGAGGAAATACGACGTCATCCCATGTTACTGTAATCCCTGTGATTATAAACTAATAAAGACCCGGCTCTTCCCTTATTGAGGTCTACTGAAATTTTGCCCTTGGCCTCAATACTGGGAGGCTCAGGAAGCCAATATAAAAATAATCAGATTGCAGTAATGCTGAGAAAACACTACACTTTTCTCCAAAGCCATTTGATTTCATGGAATAATAGGACATTAAAAAAGAAATGTGTTAATTGCTGTGCAAAAAGCTTGGACACTATTTTTAAAACCCATTTAGAGAAATGCCTTTTCTTCCCCCTTTATCCTCCTCAGAGACTTGCGACCTTCATTCTCCCTCACAGTGATATCTACAGAGGACAGTACACAAAATAAATACGACCTTATGATTGACCCTATCCTCTTTTTCCTGGTTTTATCAGAAAAAGCACATGGAAATGCCAGTGATTGGCTTATTCCCTTTCCCAGCCAAAACAAAACAGTTTCTTTATTACCAGATAAAGTGGCTTCCCATTTAGAACTGGAAATTTAATATATGTTTCTATTCTTGGGAGTGAAGTTCCTTTCAATTGCCAGACACCACGCATTGTTGCTACAATTAGCCTGCATATGGTTCTGTATCCTCAGGACATGATGGCTTTTTGTATGCTTGACTTCACCACACCTATCCGATGTTAAATGCAGGTTTTCCTTCATGCACACTCAGCTGGTATGGTTTTGATTGTGCTAACTCATCAGCAGCAACCAGTGAACTGCCTGGGATGCTATCCAAGGGCAGCCTGCGCTCCCTATGATGAATGAGCTGCCCTTTCTTGCTTGTCATATGTCACGCAGATTTATTCTACAGTGCCAGCGCGTGCGGTGAGAGCACTTATTCTTCTCAAAGACTGGTTTGCAAAACAGAAAGCCTTGTTTTCAGAATAATTTCATACATATTATCTTTACACTATGTTTTGATAGATAGAAAAGCACAGCTGATTTTCTGATAAACCGAACTTGGTTGCCATTTTCTTATAACGTCTCAACCAGTGCAGCAGATATCAAGTGAAGGATAATGAATTGAAAATGTTTAAAAAAGATATTACAGAAAAGAATACTGAGCCACACTAACTGGCATTCTACAAAACATACATTAGTTACACCTGAGCTGTTTGCAATGTGAGATACTATTCAGCGTAAGGAAGGGGTATTGCTTTTTGACCTGTACAAAGCTGTTTCGAAACCGCTTTGAACCTGTTCTTAGGCTGAACTATTAAAAGCCTGTGACAGGAAAGTTTAGTATCCTCTTCCTTGCAATATAAACTATAGTTATAACTAACTATAACTGACATCACAAACAGTATGAAATAGATTTGCATTTCCATTTTAAGCAATGCAACGCTGGGAAAAGATGTGAATGATGTCAGCTTGACAACTAGGAAACAAAAGGGCTTTGAATTTTCCATGTAACAGGTAGGGACTGTATAAATTTCCCCAACATCAGCTTTGCAGTGTATTTCAGGCTTGACTTAGACAAATTGCTTCTCAGACATAAAAAGGTAGCCCTGTAAACCATGAGTGACTCCTAACTGGGGTGCTTATTATGACAATGATACTGACAAGGCAAATGGACTTGAATAACCAAATAAATTTGTGCAATCAATTAATCAGCTATTAAAGTGTAACTACTTTTAGTACCTAGAATCAGAATGACTGAGGTACGCATGCTAATGAATTACACGAATGCGTCATCACTGCAGCTCCAATTGAGATGTTAAATCACTGCTCAATTATGATCCTAAACTTTCCATAGGAAACAGATTTCTCAGAAATGTCTGAGCTGCCACTTTTGGAAAGACCAGGCCCTTTCAACATATCAAGTTAGACACCCAAAAATCAACATCCAGTTTTGAGAATATTTGCCCACATATTTAGCTTTGCTACAATCAAACTGGAAAAATAGAAGACAGGTTCATTGGAATAAAAAGTTCTGGCTCGTTAAAAAGTCCAGTCTTCTTGAGAATACTGTTACAATATTCTCTAAATGCAAATATGTTCCTGAAGGACACAGATTTTAGTGAGACATGAAAACAATTTGGAAGTACTGCAAAATTTCAGAAAACACAACCTGAATTCCAGATCTTACACATCCCCTAATAAAAAGAAACATTTCTTTGAAGAATAATTATTCTGACGGTGAAAACAGGCTAATCCAAACCAGGCTCACCCACATGTGCTGGTGTAGTGGAAGGAATCACAGGAACATAACTCTGAGCTGTACGGAGCTTTGGAAATACTGGATTTGCATAGATGCCTCACATGCACAGATGCCCTGAATATCTGCACAGTCTGATATGGTGCATCACAGGACCACCGTATTTATTGTACCAACATCACAATGTTCACAGGGATTTCCAGATACTCCGCAGCCTGGTAAGAATCACTGCTCCAACTCTGCATCGGACATGCAAAAATCATGGGTGAATGTCTAAAACCTTTTTCTACCTGCACAAGATTTCCAAGTGAAAAAGGCATCATGCGTAGAAAAACCTGGATGTAATTTTATCTGACAGACTTACTAACTTAAAGACCTCCAAGCCAAATGCCAGAATAATCAAAATTGGATCAGTTTCCTGTGTGACATGATAAAAAGAATAAAGCTCAAAGAGAATTATAGGGAAGGGAAGAAACTTGGTCAATTAAGAGTGGCTGGTTAGGTAGAATGTCCCTGAAAAATCACATTTTTTCTGGCTTTATCTTCTATGGCTACAGCTGAGTTTTGATTGTAACAGTGGTGACACTGTACAATAGGAAGCAGCAATAGCAGCTGATTTCCCAGAACCCCTGCGAGTTCGCAGCTTTGGCAGTAAGAACAATCATCCCTTAACTTATGCACTGAATGACTATGATATAGGATTCAGGAAGAGTGAGTAAATTCAAATTAATTTTTTATCGAGTATAACTGTCCTTTATTGAAATAAGAAACAGTAGGCTCCCAAGAGCAATCTCTCTCTCTTATTTTGCCATTCTCCCAGCATTTAGCATTCCGTGCATGGCAGACATGACCATTACCTTTGATTAACTACAGTTACTCTACAGCCCCATGAGGCTTCTGCTTCCTTGCCTTTGGGAGCAATGGATTTTTATTGGGTAGGCTTCAGAGAAAGTGATCTTAGATAATCTTATAAAAAAAATATTTTAGAAGTCAGTTCATTTAGTTGCTAATCTTTTGTCTGCAGTCCAAAAGAAGTTGTTTCTAACT